>NC_138762.1:114021665-114041665 GCF_965113315.1 Podarcis vaucheri
GGGATCGGTTAGGGTTAGGGTTAGGGTTAGGGTTAGGGTTAGGGTTAGGGTTAGGGTTAGGGTTAGGGTTAGGATTGGGGTTAATGTTAGGTTTGGGGTTGGGGTTAGCGTTAGGGTTAGGGTTAGGCTTACGGTTAGTGTCACGGTTACGGTTAGGGTTATGAATGGGGTGAGGGTTAGGGTTAGGGTTAGGGTTAGGGTTAGGGTTAGGATTGGGGTTCGGGTTCGGATTAGGGCTAGGGCTAGGGCTAGTGCTAGGGTTAGGGTTAGGGTTAGGGTTAGGGTTAGGGTTAGGGTTAGGGTTAGGGTTAGGATTGGGGTTCGGGTTCGGGTTAGGGCTAGGGCTAGGGCTAGTGCTAGGGTTAGGGTTAGGGTTAGGGTTAGGGTTAGGGTTAGGGTTAGGGTTAGGGTTAGGGTTAGGGTTTGGATTGGTGTTAGGGTTAGGGTTAATATTCCGGTTAGGGTTAGGATTAGGGTTAGGGTTAGGATTGGGGTTCGGGTTCGGGTTAGGGCTAGGGCTAGGGCTAGGGCTAGGGCTAGGGCTAGGGTTAGGGTTAGGATTGGGGTTAGAGTTAGGGTTTCGGTTAGGGTTAGGTTTAGGGTTAGGGTTAGGATTGAGGTTATAGTTAGGGTTAGGGTTACGGTTAGCCTTTAGGTTAGTGTTAGGGTTAGGGTTAGGGTTAGGGTTAGGATTGGGGTTAGGGTTAGAGTTAGGGTTAGGATTGGGGTTAGGGTTAGGGTTAGGATTAGGATTAGGATCAAGGTTAGGGTTAGGGTTAGGGATCGGTTAGGGTTAGGGTTAGGGTTAGGGTTAGGGTTAGGGTTAGGGTTAGGGTTAGGGCTTGGGCTAGGGCTAGGGCTAGGGCTAGGGCTAGGGCTAGGGCTAGGGTTAGGGTTAGGGTTAGGGTTAGGGTTAGGGTTAGGGTTAGGGTTAGGGTTAGGGTTAGGGTGACGGTTAGGGTTAGGGTTAGGGTTAGGGTTAGGGATCCATTAGGGTTAGGGTTAGGGTTAGGATTACGGTTAGAATTGGGGTTAGGGTTAGGGTTAGGGTTAGTGTTTCCGTAAGGGTTAGGGTTAAGGTTAGGTTTCGGATTACGGTTAGGGTTACCCTTTCGGTTAGGGTTAGGGTTAGGGTTAGGGTTAGGATTGAGGTTATAGTTAGGGTTAGGGTTACGGGTAGCCTTTAGGTTAGTGTTAGGGTTAGGGTTAGGGTTAGGGTTAGGGTTAGGGTTAGGGTAATGGTTACGGTTAGGGTTACGGTTAGGGTTAGGGTTAGGGTTAGGGTTAGGGTTAGGATTGGGGTTAGGGTTAGAGTTAGAGTTAGGGTTAGGATTGGGGTTAGGGTTAGGGTTAGGATTAGGATTAGGGTCAAGGTTAGGGTTAGGGTTAGGGCTTGGGCTAGGGCTAGGGCTAGGGCTAGGGCTAGGGCTAGGGCTAGGGCTAGGGCTAGGGCTAGGGCGAGGGTTAGGGTTAGGGTTAGGGTTAGGGTTAGGGTTAGGGTTAGGGTTAGGGATCCGTTAGGGTTAGGGTTAGGGTTAGAATTGGGGTTAGGGTTAGGGTTAGGGTTAGTCTTTCCGTAAGGGTTAGGGTTAAGTTTAGGTTTCGGATTAGGGTTAGGGTTACCCTTTCGGTTAGGGTTAGGGTTAGGGTTAGGGTTAGGGTTAGGATTGGGGTTAGGGTTAGGGATCGGGTTAGGGTTAGGGATCGGGTTAGGGATCGGGTTCGGGTTAGGGTTAGGGTTAGGGTTAGGGTTAGGGTTAGGGTTAGGGTTAGGGTTAGGATTGGTGTTAGGGTTAGAGTTAGGGTTAGGATTGGGGTTAGGGTTAGGGTTAGGGTTAGAATTGGGGTTAAGGTTAGGGTTAGGGTTAGGGATCAGTTGGGGTTAGGGTTAGGGTTAGGGTTAGGGTTAGGGTTAGGGTTAGGGCTAGGGCTAGGGCTAGGGCTAGGGCTAGGGCTAGGGCTAGGGTTAGGGTTAGGGTTAGGGTTAGGGTTAGGGTTAGGGATCGGTTAGGGTTAGGGTTAGGGTTAGGGTTAGGAGTGGGGTTAATGTTAGGTTTGGGGTTGGGGTTAGCGTTAGGGTTAGGGTTAGGCTTACGGTTAGTGTCACGGTTACGGTTAGGGTTATGAATGGGGTGAGGGTTAGGGTTAGGGTTAGGGTTAGGGTTAGGGTTAGGGTTGGGGTTAGGGTTAGGGTTAGGGTTAGGGTTAGGGTTAGGGTTAGGGTTAGGATTGGGGTTAGGGTTCAGGTTAGGGTTAATATTCCGGTTAGGGTTAGGATTAGGGTTAGGGTTAGGATTGGGGTTCGGGTTCGGGTTCGGGTTCGGGTTAGGGCTAGGGCTAGGGCTAGGGCTAGGGTTAGGGTTAGGGTTAGGTTTAGGGTTAGGGTTAGGATTGAGGTTATAGTTAGGGTTAGGGTTACGGTTAGCCTTTAGGTTAGTGTTAGGGTTAGGGTTAGGGTTAGGGTTAGGGTTAGGGTTAGGGTTAGGGTTAGGATTAGGATTAGGGTTAGGGTTAGGGTTAGGCTTAGGGTTAGGGATCGGGTTAGGGTTAGGGTTAGGGTTAGGGTTAGGGTTAGGATTAGGGTTAGGGTTAGGGTTAGGGTTAGGGTTAGGGTTAGGGTTAGGGTTAGGGTTACGGTTAGGGTTAGGGTTAGGGTTAGGGTTAGGATTGGTGTTAGGGTTAGGATTGGGGTTAGGGTTAGGGTTAGGGTTAGAATTGGGGTTAAGGTTAGGGTTAGGGTTAGGGATCAGTTAGGGATAGGGTTAGGGTTAGGGTTAGGGTTAGGGTTAGGGTTAGGGTTAGGGTTAGGGCTAGGGCTAGGGCTAGGGCTAGGGCTAGGGCTAGGGCTAGGGCTAGGGCTAGGGTTAGGGATCGGTTAGGGTTAGGGTTAGGGTTAGGGTTAGGGTTAGGATTGGGGTTAATGTTAGGTTTGGGGTTGGGGTTAGCGTTAGGGTTAGGGTTAGGCTTACGGTTAGTGTCACGGTTACGGTTAGGGTTATGAATGGGGTGAGGGTTAGGGTTAGGGTTAGGGTTAGGGTTAGGATTGGGGTTAGGGTTCGGATTAGGGCTAGGGCTAGGGCTAGGGCTAGTGCTAGGGTTAGGGTTAGGGTTAGGGTTAGGGTTAGGGTTAGGATTGGGGTTAGGGTTCGGGTTAGGGCTAGGGCTAGGGCTAGGGCTAGTGCTAGGGTTAGGGTTAGGGTTAGGGTTAGGGTTAGGGTTAGGGTTAGGGTTAGGGTTTGGATTGGTGTTAGGGTTAGGGTTAATATTCCGGTTAGGGTAAGGATTAGGGTTAGGGTTAGGATTGGGGTTCGGGTTCGGGTTAGGGCTAGGGCTAGGGCTAGGGCTAGGGCTAGGGCTAGGGCTAGGGCTAGGGCTAGGGCTAGGGTTAGGGTTAGGGTTAGGGTTAGGGTTAGGGTTAGGATTGGGGTTAGAGTTAGGGTTTCGGTTAGGGTTAGGGTTAGGGTTAGGATTGGGGTTAGGGTTAGAGTTAGGGTTAGGATTGGGGTTAGGGTTAGGGTTAGGGTTAGGGTTAGGATTAGGATTAGGATCAAGGTTAGGGTTAGGGTTAGGGATCCGTTAGGGTTAGGGTTAGGGTTAGGGTTACGGTTAGAATTGGGGTTAGGGTTAGGGTTAGGGTTAGTGTTTCCGTAAGGGTTAGGGTTAAGGTTAGGTTTCTGATTAGGGTTAGGGTTAGGGTGAGGGTTAGGGTTAGGGTTAGGGATCCGTTAGGGTTAGGGTTAGGGTTAGGGTTACGGTTAGAATTGGGGTTAGGGTTAGGGTTAGGGTTAGTGTTTCCGTAAGGGTTAGGGTTAAGGTTAGGTTTCGGATTAGGGTTAGGGTTACCCTTTCGGTTAGGGTTAGGGTTAGGGTTAGGGTTAGGATTGAGGTTATAGTTAGGGTTAGGGTTACGGGTAGCCTTTAGGTTAGTGTTAGGGTTAGGGTTAGGGTTAGGGTTAGGGTTAGGGTTAGGGTAATGGTTACGGTTAGGGTTACGGTTAGGGTTAGGGTTAGGGTTAGGATTGGGGTTAGGGTTAGAGTTAGGGTTAGGATTGGGGTTTGGGTTAGGGTTAGGGTTAGGATTAGGATTAGGGTCAAGGTTAGGGTTAGGGTTAGGGCTTGGGCTAGGGCTAGGGCTAGGGCTAGGGCGAGGGTTAGGGTTAGGGTTAGGGTTAGGGTTAGGGTTAGGGTTAGGGTAAGGGTTAGGGATCCGTTAGGGTTAGGGTTAGGGTTAGAATTGGGGTTAGGGTTAGGGTTAGGGTTAGTGTTTCCGTAAGGGTTAGGGTTAAGGTTAGGTTTCGGATTAGGGTTAGGGTTACCCTTTCGGTTAGGGTTAGGGTTAGGGATCGGGTTAGGGTTAGGGATCGGGTTAGGGATCGGGTTCGGGTTAGGGTTAGGATTAGGGTTAGGGTTAGGGTTAGGGTTAGGGTTAGGGTTACGGTTACGGTTAGGGTTAGGGTTAGGGTTAGGGTTAGGGTTAGGGTTAGGGTTAGGGTTAGGGTTAGGGTTAGGGTTAGGGTTAGGATTGGTGTTAGGGTTAGAGTTAGGGTTAGGATTGGGGTTAGGGTTAGGGTTAGGGTTAGAATTGGGGTTAAGGTTAGGGTTAGGGTTAGGGATCAGTTAGGGTTAGGGTTAGGGTTAGGGTTAGGGTTAGGGTTAGGGCTAGGGCTAGGGCTAGGGCTAGGGCTAGGGCTAGGGCTAGGGCTAGGGCTAGGGCTAGGGTTAGGGTTAGGGATCGGTTAGGGTTAGGGTTAGGGTTAGGGCTAGGATTGGGGTTAATGTTAGGTTTGGGGTTGGGGTTAGCGTTAGGGTTAGGGTTAGGCTTACGGTTAGTGTCACGGTTACGGTTAGGGTTATGAATGGGGTGAGGGTTAGGGTTAGGGTTAGGGTTAGGGTTGGGGTTAGGGTTAGGGTTAGGGTTAGGGTTAGGGTTAGGGTTAGGATTGGGGTTAGGGTTCGGGTTAGGGTTAATATTCCGGTTAGGGTTAGGATTAGGGTTAGCGTTAGGATTGGGGTTCGGGTTCGGGTTCGGGTTAGGGCTAGGGCTAGGGCTAGGGCTAGGGTTAGGGTTAGGTTTAGGGTTAGGGTTAGGATTGAGGTTATAGTTAGGGTTAGGGTTACGGTTAGCCTTTAGGTTAGTGTTAGGGTTAGGGTTAGGGTTAGGGTTAGGGTTAGGGTTAGGGTTAGGGTTAGGGTTAGGGTTAGGATTAGGGTTAGGGTTAGGGTTAGGGTTAGGGTTAGGGTTAGGGTTAGGGTTAGGGTTAGGCTTAGGATTGGGGTTAGGGTTAGAGTTAGGGTTAGGATTGGGGTTAGGTTTAGGGTTAGGGTTAGGGTTAGGGTTAGGATTAGGGTCAAGGTTAGGGTTAGGGTTAGGGATCGGTTAGGTTTAGGGTTAGGGTTAGGGTTAGGGTTAGGGCTTGGGCTAGGGCTAGGGCTAGGGTTAGGGTTAGGGTTAGGGTTAGGGTTAGGGTTAGGGTTAGGGTTAGGGTTAGGGTTAAGGTTAGGGTTAGGGTTAGGGTGAGGGTTAGGGTTAGGGTTAGGGATCCGTTAGGGTTAGGGTTAGGGTTAGAATTGGGGTTAGGGTTAGGGTTAGTGTTTCCGTTAGGGTTAGGGTTAAGGTTAGGTTTCGGATTAGGGTTAGGGTTACCCTTTCGGTTAGGGTTAGGGTTAGGGTTAGGATTGGGGTTAGGGTTAGGGTTAGTGTTAGGAATGGGGTTAGGGTTGGGGTTAGGGTTAGGGTTAGGGTTAGGGTTAGGGTTAGGGTTTGGGTTTGGGTTAGGATTAGGATTAGGATTAGGGTTAGGGTTAGGGTTATGGTTAGGGTTAGGTTTAGGGTTAGGGTTAGCTTTTCCGCTAGGGTTAGGGTTAGGATTGGGGTTAGGGTTAGGTTTAGGATTGGGGTTAGGGTTAGGGTTAAGGTTAGGTTTAGGGTTAGGGTTAGGGTTAGGGTTACCGTTTCGGTTAGGCTTAGGGATAGGGTTAGGGTTAGGGTTAGGGTTAGGGTAAGGGTTAGGGTTAGGGTTAGGGTTAGGGTTAGGGTTAGGGTTAGGGTTAGGGTTAGGGTTAGGGTTAGGGTTAGGGTTAGGGTTAGGGTTAGGGTTAGTGTTAGTGTTAGGGTTAGGGCTAGGGCTAGGGCTAGGGCTAGGGTTAGGGTTAGGGTTAGGGTTAGGGTTAGGGATCGGTTAGGGTTAGGGTTAGGGTTAGGGTTAGGCTTACGGTTAGGGTTAGGATTGGGGTTAATGTTAGGTTTGGGGTTTGGGTTAGCGTTAGGGTTAGGGTTAGGCTTACGGTTAGTGTCATGGTTACGGTTAGGGTTATGAATGGGGTGAGGGTTAGGGTTGGGGTTAGGGTTAGGGTTAGGGTTAGGGTTAGGGTTAGGGTTAGGGTTAGGGTTAGGGTTAGGGTTAGGATTGGGGTTCGGGTTCGGGTTAGGGCTAGGGCTAGGGCTAGGGCTAGTGCTAGGGTTAGGGTTAGGGTTAGGGTTAGGGTTAGGGATCAGTTAGGGTTAGGGTTAGGGTTAGGGTTAGGGTTAGGGTTAGGGTTAGGGCTAGGGCTAGGGCTAAAGCTGGGGCTAGGGCTAGGGTTAGGGTTAGGGTTAGGGATCAGTTAGGGTTAGGGTTAGGGTTAGGGTTAGGGTTAGGGTTAGGGTTAGGGTTAGGGTTACGGTTAGGATTGGGGTTAATGTTAGGTTTGGCGCTGGGGTTAGCGTTAGGGTTAGGGTTAGGCTTACGGTTAGTGTCACGGTTACGGTTAGGGTTATGAATGGGGTGAGGGTTAGGGTTAGGGTTAGGGTTGGGGTTAGGGTTAGGGTTAGGGTTAGGGTTAGGGTTAGGGTTAGGGTTAGGGTTAGGGTTAGGGTTAGGGTTAGGGTTCGGGTTCGGGTTAGGGTTCGGGTTAGGGTTAGGGTTCGGGTTAGGGTTCGGGTTAGGGTTAGGGTTAGAATTGGGGTTCGGGTTCGGGTTAGGGCTAGGGCTAGGGCTAGGGCTAGGGCTAGGGTTAGGGTTAGGGTTAGGGTTAGGGTTAGGGTTAGGGTTAGGGTTAGGGTTAGGGTTAGGGTTTGGATTGGTGTTAGGGTTACAGTTACGGTTAGGGTTAGGATTAGGGTTAGGGTTAGGATTGGGGTTAGGATTAGAGTTAGGGTTAGGATTCGGGTTAGGGTTAGGGTTAGGGTTAGGGTTAGGATTAGGGTCAAGGTTAGGGTTAGGGTTAGGGATCGGGTTAGGGTTAGGGTTAGGGTTAGGGTTAGGGATAGGGTTAGGGCTAGGGCTTGGGCTTGGGCTAGGGCTAGGGCTAGGGCAAGGGCAAGGGCTAGGGCTAGGGTTAGGGTTAGGGTTAGGGTTAGGGTTAGGGTTAGGGTTAGGGTTAGGGTTAGGGTTAGGGTTAGGGATCCATTAGGGTTAGAATTGGGGTTGGGGTTAGGGTTAGTGTTTCCGTTAGGGTTAGGGTTAAGGTTAGGTTTCGGATTAGGTTTAGGGTTACCCTTTCGGTTAGGGTTAGGGTTAGGGTTAGGGTTAGGATTGGGGTTAGGGTTAGGGTTAGGGTTAGGATTGGGGTTAGGGTTGGGGTTAGGGTTAGGGTTAGGGATCGGGTTAGGGTTAGGGTTAGGGTTAGGGTTAGGGTTAGGGTTAGCTTTTCCGCTAGGGTTAGGGTTAGGATTGGGGTTAGGGTTAGGTTTAGGATTGGGGTTAGGGTTAGGGATCCGTTAGGGTTAGGGTTAGGGTTAGAATTGGGGTTAGGGTTAGGGTTAGTGTTAGTGTTTCCGTTAGGGTTAGGGTTAAGGTTAGGTTTCGGATTAGGGTTAGGGTTAGGGTTAGGGTTAGGATTAGGGTTACGGTTAGGGTTACGGTTAGGGTTAGGGTTACGGTTACAGTTAGGGTTAGGGTTAGGGTTAGGGTTAAGATTGGTGTTAGGGTTAGAGTTAGGGTTAGGATTGGGGTTTGGGTTAGGGTTAGGGTTAGGGTTAGAATTGGGGTTAAGGTTAGGGTTAGGGATCAGTTAGGGTTAGGGTTAGGGTTTGGGTTAGGGTTAGGGCTAGGGCTAGGGCTAGGGCTACGGCTAGGGTTAGGGTTAGGGTTAGGGATCGGTTAGGGTTAGGGTTAGGGTTAGGGTTAGGGTTAGGGTTACGGTTAGGGTTAGGATTAGGGTTAGGGTTAGGATTGGGGTTAGGATTAGAGTTAGGGTTAGGATTCGGGTTAGGGTTAGGGTTAGGATTAGGGTCAAGGTTAGGGTTAGGGTTAGGGATGGGGTTAGGGTTAGGGTTAGGGTTAGGGCTTGGGCTTGGGCTTGGGCTAGGGCTAGGGCTAGGGTGAGGGTTAGGGTTAGGGTTAGGGATCCGTTAGGGTTAGGGTTAGGGTTAGAATTGGGGTTAGGGTTAGGGTTAGTGTTTCCGTTAGGGTTAGGGTTAAGGTTAGGTTTCGGATTAGGGTTAGGGTTACCCTTTCGGTTAGGGTTAGGGTTAGGGTTAGGGTTAGGATTGGGGTTAGGGTTAGGGTTAGGGTTAGGAATGGGGTTAGGGTTGGGGTTAGGGTTAGGGTTAGGGTTAGGGTTAGGGTTAGGGTTTGGGTTTGGGTTAGGATTAGGATTAGGAATAGGATTAGGGTTAGGGTTAGGGTTATGGTTAGGGTTAGGTTTAGGGTTAGGGTTAGCTTTTCCGCTAGGGTTAGGGTTAGGATTGGGGTTAGGGCTAGGTTTAGGATTGGGGTTAGGGTTAGGGTTAAGGTTAGGTTTAGGGTTAGGGTTAGGGTTAGGGTTACCGTTTCGGTTAGGGTTAGGGTTAGGGTTAGGGTTAGGGTTAGGGTTAGGGTTAGGGTTAGGGTTAGGGCTAGGGCTAGGGCTAGGGCTAGGGCTAGGGCTAGGGCTAGGGCTAGGGCTAGGGTTAGGGTTAGGGTTAGGGATCGGTTAGGGTTAGGGTTAGGCTTACAGTTAGGGTTAGGATTGGGGTTAATGTTAGGTTTGGGGTTTGGGTTAGCGTTAGGGTTAGGGTTAGGCTTACGGTTAGTGTCACGGTTACGGTTAGGGTTATGAATGGGGTGAGGGTTAGGGTTAGGGTTAGGGTTGGGGTTAGGGTTAGGGTTAGGGTTAGGGTTAGGGTTAGGGTTAGGGTTAGGATTGGGGTTAGGGTTTGGGTTAGGGCTAGGGCTAGGGCTAGGGCTAGGGCTAGGGCTAGGGCTAGGGCTAGGGCTAGGGCTAGGGCTAGTGCTAGGGTTAGGGTTAGGGTTAGGGTTAGGGATCAGTTAGGGTTAGGGTTAGGGTTAGGGTTAGGGTTAGGGTTAGGGTTAGGGTTAGGGTTAGGGTTAGGGTTAGGGTTAGGGCTAGGGCTAAAGCTGGGGCTAGGGCTAGGGTTAGGGATAGGGTTAGGCATCAGTTAGGGTTAGGGTTAGGGTTAGGGTTAGGGTTAGGATTGGGGTTAATGTTAGGTTTGGCGCTGGGGTTAGCGTTAGGGTTAGGGTTAGGCTTACGGTTAGTGTCACGGTTACGGTTAGGGTTATGAATGGGGTGAAGGTTAGGGTTAGGGTTAGGGTTAGGGTTAGGGTTAGGGTTAGGGTTAGGGTTAGGGCTAGGGCTAAAGCTGGGGCTAGGGCTAGGGTTAGGGATAGGGTTAGGCATCAGTTAGGGTTAGGGTTAGGGTTAGGGTTAGGGTTAGGGTTAGGGTTAGGGTTAGGGTTAGGGTTAGGATTGGGGTTAATGTTAGGTTTGGCGCTGGGGTTAGCGTTAGGGTTAGGGTTAGGCTTACGGTTAGTGTCACGGTTACGGTTAGGGTTATGAATGGGGTGAAGGTTAGGGTTCGGGTTCGGGTTAGGGCTAGGGCTAGGGTTAGGGTTAGGGTTAGGGTTAGGGTTAGGGTTAGGGTTAGGGTTTGGATTGGTGTTAGGGTTAGGGTTAATATTACGGTTAGGGTTAGGATTAGGGTTAGGGTTAGGATTGGGGTTCAGGTTCGGGTTAGGGCTACGGGTAGCCTTTAGGTTAGTGTTAGTGTTAGGGTTAGGGTTAGGGTTAGGGTTAGGGTTAGGGTTAGGGTTACGGTTACGGTTACGGTTAGGGTTAGGGTTAGGATTAGGGTTAGGGTTAGGATTGGGGTTAGGATTAGAGTTAGGGTTAGGATTCGGGTTAGGGTTAGTGTCAGGGGTTCAGGAGCAGAGGCGAGGGCAAGGGAGGAAACAGAGAGCGAGGGGGAGGAGGCAGAAGAAAGGATGAGTGACGACGACGACCCGAGATCTCCGAGTCTGTCCAGTGAATCAGAAGATTCACAAAGAGGAGCACCAGTGGCAAGGGCAAGGGGGGAGACTAGGGGGACACCCCAGGAAGAAAGAGCCAGAGGGGACTCAGAGGGGAGCAGTTGGAGATCGGGACCTACGTCACCGCCAGAGAGTAGGGAAGAGGAAGAGCGCCTGGGAACTAGCGCTGGCAGCTCACAACAGGAGGGAGGGCACGAGTCAGGAGTGGCCACACCTTCATCGGGGAGCGAAGTGACGGTTAGACGGAAAGTGGAAGGTTGGGCGCGCGCGCCAAGTTCAAATGCACAGGAAGGTGGTGCAGTAGGCAGCCCGGAAAGAGAGCCAGGTCCTAAAGCCCGGCGCAAGGAGACAGGGGAGTCAGGGGGGTCAGCGTCAGAAGAATCCCGGAAGGGAGAGACCCAGGGGGGCAGAGGGACCCAGAGGAGAACTGTCAGGCGGAAAAGGTGGAGCAGGGCTAGGATATTAAGTTGGTGCGCAAGGGGCGGAGACTCAGAAGGAGCTTCGCCGACCTAAGCATAAGGCGTAGGGTTGCACGCAGCAGCTCAAGAATGGAGACTGTAACTCAATAAAGACTTTTAATCAACAACCGCTGGCTAGCGTGATCCTCTGTGAGCTAGGATCTGGAAGTAACCCTGACAGTAAGCTCCTTCTCTTCAAATTGTGGACATCCACGACCTCGCGGAGAGGAGGGAAAGCGGGTGCCTACAAGAAAGCTCACGAACGGTAGACAATATGACGGCCGAACAGCAAATAACGGAACTCAGAGACGCGGTTTCACGACTGACTGCCGAGGCGGTGGCGTCCAGGAAGAGAGAGGAGGACGCAGCGGCCGCCTACAGGGATCTCCAGGTCAGGTTGGACGTGCTTACGAAGCAGGGGCAACAGACACCCAAATCAGAGGGGATTGGGTTGGGGAGACGCACAGGCAGTCTGGTCTCGCACTTCGATGGGAATTTGCAACAGTACCCCAATTTTAGAGCAGACGTAATGTGTGCACTACAACTACTGCACAAAGACTTTAGAGATGAACAAGAGAAAGTGGGGTTCATCATGTCCCATTTGCATGGAGACGCTAAAGCATGGCTGCGCAATTTGTGGAGGGATAAGGATCCTGCGCTCCAAAATGCGGACGCCTTTATTAAAGCGATGGATGGCTGTTTTTTATCAAGCATTGATGTGGATCTTGCCCGAAGGGAGGTGCACGGACTAAGACAAGGGAGGGCCAGCGTACGGCAATATCATGCCCGCTTTTTCGCTTTGGTCAGTGCCCTGGAATGGGACAGAGATTCGGCTCCCGTCAGAGACCTTTTTTGGGAGGGCTTGAACAGCTCGGTGAAAGATGAGATTGCGAGGGGGGAGAGACCCCGGACCACGCAGGAGATCGTTCAGAGGGCGCTGGCGGTGGGAGTGCGGCTGGAAGAACGTCCGTGGAGCAGGGACGAAGGGCGCAGCGGGCGCGAACCAGCCAGGGGCTCCTCCTTCCTTCCCAGAGGAGCAGCGCGTGCGCAATCCACGCCCCCAACAGGGGGAGGGGTGGAACCGATGGAGGTTGGGAGTGCAAGGGCTCAGTCAGCAGCCAGAGCCCTAGCACCGGCAGCAGTGAAAGCGAAGCCTCCTAGAGGGAACAGGAAGTGTTACATCTGCGAGGATCCAGGCCATTTGGCGAAAGAGTGTCCCCGGAGGCTCCACAAGCACACTGCAGCCTCAGCAATGGTGACTGCAGCAACGCAGCAAGGAGAACCACAGCAGGGAAACGACGATGTCTGGCTGGAAGAGGAGGCACTGGGGCCCAGCCAGACGTGTCAGTGAAGCAGTCCCCAGAGATTTTACCGCCCATGGACCCCCTCCCGCCCAAGCCAGTAGTGAGGCTCACCGCATCGCTCCAGCTACCCAATGGAATCACCATGGACGTGCCAATCACCGTCGACTCAGGAAGCAATGCAGACTTCATAGGGCAGGACTTTGTCGACCGGCACGCTATACAGTTGCTGCCTGCCGCGCTGCCACTGCAGGTTGTCACGGTGGATGGCAGGGAGCTGTTAGGGGGGCAAGTGGTGAAGCAGACGCCACCTATGGTGCTGCGGCTTGGAAATCACAAGGAGATTATCAGCTTCAACGTCACTCAACTCTCAGACACGCCTATTGTATTGGGCATGAGTTGGCTGGACAAGCACAGCCCGGCGCTGGCTTGGTACCAGAGGCAGCTGACCTTCGGCTCTTCCTTTTGTGCTGAACACTGCATCATGCCCCAGCAAGAAGGGGAGCAAGAGGAGTCACAGCTGCTGCTCGGCACGCTGCAAGCGATTCCCCACAAGTACGCAGAATTTTTGGAGGTTTTCTGCGAGAAGGAGGCAGACAAGCTACCCCCCCACAGACCATATGACTGCAAGATTGACCTGCTGCCGGGGGCGGCGCTGCCCAAAGGGAAGCTGTATTCCATGTCTGAAGACGAACTGCAGGAACTCAAAGAGTTCATTGATCATAATTTGAAACGCGGTTTCATCCGAGAGTCCCAGGCAGCGGGGGGCAGTCCTGTATTCTTTGTGAAGAAGCGAGACACGCCCCAGAAAAGGCTCGTGGTGGACTACCGCATTTTGAACAGTGTCACCAAGCCGTCGGACTTCCCCATGCCCCGAATCGACGACCTCCTCGCGAAAGTACGCAAGGGCAGCGTGTTCACCAAGTTGGACCTGCGAGGGGCGTACAACCTGATTCGCATGCGGGAAGGAGATGAGTGGAAGACAGCCATGTTCACACCCCTGGGCACCTACGAATATAGAGTTATGCCTTTTGGATTGCAAAATGGCTCCCACGTTTTTCAAGCTTTCATGCATCACGTGTTGGCGGGGCTCCTCTACAAGACGTGCGTCTGTTTCTTGGATGACATCCTGATCTTTTCGGAATCGCAGCAGGAGCATGACAGACACGTCAGGGAAGTGCTGAGCAGGCTCCAGCAACATAGGCTTTACGCCAAGCTGGAGAAGTGCCAATTCGACGTGACGGAGGTGGATTTCCTGGGATACAGGTTGTCTGACAAGGGGCTCGCCATGGACAGCGCCAAGGTTCGAGCGGTGTTGGATTGGAAAAGCCCACGCAACCGGAAGGAGGTCCAACGATTTGTCGGCTTCGCGAACTTCTATCGCAAGTTCATCAAAGGCTTCGCTATGCAGACTGCAGCCATTACAGACACGCTCAGTTCCAAGAAAAAGAAGTTCATCTGGACAGCGCAGGCGGAGCAGTCCTTTCAGGCACTCAAGCGTCTTTTTGCCTCGGAGGAACAGCTGCTTCATGTCGATCCTAGCAGGCCGATGAGAGTTGAAACAGACGCCTCGGACAGGGCCGTCGGAGCAGTCCTGCTGCAGAAGGACCCGCAGGGGGTTTGGAGGCCCGGAGCGTTTTACTCCAGGAAGCTCAGCAAGTCCGAACAGAATTACACCATCTGGGACAGGGAGTTGCTGGCTATTCATGCAGCGTTCAAAGCATGGAGGCACTTCCTGATTGGAGCCAAGCACACGGTGCAGGTCTGCACGGACCACAAGAATCTGGAGCACTGGCGCACGGCACAGTTCCTGAACCAGAGGCAGATACGTTGGGCTGAGTTCTTTGCGAATTTCGACTTCCGAATAGAGTATGTCCCGGGGGACACCAACATCATGGCGGACGCGCTATCCCGTAAGCCACAGTATCTGGAGGACGCCACGCTAGCGGCCGCCATGCACATCTTCGCGCCAACAGTGTGGGCGTGCGCTGCGGCGACAGTGGACCTGGAGGCGGTGCGACAAGCGTTGCAGAATGACTCTTTCGCGCAAGCAAAGATGGCTGAGATGCGAAGGGGCACGGCAGCGACCAACGGGTTCCAGCTGAGAGATGGATTGCTCATCCGCAAAGGGGCCATCTACGTGCCGGGAGACGAACTTCGCGCCAAGGTACTGCATCAGCTGCACGACGCGCCCACTGCCGGGCACTTTGGCAAGGAGAAGACGGTGGAATTAGTCGCCAGGGATTTCTGGTGGCCCGGAATGAGAGGGGAGGTCGCGGACTACGTGGCGAGGTGCGACACCTGCCAGAGGGCCAAACCAGTGCACAGACCGCCGGCCGGACTGTTGGAACCGCTGCAAACTCCGGTCGAGCCATGGGAGAGAGTCGCCCTGGACTTCGTCACGGATCTGCCCAGCTCGAGGGGCAAGACGGCCGTGCTGGTGGTGGTGGACTTGTTCTCCAAGATGGCGCATTTCATCCCGTGTGCGAAGGTGGCCACGGCGGAACAAACCGCCAAACTGTTCATAGACCACGTGTTCAAGGTTCACGGTCTGCCACGGTCTATTCTGTCCGACCGCGGGTGGCAGTTCATCTCGAACTTCTGGCAGAAGCTGATGGGCTTCCTAAACGTCAAGATCAACCTGGCGTCGGCGAGACACCCGCAGACCAACGGGCAAGCGGAGCGGGTCAATGCCATCATGCAGCAGTACCTGAGATGCTATGCGAATCAACAGCCTGCGACGTGGGTGGATTACCTGCCGCTTGCCGAGTTCGCCTACAACAACACGAAGCACGTGTCCACGGGGGTCACGCCGTTCTTCGCCAACAACGGGAGGCACCCCAGAACCTTCCCGGGACTGGAAAGACTGGTGGAGGGGGAGCCGCAGACAGCAGATGCGTTCGCGTCGGAGTTGCAAGAGGTTCACGATCAGCTGCGGCGGCACCTGGAGCTGGCCAAACACGCATACAAGGTGCAGGCAGACAAACACAGAAGGGTTGGCGAAGAGATCCAGGTGGGAGACTGGGTCTGGTTAGCAGCCCACGCAGTGCCGGCCAGGTCGTTGGCCAAGAAGAAACTAGGGCATAAGCAACTGGGGCCCTACCAAGTCGAAGAGCAGGTCAACCCGGTGGCTTTCAGGCTGGCGCTTCCGGAGGGTTCCAGAATGCATCCGGTGTTCCACAGATCGGTGCTCACTCCCTACAAGGCACCGCACAGGTTTCAGGAACCCGGCACGGCGCCGAGTCCGCTCCGAGAGGGAACCAGGCAACGGGGAGTGGCACAGGAGGTGCGCCTCAACGAAGTCACGGAGATTTTGGACTCCAGATGGGGGGAAGAGGGGGTAGAATACCTTCTCGCTAAGGAGGGCACCCCGGCCAATGCCAACAGCTGGGTGCCGGGCTACGCTCTAGATGAACCTCTGCTCAAGGAAGAGTTTCATGCCCTCTTTCCCCATAGGCCAATGCCGGCGGACTTTTTCGACGACTGGCTTTTCACGCCCACGCTTTCAGCCAGCACGTTCCGGGGGTTCGACTCGGATGAGGAACCGACACGAGACGCCCGTTCCCCGGAGGGGTCACCCTCGGGATCTGCCTCAGAACCCTCGTATTGGTGGGATGATCGACCAGAGGAGCAGTGGCGCAGGAAGTGGCTGGAGGGTCCAGGACGAGCTACGCCTACAGAAGGAAGCGAGGGAGAGACCGACATGGACTTTTTCGGGGACAACCAGGGTCTCGAGCACGGCGGCACGGAGATGGAAGCAGAGGTGACCGTCGTTGACGAGAGCAGGGAGGAAGAACCGGGAGTCTGCGGATGGAGGCCGGCCACGGGAAGCGAACTGTACCCGACATTCGTCCCTTTGACACTGCAGCACCCAGTTCCCGCACCGGAGGGAGGGGAGGGGGGAAGGGGGGGCTTTGAGGGGGGGGTGGATGTCAGGGGTTCAGGAGCAGAGGCGAGGGCAAGGGAGGAAACAGAGAGCGAGGGGGAGGAGGCAGAAGAAAGGATGAGTGACGACGACGACCCGAGATCTCCGAGTCTGTCCAGTGAATCAGAAGATTCACAAAGAGGAGCACCAGTGGCAAGGGCAAGGGGGGAGACTAGGGGGACACCCCAGGAAGAAAGAGCCAGAGGGGACTCAGAGGGGAGCAGTTGGAGATCGGGACCTACGTCACCGCCAGAGAGTAGGGAAGAGGAAGAGCGCCTGGGAACTAGCGCTGGCAGCTCACAACAGGAGGGAGGGCACGAGTCAGGAGTGGCCACACCTTCATCGGGGAGCGAAGTGACGGTTAGACGGAAAGTGGAAGGTTGGGCGCGCGCGCCAAGTTCAAATGCACAGGAAGGTGGCGCAGTAGGCAGCCCGGAAAGAGAGCCAGGTCCTAAAGCCCGGCGCAAGGAGACAGGGGAGTCAGGGGGGTCAGCGTCAGAAGAATCCCGGAAGGGAGAGACCCAGGGGGGCAGAGGGACCCAGAGGAGAACTGTCAGGCGGAAAAGGTGGAGCAGGGCTAGGATATTAAGTTGGTGCGCAAGGGGCGGAGACTCAGAAGGAGCTTCGCCGACCTAAGCATAAGGCGTAGGGTTGCACACAGCAGCTCAAGAATGGAGACTGTAACTCAATAAAGACTTTTAATCAACAACCGCTGGCTAGCGTGATCCTCTGTGAGCTAGGATCTGGAAGTAACCCTGACAGTTAGGGTTAGGGTTAGGGTTAGGATTAGGGTCAAGGTTAGGGTTAGGGTTAGGGTTAGGGATCGGGTTAGGGTTAGGGTTAGGGTTAGGGCTTGGGCTTGGGCTAGGGCTAGGGCTAGGGCAAGGGTTAGGGTTAGGGTTAGGGTTAGGGTTAGGGTTAGGGTTAGGGTTAGGGTTAGGGTTAGGGTTAGGGTTAGGGATCCATTAGGGTTAGGGTTAGGGTTAGAATTGGGGTTGGGGTTAGGGTTAGTGTTTCCGTTAGGGTTAGGGTTAAGGTTAGGTTTCGGATTAGGTTTAGGGTTACCCTTTTGGTTAGGGTTAGGGTTAGGATTGGGGTTAGGGTTAGGGTTAGGATTGGGGTTAGGGTTGGGGTTAGGGTTAGGGTTAGGGTTAGGGTTAGGGATCGGGTTAGGGTTAGGGTTAGGGTTAGGGTTAGGATTAGGGTTAGGGTTAGGGTTAGCTTTTCCGCTAGGGTTAGGGTTAGGATTGGGGTTAGGGTTAGGTTTAGGATTGGGGTTAGGGTTAGGGTTAAAGTTAGGTTTAGGGTTAGGGTTAGGGTTAGGGTTACCGTTTCGGTTAGGGTTAGGGTTAGGTTTAGGGTTAGGGTTAGTGTTAGGGTTAGGGTTAGGGTTAGGGTTAGGGTTAGGGTTAGGATTAGGATTAGGGTTAGGGTTAGGGTTAGGGTTAGGGTTAGGGTTAGGGTTAGGGTTAGGGTTAGGGTTAGGGCTAGGGCTAGGGCTAGGGCTAGGGTTAGGGTTAGGGTGAGGGTTAGGGTTAGGGATCCGTTAGGGTTAGGGTTAGGGTTAGAATTGGGGTTAGGGTTAGGGTTAGTGTTAGTGTTTCCGTTAGGGTTAGGGTTAAGGTTAGGTTTCGGATTAGGGTTAGGGTTAGGGTTAGGGTTAGGGTTAGGGTTAGGGTTAGGGTTAGGGTTACGGTTACGGTTACGGTTACGGTTAGGGTTAGGGTTAGGGTTGGGGTTAGGGTTAAGATTGGTGTTAGGGTTAGAGTTAGGGTTAGGATTGGGGTTAGGGTTAGGGTTAGGGTTAGAATTGGGGTTAAGGTTAGGGTTAGGGATCAGTTAGGGTTAGGGTTAGGGTTAGGGTTAGGGTTAGGGCTAGGGCTAGGGCTAGGGCTAGGGCTAGGGTTAGGGTTAGGGTTAGGGATCGGTTAGGGTTAGGGTTAGGGTTAGGGTTAGGGTTAGGGTTACGGTTAGGGTTAGGATTAGGGTTAGGGTTAGGATTGGGGTTAGGATTAGAGTTAGGGTTAGGATTCGGGTTAGGGTTAGGGTTAGGGTTAGGGTTAGGGTTAGGATTAGGGTCAAGGTTAGGGTTAGGGTTAGGGATCGGGTTAGGGTTAGGGTTAGGGTTAGGGTTAGGGTTAGGGTTAGGGTTAGGGCTTGGGCTTGGGCTAGGGCTAGGGCAAGGGCTAGGGCTAGGGTTAGGGTTAGGGTTAGGGTTAGGGTTAGGGTTAGGGTTAGGGTTAGGGTTAGGGTTAGGGTTAGGGTTAGGGTTAGGGATCCATTAGGGTTAGGGTTAGGGTTAGAATTGGGGTTGGGGTTAGGGTTAGTGTTTCCGTTAGGGTTAGGTTTAAGGTTAGGTTTCGGATTAGGTTTAGGGTTACCCTTTCGGTTAGGGTTAGGGTTAGGGTTAGGGTTAGGGTTAGGGTTAGGGTTAGGATTGGGGTTAGGGTTAGGGTTCGGGTTAGGATTGGGGTTAGGGTTAGGGTTAGGGTTAAGGTTAGGGTTAGGGTTAGGGTTAGGGTTAGGGTTAGGGATCGGGTTAGGGTGAGGGTTAGGGTTAGGGTTAGGGTTAGGATTAGGGTTAGGGTTAGGGTTAGCTTTTCGGCTAGGGTTAAGGTTAGGATTGGGGTTAGGGTTAGGTTTAGGATTGGGGTTAGGGTTAGGGTTAGGCTTAGGGTTAGGGTTAGGGTTAGGGTTAGGATTAGGGTTAGGGTTAGGGTTAGGGTTAGGGCTAGGGTTAGGGTTAGGGATCGGTTAGGGTTAGGGTTAGGGTTAGGGTTAGGGTTAGGGTTAGGGTTAGGGTTAGGGTTAGGGATCCGTTAGGGTTAGGGTTAGGGTTAGAATTGGGGTTAGGGTTAGGGTTAGTGTTTCCGTTAGGGTTAGGGTTAAGGTTAGGTTTCGGATTAGGGTTAGGGTTAGGGTTAGGGTTAGGGTTAGGATTAGGGTTACGGTTACGGTTACGGTTAGGGTTAGGGTTAGGGTTACGGTTACGGTTAGGGTTAGGGTTAGGGTTAGGGTTAAGATTGGTGTTAGGATTAGAGTTAGGGTTAGGATTGGGGTTAGGGTTAGGGTTAGGGTTAGGGTTAGAATTGGGGTTAAGGTTAGGGTTAAGGATCAGTTAGGGTTAGGGTTAGGGTTAGGGTTAGGGTTAGGGTTAGGGCTAGGGCTAGGGCTAGGGCTAGGGCTAGGGCTAGGGCTAGGGCTAGGGCTAGGGCTAGGGCTAGGGTTAGGGTTAGGGTTAGGGATCGGTTAGGGTTAGGGTTAGGGTTAGGGTTAGGGTTAGGATTGGGGTTAATGTTAGGTTTGGGGTTGGGGTTAGCGTGAGGGTTAGGGTTAGGCTTACGGTTAGTGTCACGGTTAGGGTTATGAATGGGGTGAGGGTTAGGGTTAGGGTTAGGGTTAGGGTTAGTGTTAGTGTTAGTGTTAGGGTTAGGGTTAGGGTTGGGGTTAGGGTTAGGGTTAGGGTTAGGGTTAGGGTTAGGGTTAGGGTTAGGGTTAGGGTTAGGGTTAGGGTTAGGGTTAGGGTTAGGGTTCGGGTTCGGATTCGGGTTCGGGTTAGGGTTAGGGTTAGGGTTCGGGTTAGGGTTAGAATTGGGGTTCAGGTTCGGGTTCGGGTTCGGGTTAGGGCTAGGGCTAGGGTTAGGGTTAGGGTTAGGGTTAGGGTTTGGATTGGTGTTAGGGTTAGGGTTAATATTACGGTTAGGGTTAGGATTAGGGTTAGGGTTAGGATTGGGGTTCAGGTTCGGGTTAGGGCTACGGGTAGCCTTTAGGTTAGTGTTAGTGTTAGGGTTAGGGTTAGGGTTAGGGTTAGGGTTACGGTTAGGGTTAGGATTAGGGTTAGGGTTAGGATTGGGGTTAGGATTAGAGTTAGGGTTAGGATTCGGGTTAGGGTTAGGGTTAGGGTTAGGGTTAGGGTTAGGATTAGGGTCAAGGTTAGGGTTAGGGTTAGGGTTAGGGATCGGGTTAGGGTTAGGGTTAGGGCTTGGGCTTGGGCTAGGGCTAGGGCTAGGGCTAGGGCTAGGGCAAGGGTTAGGGTTAGGGTTAGGGTTAGGGTTAGGGTTAGGGTTAGGGTTAGGGATCCATT
>NC_138762.1:114044165-114046665 GCF_965113315.1 Podarcis vaucheri
AGGGTTAGGGTTAGGGATCGGTTAGGGTTAGGGTTAGGGTTAGGGTTAGGGTTAGGATTAGGGTTAGGGTTAGGATTGGGGTTAGGATTAGAGTTAGGGTTTGGATTCAGGTTAGGGTTAGGGTTAGGGTTAGGATTAGGGTCAAGGTTAGGGTTAGGGTTAGGGATCGGGTTAGGGTTAGGGTTAGGGTTAGGGTTAGGGTTAGGGCTTGGGCTTGGGCTAGGGCTAGGGCAAGGGCTAGGGTTAGGGTTAGGGTTAGGGTTAGGGTTAGGGTTAGGGTTAGGGTTAGGGATCCATTAGGGTTAGGGTTAGGGTTAGAATTGGGGTTGGGGTTAGGGTTAGTGTTTCCGTTAGGGTTAGGGTTAAGGTTAGGTTTCGGATTAGGTTTAGGGTTACCCTTTCGGTTAGGGTTAGGGTTAGGGTTAGGGTTAGGATTGGGGTTAGGGTTAGGGTTCGGGTTAGGATTGGGGTTAGGGTTAGGGTTAGGGTTAAGGTTAGGGTTAGGGTTAGGGTTAGGGTTAGGGATCGGGTTAGGGTTAGGGTTAGGGTTAGGGTTAGGGTTAGGGTTACGGTTAGGGTTAGGGTTAGGGTTAGGATTAGGGTTAGGGTTAGGGTTAGGGTTAGCTTTTCCGCTAGGGTTAAGGTTAGGATTGGGGTTAGGGTTAGGTTTAGGATTGGGGTTAGGGTTAGGGTTAGGGTTAGGGTTAGGGTTAGGGTTAGGGTTAGGATTGGGGTTAGGGTTCGGGTTCGGGTTCAGGTTAGGGCTAGGGCTAGGGCTAGGGCGAGTGCTAGGGTTAGGGTTAGGGTAAGGGTTAGGGATTGGATTGGTGTTAGGGTTAGGGTTAATATTACGGTTAGGGTTAGGATTAGGGTTAGGGTTAGAATTGGGGTTAAGGTTAGGGTTAAGGATCAGTTAGGGTTAGGGTTAGGGTTAGGGTTAGGGTTAGGGTTAGGGTTAGGGTTAGGGTTAGGGCTAGGGCTAGGGCTAGGGCTAGGGCTAGGGCTAGGGTTAGGGTTAGGGTTAGCTTTTCCGCTAGGGTTAAGGTTAGGATTGGGGTTAGGGTTAGGTTTAGGATTGGGGTTAGGGTTAGGGTTAGGGTTAGGGTTAGGGTTAGGGTTAGGGTTAGGGTTAGGATTAGGGTTAGGGTTAGGGTTAGGGCTAGGGTTAGGATTAGGGATCGGTTAGGGTTAGGGTTAGGGTTAGGGTTAGGGTTAGGGTTAGGGTTAGAATTGGGGTTAGGGTTAGGGTTAGTGTTTCCGTTAGGGTTAGGGTTAAGGTTAGGTTTCGGATTAGGGTTAGGGTTAGGGTTAGGGTTAGGGTTAGGGTTAGGATTAGGGTTACGGTTAGGGTTAGGGTTATGGTTAGGGTTAGGGTTACGGTTACGGTTACGGTTAGGGTTAGGGTTAGGGTTAAGATTGGTGTTAGGGTTAGAGTTAGGGTTAGGATTGGGGTTAGGGTTAGGGTTAGGGTTAGGGTTAGAATTGGGGTTAAGGTTAGGGTTAAGGATCAGTTAGGGTTAGGGTTAGGGTTAGGGTTAGGGTTAGGGTTAGGATTAGGGTTAGGGCTAGGGCTAGGGCTAGGGCTAGGGCTAGGGCTAGGGCTAGGGCTTGGGCTAGGGCTAGTGCTAGGGTTAGGGTTAGGGTTAGGGTTAGGGATCGGTTAGGGTTAGGGTTAGGGTTAGGGTTAGGGTTAGGATTGGGGTTAATGTTAGGTTTGGGGTTGGGGTTAGCGTGAGGGTTAGGGTTAGGCTTACGGTTAGTGTCACGGTTAGGGTTATGAATGGGGTGAGGGTTAGGTTTAGGGTTAGGGTTAGGGTTAGGGTTAGGGTTAGGGTTAGGATTGGGGTTAGGGTTAGGGTTCGGGTTCAGGTTAGGGCTAGGGCTAGGGCTAGTGCTAGGGTTAGGGTTAGGGTAAGGGTTAGGGATTGGATTGGTGTTAGGGTTAGGGTTAATATTACGGTTAGGGTTAGGATTAGGGTTAGGGTTAGGATTGGGGTTCGGGTTCGGGTTAGGGCTACGGCTAGGGTTAGGGTTAGGGTTAGGGTTAGGGTTAGGGTTTCGGTTAGGGTTAGGTTTAGGGTTAGGGTTAGGATTGAGGTTATAGTTAGGGTTAGGGTTACGGTTAGCCTTTAAGTTAGTGTTAGGGTTAGGGTTAGGGTTAGGGTTAGGGTTAGGGTTACGGTTAGGATTAGGATTAGGATTAGGGTTAGAGTTAGGGTTAGGGTTAGGTTTAGGGTTAGGATTGGGGTTAGTGTCACGGTTACGGTTAGGGTTATGAATGGGGTGAGGGTTAGGGTTAGGGTTAGGGTTAGGGTTGGGGTTAGGGTTAGGGTTAGGGTTAGGGTTAGGGTTAGGGTTAGGGTTAGGGTTAGGATTGGGGTTAGGGTTCGGGTTCGGGTTCGGGCTAGGGCTAGGGCTAGTGCTAGGGTTAGGGTTAGGGTAAGGGTTAGGGATTGGATTGGTGTTACGGTTAGGGTTACGGTTAGGATTAGGATTAGGA
>NC_138762.1:114049165-114054165 GCF_965113315.1 Podarcis vaucheri
TTACGGTTAGTGTTTCCGTTAGGGTTAGGGTTAAGGTTAGGTTTCGGATTAGGTTTAGGGTTACCCTTTTGGTTAGGGTTAGGGTTAGGGTTAGGGTTAGGATTGGGGTTAGGGTTAGGGTTAGGGTTAGGATTGGGGTTAGGGTTGGGGTTAGGGTTAGGGTTAGGGTTAGGGTTAGGGTTAGGGTTAGGGTTAGGGTTAGGGATCGGGTTAGGGTTAGGGTTAGGGTTAGGGTTAGGGTTAGGATTAGGGTTAGGGTTAGGGTTAGCTTTTCCGCTAGGGTTAGGGTTAGGATTGGGGTTAGGGTTAGGTTTAGGATTGGGGTTAGGGTTAGGGTTAAAGTTAGGTTTAGGGTTAGGGTTAGGGTTACCGTTTCGGTTAGGGTTAGGGTTAGGGTTAGGGTTAGGGTTAGGGTTAGGGTTAGGGTTAGGGTTAGGGTTAGGGTTAGGGTTAGGGTTAGGGCTAGGGCTAGGGCTAGGGCTAGGGCTAGGGTTAGGGTTAGGGATCGGTTAGGGTTAGGGTTAGGGTTAGGGTTAGGGTTAGGGTTAGGGTTAGGGTTAGGGTTAGGGTGAGGGTTAGGGTTAGGGATCCGTTAGGGTTAGGGTTAGAATTGGGGTTAGGGTTAGGGTTAGTGTTAGTGTTTCCGTTAGGGTTAGGGTTAAGGTTAGGTTTCGGATTAGGGTTAGGGTTAGGGTTAGGGTTAGGGTTAGGGTTAGGATTAGGGTTAGGGTTAGGGTTAGGGTTACGGTTACGGTTACGGTTACGGTTAGGGTTAGGGTTAGGGTTGGAGTTAGGGTTAAGATTGGTGTTAGGGTTAGAGTTAGGGTTAGGATTGGGGTTAGGGTTAGGGTTAGGGCTAGGGCTAGGGCTAGGGCTAGGGCTAGGGTTAGGGTTAGGGTTAGGGATCGGTTAGGGTTAGGGTTAGGGTTAGGGTTAGGGTTAGGATTAGGGTTAGGGTTAGGATTGGGGTTAGGATTAGAGTTAGGGTTAGGATTCGGGTTAGGGTTAGGGTTAGGGTTAGGGTTAGGGTTAGGATTAGGGTCAAGGTTAGGGTTAGGGTTAGGGATCGGGTTAGGGTTAGGGTTAGGGTTAGGGTTAGGGCTTGGGCTTGGGCTAGGGCTAGGGCAAGGGTTAGGGTTAGGGTTAGGGTTAGGGTTAGGGTTAGGGTTAGGGTTAGGGATCCATTAGGGTTAGGGTTAGGGTTAGAATTGGGGTTGGGGTTAGGGTTAGTGTTTCCGTTAGGGTTAGGGTTAAGGTTAGGTTTCGGATTAGGTTTAGGGTTACCCTTTCGGTTAGGGTTAGGGTTAGGGTTAGGGTTAGGATTGGGGTTAGGGTTAGGGTTCGGGTTAGGATTGGGGTTAGGGTTAGGGTTAGGGTTAAGGTTAAGGTTAGGGTTAGGGTTAGGGTTAGGGTTAGGGTTAGGGATCGGGTTAGGGTTAGGGTTAGGGTTAGGGTTAGGGTTAGGGTTAGGATTAGGGTTAGGGTTAGGGTTAGCTTTTCCGCTAGGGTTAAGGTTAGGATTGGGGTTAGGGTTAGGTTTAGGATTGGGGTTAGGGTTAGGGTTAAGCTTAGGGTTAGGGTTAGGGTTAGGATTAGGGTTAGGGTTAGGGTTAGGGTTAGGGCTAGGGTTAGGGTTAGGGATCGGTTAGGGTTAGGGTTAGGGTTAGGGTTAGGGTTAGGGTTAGGGTTAGGGTTAGGGTTAGGGTTAGGGTTAGGGTTAGGGTTAGGGATACGTTAGGGTTAGGGTTAGGGTTAGAATTGGGGTTAGGGTTAGGGTTAGTGTTTCCGTTAGGGTTAGGGTTAAGGTTAGGTTTCGGATTAGGGTTAGGGTTAGGGTTAGGGTTAGGGTTAGGGTTAGGGTTAGGGTTAGGGTTAGGGTTAGGATTAGGGTTACGGTTACGGTTAGGGTTAGGGTTAGGGTTAGGGTTAGGGTTACGGTTACGGTTAGGGTTAGGGTTAGGGTTAAGATTGGTGTTAGGGTTAGAGTTAGGGTTAGGATTGGGGTTAGGGTTAGGGTTAGGGTTAGAATTGGGGTTAAGGTTAGGGTTAAGGATCAGTTAGGGTTAGGGTTAGGGTTAGGGTTAGGGTTAGGGTTAGGGTTAGGGTTAGGGTTAGGGTTAGGATTAGGATTAGGGTTAGGGCTAGGGCTAGGGCTAGGGCTAGGGCTAGGGCTAGGGCTAGGGCTAGTGCTAGGGTTAGGGTTAGGGTTAGGGATCGGTTAGGGTTAGGGTTAGGGTTAGGGTTAGGGTTAGGATTGGGGTTAATGTTAGGTTTGGGGTTGGGGTTAGCGTGAGGGTTAGGGTTAGGCTTACGGTTAGTGTCACGGTTAGGGTTATGAATGGGGTGAGGGTTAGGGTTAGGGTTAGGGTTAGGGTTAGGGTTAGGGTTAGGATTGGGGTTAGGGTTCGGGTTCGGGTTCAGGTTAGGGCTAGGGCTAGGGCTAGTGCTAGGGTTAGGGTTAGGGTAAGGGTTAGGGATTGGATTGGTGTTAGGGTTAGGGTTAATATTACGGTTAGGGTTAGGATTAGGGTTAGGGTTAGGATTGGGGTTCGGGTTCGGGCTAGGGCTAGGGCTAGGGTTAGGGTTAGGGTTAGGGTTAGGGTTAGGGTTAGGGTTAGGGTTTCGGTTAGGGTTAGGTTTAGGGTTAGGGTTAGGGTTAGGATTGAGGTTATAGTTAGGGTTAGGGTTAGGGCTAGGGCTAGGGCTAGGGCTAGGGCTAGGGTTAGGGTTAGGGTTAGGGTTAGGGATCGGTTAGGGTTAGGGTTAGGGTTAGGGTTAGGGTTAGGGTTAGGATTAGGGTTAGGGTTAGGATTGGGGTTAGGATTAGAGTTAGGGTTTGGATTCGGGTTAGGGTTAGGGTTAGGGTTAGGATTAGGGTCAAGGTTAGGGTTAGGGTTAGGGATCGGGTTAGGGTTAGGGTTAGGGTTAGGGCTTGGGCTTGGGCTAGGGCTAGGGCAAGGGCTAGGGTTAGGGTTAGGGTTAGGGTTAGGGTTAGGGTTAGGGTTAGGGTTAGGGTTAGGGATCCATTAGGGTTAGGGTTAGGGTTAGAATTGGGGTTGGGGTTAGGGTTAGTGTTTCCGTTAGGGTTAGGGTTAAGGTTAGGTTTCGGATTAGGTTTAGGGTTACCCTTTCGGTTAGGGTTAGGGTTAGGATTGGGGTTAGGGTTAGGGTTCGGGTTAGGATTGGGGTTAGGGTTAGGGTTAGGGTTAAGGTTAGGGTTAGGGTTAGGGTTAGGGTTAGGGTTAGGGTTAGGGATCGGGTTAGGGTTAGGGTTAGGGTTAGGGTTAGGGTTAGGGTTAGGGTTACGGTTAGGGTTAGGGTTAGGGTTAGGATTAGGGTTAGGGTTAGGGTTAGGGTTAGGGTTAGCTTTTCCGCTAGGGTTAAGGTTAGGATTGGGGTTAGGGTTAGGTTTAGGATTGGGGTTAGGGTTAGGGTTAGGGTTAGGGTTAGGGTTAGGGTTAGGGTTAGGATTGGGGTTAGGGTTCGGGTTCGGGTTCAGGTTAGGGCTAGGGCTAGGGCTAGGGCGAGTGCTAGGGTTAGGGTTAGGGTAAGGGTTAGGGATTGGATTGGTGTTAGGGTTAGGGTTAATATTACGGTTAGGGTTAGGATTAGGGTTAGGGTTAGAATTGGGGTTAAGGTTAGGGTTAAGGATCAGTTAGGGTTAGGGTTAGGGTTAGGGTTAGGGTTAGGGTTAGGGTTAGGGTTAGGGTTAGGGTTAGGGCTAGGGCTAGGGCTAGGGCTAGGGCTAGGGCTAGGGCTAGGGTTAGGGTTAGGGTTAGCTTTTCCGCTAGGGTTAAGGTTAGGATTGGGGTTAGGGTTAGGTTTAGGATTGGGGTTAGGGTTAGGGTTAGGGTTAGGGTTAGGGTTAGGGTTAGGGTTAGGGTTAGGATTAGGGTTAGGGTTAGGGTTAGGGCTAGGGTTAGGATTAGGGATCGGTTAGGGTTAGGGTTAGGGTTAGGGTTAGGGTTAGGGTTAGGGTTAGGGTTAGGGTTAGGGTTAGAATTGGGGTTAGGGTTAGGGTTAGTGTTTCCGTTAGGGTTAGGGTTAAGGTTAGGTTTCGGATTAGGGTTAGGGTTAGGGTTAGGGTTAGGGTTAGGGTTAGGATTAGGGTTACGGTTAGGGTTATGGTTAGGGTTAGGGTTACGGTTACGGTTACGGTTAGGGTTAGGGTTAGGGTTAAGATTGGTGTTAGGGTTAGAGTTAGGGTTAGGATTGGGGTTAGGGTTAGGGTTAGGGTTAGAATTGGGGTTAAGGTTAGGGTTAAGGATCAGTTAGGGTTAGGGTTAGGGTTAGGGTTAGGGTTAGGGTTAGGATTAGGGTTAGGGCTAGGGCTAGGGCTAGGGCTAGGGCTAGGGCTAGGGCTAGGGCTAGCGCTAGGGCTAGGGCTAGTGCTAGGGTTAGGGTTAGGGTTAGGGTTAGGGATCGGTTAGGGTTAGGGATAGGGTTAGGGTTAGGGTTAGGATTGGGGTTAATGTTAGGTTTGGGGTTGGGGTTAGCGTGAGGGTTAGGGTTAGGCTTACGGTTAGTGTCACGGTTAGGGTTATGAATGGGGTGAGGGTTAGGTTTAGGGTTAGGGTTAGGGTTAGGGTTAGGGTTAGGGTTAGGGTTAGGATTGGGGTTAGGGTTAGGGTTAGGGTTCGGGTTCAGGTTAGGGCTAGGGCTAGGGCTAGTGCTAGGGTTAGGGTTAGGGTAAGGGTTAGGGATTGGATTGGTGTTAGGGTTAGGGTTAATATTACGGTTAGGGTTAGGATTAGGGTTAGGGTTAGGATTGGGGTTCGGGTTCGGGTTAGGGCTACGGCTAGGGTTAGGGTTAGGGTTAGGGTTAGGGTTAGGGTTAGGGTTTCGGTTAGGGTTAGGTTTAGGGTTAGGGTTAGGATTGAGGTTATAGTTAGGGTTAGGGTTACGGTTAGCCTTTAAGTTAGTGTTAGGGTTAGGGTTAGGGTTAGGGTTAGGGTTACGGTTAGGATTAGGATTAGGATTAGGGTTAGAGTTAGGGTTAG
>NC_138762.1:114056665-114069165 GCF_965113315.1 Podarcis vaucheri
TTAGGCTTACGGTTAGTGTCACGGTTACGGTTAGGGTTATGAATGGGGTGAGGGTTAGGGTTAGGGTTAGGGTTGGGGTTAGGGTTAGGGTTAGGGTTAGGGTTAGGGTTAGGGTTAGGGTTAGGGTTAGGGTTAGGGTTAGGGTTAGGGTTCGGGTTCGGGTTAGGGTTCGGGTTAGGGTTAGGGTTCGGGTTAGGGTTCGGGTTAGGGTTAGGGTTAGAATTGGGGTTCGGGTTCGGGTTAGGGCTAGGGCTAGGGCTAGGGCTAGGGCTAGGGTTAGGGTTAGGGTTAGGGTTAGGGTTAGGGTTAGGGTTAGGGTTAGGGTTAGGGTTAGGGTTAGGGTTAGGGTTTGGATTGGTGTTAGGGTTACAGTTACGGTTAGGGTTAGGATTAGGGTTAGGGTTAGGATTGGGGTTAGGATTAGAGTTAGGGTTAGGATTCGGGTTAGGGTTAGGGTTAGGGTTAGGATTAGGGTCAAGGTTAGGGTTAGGGTTAGGGATCGGGTTAGGGTTAGGGTTAGGGTTAGGGTTAGGGATAGGGTTAGGGCTAGGGCTTGGGCTTGGGCTAGGGCTAGGGCTAGGGCAAGGGCAAGGGCTAGGGCTAGGGTTAGGGTTAGGGTTAGGGTTAGGGTTAGGGTTAGGGTTAGGGTTAGGGTTAGGGTTAGGGTTAGGGTTAGGGTTAGGGTTAGGGTTAGGGTTAGGGATCCATTAGGGTTAGAATTGGGGTTGGGGTTAGGGTTAGTGTTTCCGTTAGGGTTAGGGTTAAGGTTAGGTTTCGGATTAGGTTTAGGGTTACCCTTTCGGTTAGGGTTAGGGTTAGGGTTAGGGTTAGGATTGGGGTTAGGGTTAGGGTTAGGGTTAGGATTGGGGTTAGGGTTGGGGTTAGGGTTAGGGTTAGGGATCGGGTTAGGGTTAGGGTTAGGGTTAGGGTTAGGGTTAGGGTTAGCTTTTCCGCTAGGGTTAGGGTTAGGATTGGGGTTAGGGTTAGGTTTAGGATTGGGGTTAGGGTTAGGGATCCGTTAGGGTTAGGGTTAGGGTTAGAATTGGGGTTAGGGTTAGGGTTAGTGTTAGTGTTTCCGTTAGGGTTAGGGTTAAGGTTAGGTTTCGGATTAGGGTTAGGGTTAGGGTTAGGGTTAGGATTAGGGTTACGGTTAGGGTTACGGTTAGGGTTAGGGTTACGGTTACAGTTAGGGTTAGGGTTAGGGTTAGGGTTAAGATTGGTGTTAGGGTTAGAGTTAGGGTTAGGATTGGGGTTTGGGTTAGGGTTAGGGTTAGGGTTAGAATTGGGGTTAAGGTTAGGGTTAGGGATCAGTTAGGGTTAGGGTTAGGGTTTGGGTTAGGGTTAGGGCTAGGGCTAGGGCTAGGGCTACGGCTAGGGTTAGGGTTAGGGTTAGGGATCGGTTAGGGTTAGGGTTAGGGTTAGGGTTAGGGTTAGGGTTACGGTTAGGGTTAGGATTAGGGTTAGGGTTAGGATTGGGGTTAGGATTAGAGTTAGGGTTAGGATTCGGGTTAGGGTTAGGGTTAGGATTAGGGTCAAGGTTAGGGTTAGGGTTAGGGATCGGGTTAGGGTTAGGGTTAGGGTTAGGGCTTGGGCTTGGGCTTGGGCTAGGGCTAGGGCTAGGGTGAGGGTTAGGGTTAGGGTTAGGGATCCGTTAGGGTTAGGGTTAGGGTTAGAATTGGGGTTAGGGTTAGGGTTAGTGTTTCCGTTAGGGTTAGGGTTAAGGTTAGGTTTCGGATTAGGGTTAGGGTTACCCTTTCGGTTAGGGTTAGGGTTAGGGTTAGGGTTAGGATTGGGGTTAGGGTTAGGGTTAGGGTTAGGAATGGGGTTAGGGTTGGGGTTAGGGTTAGGGTTAGGGTTAGGGTTAGGGTTAGGGTTTGGGTTTGGGTTAGGATTAGGATTAGGAATAGGATTAGGGTTAGGGTTAGGGTTATGGTTAGGGTTAGGTTTAGGGTTAGGGTTAGCTTTTCCGCTAGGGTTAGGGTTAGGATTGGGGTTAGGGCTAGGTTTAGGATTGGGGTTAGGGTTAAGGTTAGGTTTAGGGTTAGGGTTAGGGTTAGGGTTACCGTTTCGGTTAGGGTTAGGGTTAGGGTTAGGGTTAGGGTTAGGGTTAGGGTTAGGGTTAGGGCTAGGGCTAGGGCTAGGGCTAGGGCTAGGGCTAGGGCTAGGGCTAGGGCTAGGGTTAGGGTTAGGGTTAGGGATCGGTTAGGGTTAGGGTTAGGCTTACAGTTAGGGTTAGGATTGGGGTTAATGTTAGGTTTGGGGTTTGGGTTAGCGTTAGGGTTAGGGTTAGGCTTACGGTTAGTGTCACGGTTACGGTTAGGGTTATGAATGGGGTGAGGGTTAGGGTTAGGGTTAGGGTTGGGGTTAGGGTTAGGGTTAGGGTTAGGGTTAGGGTTAGGGTTAGGGTTAGGATTGGGGTTAGGGTTTGGGTTAGGGCTAGGGCTAGGGCTAGGGCTAGGGCTAGGGCTAGGGCTAGGGCTAGGGCTAGGGCTAGGGCTAGGGCTAGGGCTAGTGCTAGGGTTAGGGTTAGGGTTAGGGTTAGGGATCAGTTAGGGTTAGGGTTAGGGTTAGGGTTAGGGTTAGGGTTAGGGTTAGGGTTAGGGTTAGGGTTAGGGTTAGGGCTAGGGCTAAAGCTGGGGCTAGGGCTAGGGTTAGGGATAGGGTTAGGCATCAGTTAGGGTTAGGGTTAGGGTTAGGGTTAGGGTTAGGATTGGGGTTAATGTTAGGTTTGGCGCTGGGGTTAGCGTTAGGGTTAGGGTTAGGCTTACGGTTAGTGTCACGGTTACGGTTAGGGTTATGAATGGGGTGAAGGTTAGGGTTAGGGTTAGGGTTAGGGTTAGGGTTAGGGTTAGGGTTAGGGTTAGGGCTAGGGCTAAAGCTGGGGCTAGGGCTAGGGTTAGGGATAGGGTTAGGCATCAGTTAGGGTTAGGGTTAGGGTTAGGGTTAGGGTTAGGGTTAGGGTTAGGGTTAGGGTTAGGGTTGGGGTTAATGTTAGGTTTGGCGCTGGGGTTAGCGTTAGGGTTAGGGTTAGGCTTACGGTTAGTGTCACGGTTACGGTTAGGGTTATGAATGGGGTGAAGGTTAGGGTTCGGGTTCGGGTTAGGGCTAGGGCTAGGGTTAGGGTTAGGGTTAGGGTTAGGGTTAGGGTTAGGGTTAGGGTTTGGATTGGTGTTAGGGTTAGGGTTAATATTACGGTTAGGGTTAGGATTAGGGTTAGGGTTAGGATTGGGGTTCAGGTTCGGGTTAGGGCTACGGGTAGCCTTTAGGTTAGTGTTAGTGTTAGGGTTAGGGTTAGGGTTAGGGTTAGGGTTAGGGTTAGGGTTACGGTTACGGTTACGGTTAGGGTTAGGGTTAGGATTAGGGTTAGGGTTAGGATTGGGGTTAGGATTAGAGTTAGGGTTAGGATTCGGGTTAGGGTTAGTGTCAGGGGTTCAGGAGCAGAGGCGAGGGCAAGGGAGGAAACAGAGAGCGAGGGGGAGGAGGCAGAAGAAAGGATGAGTGACGACGACGACCCTAGATCTCCGAGTCTGTCCAGTGAATCAGAAGATTCACAAAGAGGAGCACCAGTGGCAAGGGCAAGGGGGGAGACTAGGGGGACACCCCAGGAAGAAAGAGCCAGAGGGGACTCAGAGGGGAGCAGTTGGAGATCGGGACCTACGTCACCGCCAGAGAGTAGGGAAGAGGAAGAGCGCCTGGGAACTAGCGCTGGCAGCTCACAACAGGAGGGAGGGCACGAGTCAGGAGTGGCCACACCTTCATCGGGGAGCGAAGTGACGGTTAGACGGAAAGTGGAAGGTTGGGCGCGCGCGCCAAGTTCAAATGCACAGGAAGGTGGTGCAGTAGGCAGCCCGGAAAGAGAGCCAGGTCCTAAAGCCCGGCGCAAGGAGACAGGGGAGTCAGGGGGGTCAGCGTCAGAAGAATCCCGGAAGGGAGAGACCCAGGGGGGCAGAGGGACCCAGAGGAGAACTGTCAGGCGGAAAAGGTGGAGCAGGGCTAGGATATTAAGTTGGTGCGCAAGGGGCGGAGACTCAGAAGGAGCTTCGCCGACCTAAGCATAAGGCGTAGGGTTGCACGCAGCAGCTCAAGAATGGAGACTGTAACTCAATAAAGACTTTTAATCAACAACCGCTGGCTAGCGTGATCCTCTGTGAGCTAGGATCTGGAAGTAACCCTGACAGTAAGCTCCTTCTCTTCAAATTGTGGACATCCACGACCTCGCGGAGAGGAGGGAAAGCGGGTGCCTACAAGAAAGCTCACGAACGGTAGACAATATGACGGCCGAACAGCAAATAACGGAACTCAGAGACGCGGTTTCACGACTGACTGCCGAGGCGGTGGCGTCCAGGAAGAGAGAGGAGGACGCAGCGGCCGCCTACAGGGATCTCCAGGTCAGGTTGGACGTGCTTACGAAGCAGGGGCAACAGACACCCAAATCAGAGGGGATTGGGTTGGGGAGACGCACAGGCAGTCTGGTCTCGCACTTCGATGGGAATTTGCAACAGTACCCCAATTTTAGAGCAGACGTAATGTGTGCACTACAACTACTGCACAAAGACTTTAGAGATGAACAAGAGAAAGTGGGGTTCATCATGTCCCATTTGCATGGAGACGCTAAAGCATGGCTGCGCAATTTGTGGAGGGATAAGGATCCTGCGCTCCAAAATGCGGACGCCTTTATTAAAGCGATGGATGGCTGTTTTTTATCAAGCATTGATGTGGATCTTGCCCGAAGGGAGGTGCACGGACTAAGACAAGGGAGGGCCAGCGTACGGCAATATCATGCCCGCTTTTTCGCTTTGGTCAGTGCCCTGGAATGGGACAGAGATTCGGCTCCCGTCAGAGACCTTTTTTGGGAGGGCTTGAACAGCTCGGTGAAAGATGAGATTGCGAGGGGGGAGAGACCCCGGACCACGCAGGAGATCGTTCAGAGGGCGCTGGCGGTGGGAGTGCGGCTGGAAGAACGTCCGTGGAGCAGGGACGAAGGGCGCAGCGGGCGCGAACCAGCCAGGGGCTCCTCCTTCCTTCCCAGAGGAGCAGCGCGTGCGCAATCCACGCCCCCAACAGGGGGAGGGGTGGAACCGATGGAGGTTGGGAGTGCAAGGGCTCAGTCAGCAGCCAGAGCCCTAGCACCGGCAGCAGTGAAAGCGAAGCCTCCTAGAGGGAACAGGAAGTGTTACATCTGCGAGGATCCAGGCCATTTGGCGAAAGAGTGTCCCCGGAGGCTCCACAAGCACACTGCAGCCTCAGCAATGGTGACTGCAGCAACGCAGCAAGGAGAACCACAGCAGGGAAACGACGATGTCTGGCTGGAAGAGGAGGCACTGGGGCCCAGCCAGACGTGTCAGTGAAGCAGTCCCCAGAGATTTTACCGCCCATGGACCCCCTCCCGCCCAAGCCAGTAGTGAGGCTCACCGCATCGCTCCAGCTACCCAATGGAATCACCATGGACGTGCCAATCACCGTCGACTCAGGAAGCAATGCAGACTTCATAGGGCAGGACTTTGTCGACCGGCACGCTATACAGTTGCTGCCTGCCGCGCTGCCACTGCAGGTTGTCACGGTGGATGGCAGGGAGCTGTTAGGGGGGCAAGTGGTGAAGCAGACGCCACCTATGGTGCTGCGGCTTGGAAATCACAAGGAGATTATCAGCTTCAACGTCACTCAACTCTCAGACACGCCTATTGTATTGGGCATGAGTTGGCTGGACAAGCACAGCCCGGCGCTGGCTTGGTACCAGAGGCAGCTGACCTTCGGCTCTTCCTTTTGTGCTGAACACTGCATCATGCCCCAGCAAGAAGGGGAGCAAGAGGAGTCACAGCTGCTGCTCGGCACGCTGCAAGCGATTCCCCACAAGTACGCAGAATTTTTGGAGGTTTTCTGCGAGAAGGAGGCAGACAAGCTACCCCCCCACAGACCATATGACTGCAAGATTGACCTGCTGCCGGGGGCGGCGCTGCCCAAAGGGAAGCTGTATTCCATGTCTGAAGACGAACTGCAGGAACTCAAAGAGTTCATTGATCATAATTTGAAACGCGGTTTCATCCGAGAGTCCCAGGCAGCGGGGGGCAGTCCTGTATTCTTTGTGAAGAAGCGAGACACGCCCCAGAAAAGGCTCGTGGTGGACTACCGCATTTTGAACAGTGTCACCAAGCCGTCGGACTTCCCCATGCCCCGAATCGACGACCTCCTCGCGAAAGTACGCAAGGGCAGCGTGTTCACCAAGTTGGACCTGCGAGGGGCGTACAACCTGATTCGCATGCGGGAAGGAGATGAGTGGAAGACAGCCATGTTCACACCCCTGGGCACCTACGAATATAGAGTTATGCCTTTTGGATTGCAAAATGGCTCCCACGTTTTTCAAGCTTTCATGCATCACGTGTTGGCGGGGCTCCTCTACAAGACGTGCGTCTGTTTCTTGGATGACATCCTGATCTTTTCGGAATCGCAGCAGGAGCATGACAGACACGTCAGGGAAGTGCTGAGCAGGCTCCAGCAACATAGGCTTTACGCCAAGCTGGAGAAGTGCCAATTCGACGTGACGGAGGTGGATTTCCTGGGATACAGGTTGTCTGACAAGGGGCTCGCCATGGACAGCGCCAAGGTTCGAGCGGTGTTGGATTGGAAAAGCCCACGCAACCGGAAGGAGGTCCAACGATTTGTCGGCTTCGCGAACTTCTATCGCAAGTTCATCAAAGGCTTCGCTATGCAGACTGCAGCCATTACAGACACGCTCAGTTCCAAGAAAAAGAAGTTCATCTGGACAGCGCAGGCGGAGCAGTCCTTTCAGGCACTCAAGCGTCTTTTTGCCTCGGAGGAACAGCTGCTTCATGTCGATCCTAGCAGGCCGATGAGAGTTGAAACAGACGCCTCGGACAGGGCCGTCGGAGCAGTCCTGCTGCAGAAGGACCCGCAGGGGGTTTGGAGGCCCGGAGCGTTTTACTCCAGGAAGCTCAGCAAGTCCGAACAGAATTACACCATCTGGGACAGGGAGTTGCTGGCTATTCATGCAGCGTTCAAAGCATGGAGGCACTTCCTGATTGGAGCCAAGCACACGGTGCAGGTCTGCACGGACCACAAGAATCTGGAGCACTGGCGCACGGCACAGTTCCTGAACCAGAGGCAGATACGTTGGGCTGAGTTCTTTGCGAATTTCGACTTCCGAATAGAGTATGTCCCGGGGGACACCAACATCATGGCGGACGCGCTATCCCGTAAGCCACAGTATCTGGAGGACGCCACGCTAGCGGCCGCCATGCACATCTTCGCGCCAACAGTGTGGGCGTGCGCTGCGGCGACAGTGGACCTGGAGGCGGTGCGACAAGCGTTGCAGAATGACTCTTTCGCGCAAGCAAAGATGGCTGAGATGCGAAGGGGCACGGCAGCGACCAACGGGTTCCAGCTGAGAGATGGATTGCTCATCCGCAAAGGGGCCATCTACGTGCCGGGAGACGAACTTCGCGCCAAGGTACTGCATCAGCTGCACGACGCGCCCACTGCCGGGCACTTTGGCAAGGAGAAGACGGTGGAATTAGTCGCCAGGGATTTCTGGTGGCCCGGAATGAGAGGGGAGGTCGCGGACTACGTGGCGAGGTGCGACACCTGCCAGAGGGCCAAACCAGTGCACAGACCGCCGGCCGGACTGTTGGAACCGCTGCAAACTCCGGTCGAGCCATGGGAGAGAGTCGCCCTGGACTTCGTCACGGATCTGCCCAGCTCGAGGGGCAAGACGGCCGTGCTGGTGGTGGTGGACTTGTTCTCCAAGATGGCGCATTTCATCCCGTGTGCGAAGGTGGCCACGGCGGAACAAACCGCCAAACTGTTCATAGACCACGTGTTCAAGGTTCACGGTCTGCCACGGTCTATTCTGTCCGACCGCGGGTGGCAGTTCATCTCGAACTTCTGGCAGAAGCTGATGGGCTTCCTAAACGTCAAGATCAACCTGGCGTCGGCGAGACACCCGCAGACCAACGGGCAAGCGGAGCGGGTCAATGCCATCATGCAGCAGTACCTGAGATGCTATGCGAATCAACAGCCTGCGACGTGGGTGGATTACCTGCCGCTTGCCGAGTTCGCCTACAACAACACGAAGCACGTGTCCACGGGGGTCACGCCGTTCTTCGCCAACAACGGGAGGCACCCCAGAACCTTCCCGGGACTGGAAAGACTGGTGGAGGGGGAGCCGCAGACAGCAGATGCGTTCGCGTCGGAGTTGCAAGAGGTTCACGATCAGCTGCGGCGGCACCTGGAGCTGGCCAAACACGCATACAAGGTGCAGGCAGACAAACACAGAAGGGTTGGCGAAGAGATCCAGGTGGGAGACTGGGTCTGGTTAGCAGCCCACGCAGTGCCGGCCAGGTCGTTGGCCAAGAAGAAACTAGGGCATAAGCAACTGGGGCCCTACCAAGTCGAAGAGCAGGTCAACCCGGTGGCTTTCAGGCTGGCGCTTCCGGAGGGTTCCAGAATGCATCCGGTGTTCCACAGATCGGTGCTCACTCCCTACAAGGCACCGCACAGGTTTCAGGAACCCGGCACGGCGCCGAGTCCGCTCCGAGAGGGAACCAGGCAACGGGGAGTGGCACAGGAGGTGCGCCTCAACGAAGTCACGGAGATTTTGGACTCCAGATGGGGGGAAGAGGGGGTAGAATACCTTCTCGCTAAGGAGGGCACCCCGGCCAATGCCAACAGCTGGGTGCCGGGCTACGCTCTAGATGAACCTCTGCTCAAGGAAGAGTTTCATGCCCTCTTTCCCCATAGGCCAATGCCGGCGGACTTTTTCGACGACTGGCTTTTCACGCCCACGCTTTCAGCCAGCACGTTCCGGGGGTTCGACTCGGATGAGGAACCGACACGAGACGCCCGTTCCCCGGAGGGGTCACCCTCGGGATCTGCCTCAGAACCCTCGTATTGGTGGGATGATCGACCAGAGGAGCAGTGGCGCAGGAAGTGGCTGGAGGGTCCAGGACGAGCTACGCCTACAGAAGGAAGCGAGGGAGAGACCGACATGGACTTTTTCGGGGACAACCAGGGTCTCGAGCACGGCGGCACGGAGATGGAAGCAGAGGTGACCGTCGTTGACGAGAGCAGGGAGGAAGAACCGGGAGTCTGCGGATGGAGGCCGGCCACGGGAAGCGAACTGTACCCGACATTCGTCCCTTTGACACTGCAGCACCCAGTTCCCGCACCGGAGGGAGGGGAGGGGGGAAGGGGGGGCTTTGAGGGGGGGGTGGATGTCAGGGGTTCAGGAGCAGAGGCGAGGGCAAGGGAGGAAACAGAGAGCGAGGGGGAGGAGGCAGAAGAAAGGATGAGTGACGACGACGACCCGAGATCTCCGAGTCTGTCCAGTGAATCAGAAGATTCACAAAGAGGAGCACCAGTGGCAAGGGCAAGGGGGGAGACTAGGGGGACACCCCAGGAAGAAAGAGCCAGAGGGGACTCAGAGGGGAGCAGTTGGAGATCGGGACCTACGTCACCGCCAGAGAGTAGGGAAGAGGAAGAGCGCCTGGGAACTAGCGCTGGCAGCTCACAACAGGAGGGAGGGCACGAGTCAGGAGTGGCCACACCTTCATCGGGGAGCGAAGTGACGGTTAGACGGAAAGTGGAAGGTTGGGCGCGCGCGCCAAGTTCAAATGCACAGGAAGGTGGCGCAGTAGGCAGCCCGGAAAGAGAGCCAGGTCCTAAAGCCCGGCGCAAGGAGACAGGGGAGTCAGGGGGGTCAGCGTCAGAAGAATCCCGGAAGGGAGAGACCCAGGGGGGCAGAGGGACCCAGAGGAGAACTGTCAGGCGGAAAAGGTGGAGCAGGGCTAGGATATTAAGTTGGTGCGCAAGGGGCGGAGACTCAGAAGGAGCTTCGCCGACCTAAGCATAAGGCGTAGGGTTGCACACAGCAGCTCAAGAATGGAGACTGTAACTCAATAAAGACTTTTAATCAACAACCGCTGGCTAGCGTGATCCTCTGTGAGCTAGGATCTGGAAGTAACCCTGACAGTTAGGGTTAGGGTTAGGGTTAGGATTAGGGTCAAGGTTAGGGTTAGGGTTAGGGTTAGGGATCGGGTTAGGGTTAGGGTTAGGGTTAGGGCTTGGGCTTGGGCTAGGGCTAGGGCTAGGGCAAGGGTTAGGGTTAGGGTTAGGGTTAGGGTTAGGGTTAGGGTTAGGGTTAGGGTTAGGGTTAGGGTTAGGGTTAGGGTTAGGGATCCATTAGGGTTAGGGTTAGGGTTAGAATTGGGGTTGGGGTTAGGGTTAGTGTTTCCGTTAGGGTTAGGGTTAAGGTTAGGTTTCGGATTAGGTTTAGGGTTACCCTTTTGGTTAGGGTTAGGGTTAGGATTGGGGTTAGGGTTAGGGTTAGGATTGGGGTTAGGGTTGGGGTTAGGGTTAGGGTTAGGGTTAGGGTTAGGGTTAGGGATCGGGTTAGGGTTAGGGTTAGGGTTAGGGTTAGGATTAGGGTTAGGGTTAGGGTTAGCTTTTCCGCTAGGGTTAGGGTTAGGATTGGGGTTAGGGTTAGGTTTAGGATTGGGGTTAGGGTTAGGGTTAAAGTTAGGTTTAGGGTTAGGGTTAGGGTTACCGTTTCGGTTAGGGTTAGGGTTAGGTTTAGGGTTAGGGTTAGGGTTAGGGTTAGGGTTAGGGTTAGGGTTAGGGTTAGGATTAGGATTAGGGTTAGGGTTAGGGTTAGGGTTAGGGTTAGGGTTAGGGTTAGGGTTAGGGTTAGGGCTAGGGCTAGGGCTAGGGCTAGGGTTAGGGTTAGGGTGAGGGTTAGGGTTAGGGATCCGTTAGGGTTAGGGTTAGGGTTAGAATTGGGGTTAGGGTTAGGGTTAGTGTTAGTGTTTCCGTTAGGGTTAGGGTTAAGGTTAGGTTTCGGATTAGGGTTAGGGTTAGGGTTAGGGTTAGGGTTAGGGTTAGGGTTAGGGTTAGGGTTACGGTTACGGTTACGGTTACGGTTAGGGTTAGGGTTAGGGTTGGGGTTAGGGTTAAGATTGGTGTTAGGGTTAGAGTTAGGGTTAGGATTGGGGTTAGGGTTAGGGTTAGGGTTAGAATTGGGGTTAAGGTTAGGGTTAGGGATCAGTTAGGGTTAGGGTTAGGGTTAGGGTTAGGGTTAGGGCTAGGGCTAGGGCTAGGGCTAGGGCTAGGGTTAGGGTTAGGGTTAGGGATCGGTTAGGGTTAGGGTTAGGGTTAGGGTTAGGGTTAGGGTTAGGGTTACGGTTAGGGTTAGGATTAGGGTTAGGGTTAGGATTGGGGTTAGGATTAGAGTTAGGGTTAGGATTCGGGTTAGGGTTAGGGTTAGGGTTAGGGTTAGGGTTAGGATTAGGGTCAAGGTTAGGGTTAGGGTTAGGGATCGGGTTAGGGTTAGGGTTAGGGTTAGGGTTAGGGTTAGGGTTAGGGCTTGGGCTTGGGCTAGGGCTAGGGCAAGGGCTAGGGCTAGGGTTAGGGTTAGGGTTAGGGTTAGGGTTAGGGTTAGGGTTAGGGTTAGGGTTAGGGTTAGGGATCCATTAGGGTTAGGGTTAGGGTTAGAATTGGGGTTGGGGTTAGGGTTAGTGTTTCCGTTAGGGTTAGGTTTAAGGTTAGGTTTCGGATTAGGTTTAGGGTTACCCTTTCGGTTAGGGTTAGGGTTAGGGTTAGGGTTAGGGTTAGGGTTAGGGTTAGGATTGGGGTTAGGGTTAGGGTTCGGGTTAGGATTGGGGTTAGGGTTAGGGTTAGGGTTAAGGTTAGGGTTAGGGTTAGGGTTAGGGTTAGGGTTAGGGTTAGGGATCGGGTTAGGGTGAGGGTTAGGGTTAGGGTTAGGGTTAGGATTAGGGTTAGGGTTAGGGTTAGCTTTTCGGCTAGGGTTAAGGTTAGGATTGGGGTTAGGGTTAGGTTTAGGATTGGGGTTAGGGTTAGGGTTAGGCTTAGGGTTAGGGTTAGGGTTAGGGTTAGGATTAGGGTTAGGGTTAGGGTTAGGGTTAGGGCTAGGGTTAGGGTTAGGGATCGGTTAGGGTTAGGGTTAGGGTTAGGGTTAGGGTTAGGGTTAGGGTTAGGGTTAGGGTTAGGGTTAGGGATCCGTTAGGGTTAGGGTTAGGGTTAGAATTGGGGTTAGGGTTAGGGTTAGTGTTTCCGTTAGGGTTAGGGTTAAGGTTAGGTTTCGGATTAGGGTTAGGGTTAGGGTTAGGGTTAGGGTTAGGATTAGGGTTACGGTTACGGTTACGGTTAGGGTTAGGGTTAGGGTTACGGTTACGGTTAGGGTTAGGGTTAGGGTTAGGGTTAAGATTGGTGTTAGGATTAGAGTTAGGGTTAGGATTGGGGTTAGGGTTAGGGTTAGGGTTAGGGTTAGAATTGGGGTTAAGGTTAGGGTTAAGGATCAGTTAGGGTTAGGGTTAGGGTTAGGGTTAGGGTTAGGGTTAGGGCTAGGGCTAGGGCTAGGGCTAGGGCTAGGGCTAGGGCTAGGGCTAGGGCTAGGGCTAGGGTTAGGGTTAGGGTTAGGGATCGGTTAGGGTTAGGGTTAGGGTTAGGGTTAGGGTTAGGATTGGGGTTAA
>NC_138762.1:114071665-114074165 GCF_965113315.1 Podarcis vaucheri
GGGTTAGGGTTAGGGTTAGAATTGGGGTTAAGGTTAGGGTTAAGGATCAGTTAGGGTTAGGGTTAGGGTTAGGGTTAGGGTTAGGGTTAGGGTTAGGGTTAGGATTAGGGTTAGGGCTAGGGCTAGGGCTAGGGCTAGGGCTAGGGCTAGGGCTAGGGCTAGGGCTAGGGTTAGGGTTAGGGTTAGGGATCGGTTAGGGTTAGGGTTAGGGTTAGAGTTAGGGTTAGGGTTAGGATTGGGGTTAATGTTAGGTTTGGGGTTGGGGTTAGCGTGAGGGTTAGGGTTAGGCTTACGGTTAGTGTCACGGTTAGGGTTATGAATGGGGTGAGGGTTAGGGTTAGGGTTAGGGTTAGGGTTAGGGTTAGGGTTAGGGTTAGGGTTAGGATTGGGGTTAGGGTTCGGGTTCGGGTTCAGGTTAGGGCTAGGGCTAGGGCTAGTGCTAGGGTTAGGGTTAGGGTAAGGGTTAGGGATTGGATTGGGGTTAGGGTTAGGGTTAATATTACGGTTAGGGTTAGGATTAGGGTTAGGGTTAGGATTGGGGTTCGGGTTCGGGCTAGGGCTAGGGCTAGGGTTAGGGTTAGGGTTAGGGTTAGGGTTAGGGTTAGGGTTAGGGTTAGGGTTAGGGTTAGGGTTAGGGTTAGGGTTAGGGTTAGGGTTAGGGTTTCGGTTAGGGTTAGGTTTAGGGTTAGGGTTAGGATTGAGGTTATAGTTAGGGTTAGGGTTAGGGCTAGGGCTAGGGCTAGGGCTAGGGCTAGGGCTAGGGCTAGGGTTAGGGTTAGGGTTAGGGTTAGGGTTAGGGTTAGGGATCGGTTAGGGTTAGGGTTAGGGTTAGGGTTAGGGTTAGGGTTAGGATTAGGGTTAGGGTTAGGATTGGGGTTAGGATTAGAGTTAGGGTTTGGATTCAGGTTAGGGTTAGGGTTAGGGTTAGGATTAGGGTCAAGGTTAGGGTTAGGGTTAGGGATCGGGTTAGGGTTAGGGTTAGGGTTAGGGTTAGGGTTAGGGCTTGGGCTTGGGCTAGGGCTAGGGCAAGGGCTAGGGTTAGGGTTAGGGTTAGGGTTAGGGTTAGGGTTAGGGTTAGGGATCCATTAGGGTTAGGGTTAGGGTTAGAATTGGGGTTGGGGTTAGGGTTAGTGTTTCCGTTAGGGTTAGGGTTAAGGTTAGGTTTCGGATTAGGTTTAGGGTTACCCTTTCGGTTAGGGTTAGGGTTAGGGTTAGGGTTAGGATTGGGGTTAGGGTTAGGGTTCGGGTTAGGATTGGGGTTAGGGTTAGGGTTAGGGTTAAGGTTAGGGTTAGGGTTAGGGTTAGGGTTAGGGATCGGGTTAGGGTTAGGGTTAGGGTTAGGGTTAGGGTTAGGGTTACGGTTAGGGTTAGGGTTAGGGTTAGGATTAGGGTTAGGGTTAGGGTTAGGGTTAGCTTTTCCGCTAGGGTTAAGGTTAGGATTGGGGTTAGGGTTAGGTTTAGGATTGGGGTTAGGGTTAGGGTTAGGGTTAGGGTTAGGGTTAGGGTTAGGGTTAGGGTTAGGGTTAGGATTGGGGTTAGGGTTCGGGTTCGGGTTCAGGTTAGGGCTAGGGCTAGGGCTAGGGCGAGTGCTAGGGTTAGGGTTAGGGTAAGGGTTAGGGATTGGATTGGTGTTAGGGTTAGGGTTAATATTACGGTTAGGGTTAGGATTAGGGTTAGGGTTAGAATTGGGGTTAAGGTTAGGGTTAAGGATCAGTTAGGGTTAGGGTTAGGGTTAGGGTTAGGGTTAGGGTTAGGGTTAGGGTTAGGGTTAGGGCTAGGGCTAGGGCTAGGGCTAGGGCTAGGGCTAGGGTTAGGGTTAGGGTTAGCTTTTCCGCTAGGGTTAAGGTTAGGATTGGGGTTAGGGTTAGGTTTAGGATTGGGGTTAGGGTTAGGGTTAGGGTTAGGGTTAGGGTTAGGGTTAGGGTTAGGGTTAGGATTAGGGTTAGGGTTAGGGTTAGGGCTAGGGTTAGGATTAGGGATCGGTTAGGGTTAGGGTTAGGGTTAGGGTTAGGGTTAGGGTTAGGGTTAGAATTGGGGTTAGGGTTAGGGTTAGTGTTTCCGTTAGGGTTAGGGTTAAGGTTAGGTTTCGGATTAGGGTTAGGGTTAGGGTTAGGGTTAGGGTTAGGGTTAGGATTAGGGTTACGGTTAGGGTTAGGGTTATGGTTAGGGTTAGGGTTACGGTTACGGTTACGGTTAGGGTTAGGGTTAGGGTTAAGATTGGTGTTAGGGTTAGAGTTAGGGTTAGGATTGGGGTTAGGGTTAGGGTTAGGGTTAGGGTTAGAATTGGGGTTAAGGTTAGGGTTAAGGATCAGTTAGGGTTAGGGTTAGGGTTAGGGTTAGGGTTAGGATTAGGGTTAGGGCTAGGGCTAGGGCTAGGGCTAGGGCTAGGGCTAGGGCTAGGGCTTGGGCTAGGGCTAGTGCTAGGGTTAGGGTTAGGGTTAGGGTTAGGGATCGGTTAGGGTTAGGGTTAGGGTTAGGGTTAGGGTTAGGATTGGGGTTA
>NC_138762.1:114079165-114084165 GCF_965113315.1 Podarcis vaucheri
TTAGGGTTAGGGATACGTTAGGGTTAGGGTTAGGGTTAGAATTGGGGTTAGGGTTAGGGTTAGTGTTTCCGTTAGGGTTAGGGTTAAGGTTAGGTTTCGGATTAGGGTTAGGGTTAGGGTTAGGGTTAGGGTTAGGGTTAGGGTTAGGGTTAGGGTTAGGGTTAGGATTAGGGTTACGGTTACGGTTAGGGTTAGGGTTAGGGTTAGGGTTACGGTTACGGTTAGGGTTAGGGTTAGGGTTAAGATTGGTGTTAGGGTTAGAGTTAGGGTTAGGATTGGGGTTAGGGTTAGGGTTAGGGTTAGAATTGGGGTTAAGGTTAGGGTTAAGGATCAGTTAGGGTTAGGGTTAGGGTTAGGGTTAGGGTTAGGGTTAGGGTTAGAGTTAGGGTTAGGGTTAGGGTTAGGATTAGGATTAGGGTTAGGGCTAGGGCTAGGGCTAGGGCTAGGGCTAGGGCTAGGGCTAGGGCTAGTGCTAGGGTTAGGGTTAGGGTTAGGGATCGGTTAGGGTTAGGGTTAGGGTTAGGGTTAGGGTTAGGATTGGGGTTAATGTTAGGTTTGGGGTTGGGGTTAGCGTGAGGGTTAGGGTTAGGCTTACGGTTAGTGTCACGGTTAGGGTTATGAATGGGGTGAGGGTTAGGGTTAGGGTTAGGGTTAGGGTTAGGGTTAGGGTTAGGGTTAGGGTTAGGATTGGGGTTAGGGTTCGGGTTCGGGTTCAGGTTAGGGCTAGGGCTAGGGCTAGTGCTAGGGTTAGGGTTAGGGTAAGGGTTAGGGATTGGATTGGTGTTAGGGTTAGGGTTAATATTACGGTTAGGGTTAGGATTAGGGTTAGGGTTAGGATTGGGGTTCGGGTTCGGGCTAGGGCTAGGGCTAGGGTTAGGGTTAGGGTTAGGGTTAGGGTTAGGGTTAGGGTTAGGGTTTCGGTTAGGGTTAGGTTTAGGGTTAGGGTTAGGGTTAGGATTGAGGTTATAGTTAGGGTTAGGGTTAGGGCTAGGGCTAGGGCTAGGGCTAGGGCTAGGGTTAGGGTTAGGGTTAGGGTTAGGGATCGGTTAGGGTTAGGGTTAGGGTTAGGGTTAGGGTTAGGGTTAGGATTAGGGTTAGGGTTAGGATTGGGGTTAGGATTAGAGTTAGGGTTTGGATTCGGGTTAGGGTTAGGGTTAGGGTTAGGATTAGGGTCAAGGTTAGGGTTAGGGTTAGGGATCGGGTTAGGGTTAGGGTTAGGGTTAGGGCTTGGGCTTGGGCTAGGGCTAGGGCAAGGGCTAGGGTTAGGGTTAGGGTTAGGGTTAGGGTTAGGGTTAGGGTTAGGGTTAGGGTTAGGGATCCATTAGGGTTAGGGTTAGGGTTAGAATTGGGGTTGGGGTTAGGGTTAGTGTTTCCGTTAGGGTTAGGGTTAAGGTTAGGTTTCGGATTAGGTTTAGGGTTACCCTTTCGGTTAGGGTTAGGGTTAGGATTGGGGTTAGGGTTAGGGTTCGGGTTAGGATTGGGGTTAGGGTTAGGGTTAGGGTTAAGGTTAGGGTTAGGGTTAGGGTTAGGGTTAGGGTTAGGGTTAGGGTTAGGGATCGGGTTAGGGTTAGGGTTAGGGTTAGGGTTAGGGTTAGGGTTACGGTTAGGGTTAGGGTTAGGGTTAGGATTAGGGTTAGGGTTAGGGTTAGGGTTAGGGTTAGCTTTTCCGCTAGGGTTAAGGTTAGGATTGGGGTTAGGGTTAGGTTTAGGATTGGGGTTAGGGTTAGGGTTAGGGTTAGGGTTAGGGTTAGGGTTAGGGTTAGGGTTAGGATTGGGGTTAGGGTTCGGGTTCGGGTTCAGGTTAGGGCTAGGGCTAGGGCTAGGGCGAGTGCTAGGGTTAGGGTTAGGGTAAGGGTTAGGGATTGGATTGGTGTTAGGGTTAGGGTTAATATTACGGTTAGGGTTAGGATTAGGGTTAGGGTTAGAATTGGGGTTAAGGTTAGGGTTAAGGATCAGTTAGGGTTAGGGTTAGGGTTAGGGTTAGGGTTAGGGTTAGGGTTAGGGTTAGGGTTAGGGTTAGGGTTAGGGTTAGGGCTAGGGCTAGGGCTAGGGCTAGGGCTAGGGCTAGGGTTAGGGTTAGGGTTAGCTTTTCCGCTAGGGTTAAGGTTAGGATTGGGGTTAGGGTTAGGTTTAGGATTGGGGTTAGGGTTAGGGTTAGGGTTAGGGTTAGGGTTAGGGTTAGGGTTAGGGTTAGGATTAGGGTTAGGGTTAGGGTTAGGGCTAGGGTTAGGATTAGGGATCGGTTAGGGTTAGGGTTAGGGTTAGGGTTAGGGTTAGGGTTAGGGTTAGGGTTAGGGTTAGGGTTAGGGTTAGGGTTAGAATTGGGGTTAGGGTTAGGGTTAGTGTTTCCGTTAGGGTTAGGGTTAAGGTTAGGTTTCGGATTAGGGTTAGGGTTAGGGTTAGGGTTAGGGTTAGGGTTAGGATTAGGGTTACGGTTAGGGTTATGGTTAGGGTTAGGGTTACGGTTACGGTTACGGTTAGGGTTAGGGTTAGGGTTAAGATTGGTGTTAGGGTTAGAGTTAGGGTTAGGATTGGGGTTAGGGTTAGGGTTAGGGTTAGAATTGGGGTTAAGGTTAGGGTTAAGGATCAGTTAGGGTTAGGGTTAGGGTTAGGGTTAGGGTTAGGATTAGGGTTAGGGCTAGGGCTAGGGCTAGGGCTAGGGCTAGGGCTAGGGCTAGGGCTAGGGCTAGGGCTAGGGCTAGGGCTAGGGCTAGTGCTAGGGTTAGGGTTAGGGTTAGGGTTAGGGATCGGTTAGGGTTAGGGTTAGGGTTAGGGTTAGGGTTAGGATTGGGGTTAATGTTAGGTTTGGGGTTGGGGTTAGCGTGAGGGTTAGGGTTAGGCTTACGGTTAGTGTCACGGTTAGGGTTATGAATGGGGTGAGGGTTAGGTTTAGGGTTAGGGTTAGGGTTAGGGTTAGGGTTAGGGTTAGGGTTAGGATTGGGGTTAGGGTTAGGGTTCGGGTTCAGGTTAGGGCTAGGGCTAGGGCTAGTGCTAGGGTTAGGGTTAGGGTAAGGGTTAGGGATTGGATTGGTGTTAGGGTTAGGGTTAATATTACGGTTAGGGTTAGGATTAGGGTTAGGGTTAGGATTGGGGTTCGGGTTCGGGTTAGGGCTACGGCTAGGGTTAGGGTTAGGGTTAGGGTTAGGGTTAGGGTTAGGGTTTCGGTTAGGGTTAGGTTTAGGGTTAGGGTTAGGATTGAGGTTATAGTTAGGGTTAGGGTTACGGTTAGCCTTTAAGTTAGTGTTAGGGTTAGGGTTAGGGTTAGGGTTAGGGTTACGGTTAGGATTAGGATTAGGATTAGGGTTAGAGTTAGGGTTAGGGTTAGGTTTAGGGTTAGGGTTAGGGTTAGGTTTAGGGTTACGATTGGGGTTAGTGTCACGGTTACGGTTAGGGTTATGAATGGGGTGAGGGTTAGGGTTAGGGTTAGGGTTAGGGTTGGGGTTAGGGTTAGGGTTAGGGTTAGGGTTAGGGTTAGGGTTAGGGTTAGGGTTAGGGTTAGGGTTAGGATTGGGGTTAGGGTTCGGGTTCGGGTTCGGGTTCGGGCTAGGGCTAGGGCTAGGGCTAGTGCTAGGGTTAGGGTTAGGGTAAGGGTTAGGGATTGGATTGGTGTTAGGGTTAGGGTTACGGTTAGGATTAGGATTAGGATTAGGATTAGGGTTAGGGTTAGGGTTAGGTTTAGGGTTAGGGTTAGGGTTAGGGTTAGGGTTAGGGTTAGGGTTAGGGTTAGGGTTAGGGTTAGGATTGGGGTTAGGGTTAGAGTTAGGGTTAGGATTGGGGTTAGGGTTAGGGTTAGGCTTACGGTTAGTGTCACGGTTACGGTTAGGGTTATGAATGGGGTGAGGGTTAGGGTTAGGGTTAGGGTTAGGGTTAGGGTTGGGGTTAGGGTTAGGGTTAGGGTTAGGGTTAGGGTTAGGGTTAGGGTTAGGGTTAGGGTTAGGGCTAGGGCTAGGGCTAGGGCTAAAGCTGGGGCTAGGGCTAGGGTTAGGGTTAGGGTTAGGGATCAGTTAGGGTTAGGGTTAGGGTTAGGGTTAGGGTTAGGGTTAGGGTTAGGGTTAGGGTTCGGGTTAGGGTTAGGGTTAGGGTTAGGGTTAGGGTTAGGGTTAGGGTTAGGGTTAGGGTTAGGGTTAGGGTTAGGGTTAGGGTTAATGTTAGGTTTGGCGTTGGGGTTAGCGTTAGGGTTAGGGTTAGGCTTACGGTTAGTGTCACGGTTACGGTTGGGGTTATTAATGGGGTGAGGGTTAGGGTTAGGGTTAGGGTTAGGGTTAGGGTTAGGGTTAGGGCTAGGGCTAGGGCTAGGGCTAGGGCTAGGGCTAGGGCTAGGGCTAGGGCTAGTGCTAGTGCTAGGGTTAGGGTTAGGGTAAGGGTTAGGGATTGGATTGGTGTTAGGGTTAGGGTTAATATTACGGTTAGGGTTAGGATTAGGGTTAGGGTTAGGATTGGGGTTCGGGTTCGGGTTAGGGCTAGGGCTAGGGTTAGGGTTAGGGTTAGGGTTAGGGTTAGGGTTAGGGTTAGGGTTAGGGTTTCGGTTAGGGTTAGGTTTAGGGTTAGGGTTAGGATTGAGGTTATAGTTAGGGTTAGGGTTACGGTTAGCCTTTAAGTTAGTGTTAGGGTTAGGGTTAGGGTTAGGGTTAGGGTTAGGGTGTAGGGTTACGGTTAGGATTAGGATTAGGATTAGGTTTAGGGTTAGGGTTAGGGTTAGGGTTAGGGTTAGGGTTAGGGTTAGGGTTAGGGTTAGGGTTAGGGTTAGGGTTAGGATTGGGGTTAGTGTCACGGTTACGGTTAGGGTTATGAATGGGGTGAGGGTTAGGGTTAGGGTTAGGGTTAGGGTTAGGGTTGGGGTTAGGGTTAGGGTTAGGGTTAGGGTTAGGGTTAGGGTTAGGATTGGGGTTAGGGTTCGGGTTCGGGTTAGGGCTAGGGCTAGGGCTAGGGCTAGGGCTAGGGCTAGGGCTAGGGCTAGGGCTAGGGCTAGGGCTAGGGCTAGGGCTAGTGCTAGGGTTAGG
>NC_138762.1:114089165-114094165 GCF_965113315.1 Podarcis vaucheri
AAGGATTGGGGTTAGGGTTAGGGTTAGGGTTAGGGTTAGGGTTAGGGTTAGGGTTAGGGTTAGGGTTAGGATTAGGGTTAGGGTTAGGATTAGGGTCAAGGTTAGGGTTAGGGTTAGGGTTAGTGATCGGTTAGGGTTAGGGTTAGGGTTAGGGTTAGGGTTAGGGTTAGGGCTTGCGCTAGGGCTAGGGCTAGGGCTAGGGCTAGGGTTTGGGTTAGGGTTAGGGTTAGGGTTAGGGTTAGGGTTAGGGTTAGGGTTAGGGTTAGGGTTAGGGTTAGGATGAGGGTGAGGGTGAGGGTTAGGGTTAGGGTTAGGATTGGGGTTAGGGTTAGGGTTAGGGTTAGAATTGGGGCTAAGGTTAGGGTTAGGGTTAGGGATCAGTTAGGGTTAGGGTTAGGGTTAGGGTTAGGGTTAGGGTTAGGGTTAGGGCTAGGGCTAGGGCTAGGGCTAGGGCTAGGGATAGGGCTAGGGTTAGGGTTAGGGTTAGGGATCAGTTAGGGTTAGGGTTAGGGTTATGGTTAGGGTTAGGTTTAGGGTTAGGGTTAGCTTTTCCGCTAGGGTTAGGGTTAGGATTGGGGTTAGGGTTAGGTTTAGGATTGGGGTTAGGGTTAGGGTTAAGTTTAGGTTTAGGGTTAGGGTTAGGGTTACCGTTTCGGTTAGGGTTAGGGTTATGGTTAGGGTTAGGGTTAGGCTTACGGTTAGTGTCACGGTTACGGTTAGGGTTATGAATGGGGTGAGGGTTAGGGTTAGGGTTAGGGTTAGGGTTGGGGTTAGGGTTAGGGTTAGGATTGGGGTTAGGGTTAGAGTTAGGGTAAGGATTGGGGTTAGGGTTAGGGTTAGGGTTAGGGTTAGGGTTAGGGTTAGGGTTAGGGTTAGGATTAGGGTTAGGGTTAGGGTTAGGATTAGGGTCAAGGTTAGGGTTAGGGTTAGGGTTAGGGATCGGTTAGGGTTAGGGTTAGGGTTAGGGTTAGGGTTAGGGTTAGGGTTAGGGTTAGGGTTAGGGTTAGGGTTTGGGTTAGGGCTTGGGCTAGGGCTAGGGTTTGGGTTAGGGTTAGGGTTAGGGTTAGGGTTAGGGTTAGGGTTAGGGTTAGGATGAGGGTGAGGGTGAGGGTTAGGGTTAGGGTTAGGGTTAGGATTGGGGTTAGGGTTAGGGTTAGGGTTAGAATTGGGGTTAAGGTTAGGGTTAGGGTTAGGGATCAGTTAGGGTTAGGGTTAGGGTTAGGGTTAGGGTTAGGGTTAGGGTTAGGGTTAGGGTTAGGGTTAGGGTTAGGGTTAGGGTTAGGGTTAGGGCTAGGGCTAGGGCTAGGGCTAGGGCTAGGGCTAGGGTTAGGGTTAGGGATCAGTTAGGGTTAGGGTTAGGGTTATGGTTAGGGTTAGGTTTAGGGTTAGGGTTAGCTTTTCCGCTAGGGTTAGGGTTAGGATTGGGGTTAGGGTTAGGTTTAGGATTGGGGTTAGGGTTAGGGTTAAGGTTAGGTTTAGGGTTAGGGTTAGGGTTACCGTTTCGGTTAGGGTTAGGGTTAGGGTTAGGGTTAGGGTTAGGGTTAGGGTTAGGGTAAGGGTTAGGGTTAGGGTTAGGGTTAGGCTTACGGTTAGTGTCACGGTTACGGTTAGGGTTATGAATGGGGTGAGGGTTAGGGTTAGGGTTAGGGTTAGGGTTAGGGTTGGGGTTAGGGTTAGGGTTAGGGTTAGGGTTAGGGTTAGGGTTAGGGTTAGGGTTAGGGTTAGGGTTAGGGTTAGGATTGGGGTTAGGGTTCGGGTTAGGGCTAGGGCTAGGGCTAGTGCTAGTGCTAGGGTGAGGGTTAGGGTTAGGGTTTGGATTGGGGTTAGGGTTAGGGTTAATGTTACGGTTAGGGTTAGATTAGGGTTAGGGTTAGGATTGGGGTTCGGGTTCGGGTTAGGGCTAGGGCTAGGGCTAGGGTTAGGGTTAGGGTTAGGGTTAGGGTTAGGGTTAGGGTTAGGGTTTCGGTTAGGGTTAGGTTTAGGGTTAGGGTTAGGATTGAGGTTATAGTTAGGGTTAGGGTTACGGTTATCCTTTAAGTTAGTGTTAGGGTTAGGGTTAGGGTTAGGGTTAGGGTTACGGTTAGGATTAGGATTAGGATTAGGATTAGGGTTAGGGTTAGGGTTAGGGTTAGGTTTAGGTTTAGGTTTAGTGTTAGGGTTAGGGTTAGGGTTAGGGTTAGGGTTAGGATTGGGGTTAGGGTTAGAGTTAGGGTTAGGATTGGGGTTAGGGTTAGGGTTAGGGTTAGGGTTAGGGTTAGGGTTAGGGTTAGGGTTAGGGTTAGGGTTAGGATTAGGGTTAGGGTTAGGATTAGGGTCAAGGTTAGGGTTAGGGTTAGGGTTAGGGATCGGTTAGGGTTAGGGTTAGGGTTAGGGTTAGGGTTAGGGCTTGGGCTAGGGCTAGGGCTAGGGCTAGGGCTAGGGCTAGGGCTAGGGCTAGGGTTTGGGTTAGGGTTAGGGTTAGGGTTAGGGTTAGGGTTAGGGTTAGGGTTAGGGTTAGGGTTAGGATGAGGGTGAGGGTGAGGGTTAGGGTTAGGGTTAGGATTGGGGTTAGGGTTAGGGTTAGGGTTAGAATTGGGGTTAAGGTTAGGGTTAGGGTTAGGGATCAGTTAGGGTTAGGGTTAGGGTTAGGGTTAGGGTTAGGGTTAGGGTTAGGGTTAGGGCTAGGGCTAGGGCTAGGGCTAGGGCTAGGGCTAGGGCTAGGGCTAGGGCTAGGGCTAGGGCTAGGGCTAGGGTTAGGGTTAGGGTTAGGGATCAGTTAGGGTTAGGGTTAGGGTTATGGTTAGGGTTAGGTTTAGGGTTAGGGTTAGCTTTTCCGCTAGGGTTAGGGTTAGGATTGGGGTTAGGGTTAGGTTTAGGATTGGGGTTAGGGTTAGGGTTAAGGTTAGGTTTAGGGTTAGGGTTAGGGTTACCGTTTCGGTTAGGGTTGGGGTTAGGGTTAGGGTTAGGCTTACGGTTAGTGTCACGGTTACGGTTAGGGTTATGAATGGGGTGAGGGTTAGGGTTAGGGTTAGGGTTAGGGTTAGGGTTAGGGTTAGGGTTGGGGTTAGGGTTAGGGTTAGGATTGGGGTTAGGGTTAGAGTTAGGGTAAGGATTGGGGGTAGGGTTAGAGTTAGGGTTAGGGTTAGGGTTAGGGTTAGGGTTAGGGTTAGGATTAGGGTTAGGGTTAGGGTTAGGATTAGGGTCAAGGTTAGGGTTAGGGTTAGGGTTAGGGATCGGTTAGGGTTAGGGTTAGGGTTAGGGTTAGGGTTAGGGCTTGGGCTAGGGCTAGGGTTTGGGTTAGGGTTAGGGTTAGGGTTAGGGTTAGGGTTAGGGTTAGGATGAGGGTGAGGGTTAGGGTTAGGGTTAGGGTTAGGATTGGGGTTAGGGTTAGTGTTAGGGTTAGAATTGGGGTGAAGGTTAGGGTTAGGGTTAGGGATCAGTTAGGGTTAGGGTTAGGGTTAGGGTTAGGGTTAGGGTTAGGGTTAGGGTTAGGGCTAGGGCTAGGGCTAGGGCTAGGGCTAGGGTGAGGGTTAGGGTTAGGGATCAGTTAGGGTTAGGGTTAGGGTTATGGTTAGGGTTAGGTTTAGGGTTAGGGTTACCTTTTCCGCTAGGGTTAGGGTTAGGATTGGGGTTAGGGTTAGGTTTAGGATTGGGGTTAGGGTTAGGGTTAAGGTTAGGTTTAGGGTTAGGGTTAGGGTTACCGTTTCGGTTAGGGTTAGGGTTAGGGTAAGGGTTAGGGTTAGGGTTAGGGTTAGGGTTAGGCTTACGGTTAGTGTCACGGTTACGGTTAGGGTTATGAATGGGGTGAGGGTTAGGGTTAGGGTTAGGGTTAGGGTTAGGGTTGGGGTTAGGGTTAGGGTTAGGGTTAGGGTTAGGGTTAGGGTTAGGGTTAGGGTTAGGGTTAGGGTTAGGATTGGGGTTAGGGTTCGGGTTAGGGCTAGGGCTAGGGCTAGTGCTAGTGCTAGTGCTAGGGTTAGGGTTAGGGTTAGGGTTTGGATTGGGGTTAGGGTTAGGGTTAATGTTACGGTTAGGGTTAGATTAGGGTTAGGGTTAGGATTGGGGTTCGGGTTCGGGTTAGGGCTAGGGCTAGGGCTAGGGTTAGGGTTAGGGTTAGGGTTAGGGTTAGGGTTTCGGTTAGGGTTAGGTTTAGGGTTAGGGTTAGGATTGAGGTTATAGTTAGGGTTAGGGTTACGGTTATCCTTTAAGTTAGTGTTAGGGTTAGGGTTAGGGTTAGGGTTAGGGTTAGGGTTAGGGTTACGGTTAGGATTAGGATTAGGCTTAGGATTAGGGTTAGGGTTAGGTTTAGGTTTAGGGTTAGGGTTAGGGTTAGGGTTAGGATTGGGGTTAGGGTTAGAGTTAGGGTTAGGATTGGGGTTAGGGTTAGGGTTAGGCTTACGGTTAGTGTCACGGTTACGGTTAGGGTTATGAAAGGGGTGAGGCTTAGGGTTAGGGTTAGGGTTAGGGTTAGGGTTGGGGTTAGGGTTAGGGTTAGGGTTAGGGTTAGGGTTAGGGTTAGGGTTAGGGCTAGGGCTAGGGCTAGGGCTAAAGCTGGGGCTAGGGCTAGGGTTAGGGTTAGGGTTAGGGATCAGTTAGGTTTGGGTTAGGGTTAGGGTTAGGGTTAGGGTTCGGGTTCGGGTTCGGGTTAGAGTTAGGGTTAGGGTTAGGGTTAGGGTTAATGTTAGGTTTGGCGTTGGGGTTAGGGTTAGGCTTACGGTTAGTGTCACGGTTACGGTTAGGGTTATGAATGGGGTGAGGGTTAGGGTTAGGGTTAGGGTTAGGGTTAGGGTTAGGGTTAGGGTTAGGGTTGGGGCTAGGGCTAGTGCTAGGGTTAGGGTTAGGGTAAGGGTTAGGGATTGGATTGGTGTTAGGGTTAGGGTTAATATTACGGTTAGGGTTAGGATTAGGGTTAGGGTTAGGATTGGGGTTCGGGTTCGGGTTCGGGTTAGGGCTAGGGCTAGGGCTAGGGTTAGGGTTAGGGTTAGGGTTAGGGTTAGGGTTAGGGTTTCGGTTAGGGTTAGGTT
>NC_138762.1:114099165-114109165 GCF_965113315.1 Podarcis vaucheri
TAGGGTTAGTGTTTCCGTTAGGGTTAGGGTTAAGGTTAGGTTTCGGATTAGGGTTAGGGTTACCCTTTCGGTTAGGGTTAGGGTTAGGGTTAGGATTGGGGTTAGGGTTAGGGTTAGGGTTAGGGTTAGGGTTGGGGTTAGGGTTGGGGTTAGGGTTAGGGTTAGGGTTAGGGTTAGGGTTAGGGTCAGGAATCGGGTTAGGGTTAGGGTTAGGGTTAGGGTTAGTGTTAGGGTTAGGGTTAGGGTTAGGGTTAGGGTTAGGGTTAGGGTTGGGGTTAGGGTTAGGGTTAGGGTTAGGGTTAGGGTTAGCTTTTCCGCTAGGGTTAGGGTTAGGATTGGGGTTAGGGTTAGGTTTAGGATTGGGGTTAGGGTTAGGGTTAAGGTTAGGTTTAGGGTTAGGGTTAGGGTTACCGTTTCGGTTAGGGTTAGGGTTAGGGTTAGGGTTAGGGTTAGGGTAAGGATTAGGGTTAGGGTTAGGGTTCGGGTTAGGGTTAGGGTTAGGGTTAGGCTTACGGTTAGTGTCACGGTTACGGTTAGGGTTATGAATGGGGTGAGGGTTAGGGTTAGGGTTAGGGTTAGGGTTAGGGTTAGGGTTGGGGTTATGGTTAGGGTTAGGGTTCGGGTTAGGGTTAGGGTTAGGGTTAGGGTTAGGATTGGGGTTAGGGTTCGGGTTAGGGCTAGGGCTAGGGCTAGGGCTAGGGCTAGGGCTAGGGCTAGGGCTAGGGCTAGGGCTAGGGCTAGGGTTAGGGTTAGGGTTAGGGTTAGGGTTAGGGTTAGGGTTTGGATTGGGGTTAGGGTTAGGGTTAATGTTACGGTTAGGGTTAGGATTAGGGTTAGGGTTAGGATTGGGGTTCGGGTTCGGGTTAGGGCTAGGGCTAGGGCTAGGGCTAGGGTTAGGGTTAGGGTTAGGGTTAGGGTTAGGGTTAGGATTAGGGTTAGGGTTAGGGTTAGGATTGGGGTTAGGGTTAGGGTTTCGGTTAGGGTTAGGTTTAGGGTTAGGGTTAGGATTGAGGTTATAGTTAGGGTTAGGGTTACGGGTAGCCTTTAGGTTAGTGTTAGGGTTAGGGTTAGGGTTAGGGTTACGGTTAGGGTTAGGGTTAGGGTTAGGGTTAGGGTTATGGTTAGGATTGGGGTTAGGGTTAGAGTTAGGGTAAGGATTGGCGTTAGGGTTAGGGTTAGGGTTAGGGTTAGGGTTAGGGTTAGGGTTAGGGTTAGGGTTAGGATTAGGGTTAGGGTTAGGGTTAGGATTAGGGTCAAGGTTAGGGTTAGGGTTAGGGTTAGGGATCGGTTAGGGTTAGGGTTAGGGTTAGGGTTAGGGTTAGGGTTAGGGTTAGGGTTAGGGCTTGGGCAAGGGCTAGGGCTAGGGCTAGGGTTTGGGTTAGGGTTAGGGTTAGGGTTAGGGTTAGGGTTAGGGTTAGGGTTAGGATGAGGGTGAGGGTGAGGGTTAGGGTTAAGGTTAGGATTGGGGTTAGGGTTAGGGTTAGGGTTAGAATTGGGGTTAAGGTTAGGGTTAGGGTTAGGGATCAGTTAGGGTTAGGGTTAGGGTTAGGGTTAGGGTTAGGGTTAGGGTTAGGGTTAGGGCTAGGGCTAGGGCTAGGGCTAGGGCTAGGGCTAGGGTTAGGGTTAGGGTTAGGGATCAGTTAGGGTTAGGGTTAGGGTTAGGGTTATGGTTAGGGTTAGGTTTAGGGTTAGGGTTAGCTTTTCCGCTAGGGTTAGGGTTAGGATTGGGGTTAGGGTTAGGTTTAGGATTGGGGTTAGGGTTAGGGTTAAGGTTAGGTTTAGGGTTAGGGTTAGGGTTACCGTTTCGGTTAGGGTTAGGGTTAGGGTTAGGGTTAGGCTTACGGTTAGTGTCACGGTTACGGTTAGGGTTATGAATGGGGTGAGGGTTAGGGTTAGGGTTAGGGTTGGGGTTAGGGTTAGGGTTAGGATTGGGGTTAGGGTTAGAGTTAGGGTAAGGATTGGGGTTAGGGTTAGGGTTAGGGTTAGGGTTAGGGTTAGGATTAGGGTTAGGGTTAGGGTTAGGGTTAGGATTAGGGTCAAGGTTAGGATTAGGGTTAGGGATCGGTTAGGGTTAGGGTTAGGGTTAGGGTTAGGGTTAGGGTTAGGGCTTGGGCTTGGGCTAGGGCTAGGGCTATGGCTAGGGCTAGGGCTAGGGCTAGGGCTAGGGTTTGGGTTAGGGTTAAGGTTAGGGTTAGGGTTAGGATTAGGGTCAAGGTTAGGATTAGGGTTAGGGATCGGTTAGGGTTAGGGTTAGGGTTAGGGTTAGGGTTAGGGTTAGGGTTAGGGCTTGGGCTTGGGCTAGGGCTATGGCTATGGCTATGGCTAGGGCTAGGGCTAGGGCTAGGGTTTGGGTTAGGGTTAAGGTTAGGGTTAGGGTTAGGATAGGGTTAGGGTTAGGGATAGGGTTAGAATTGGGGTTAAGGTTAGGGTTAGGGATCAGTTAGGGTTAGGGTTAGGGCTAGGGCTAGGGCTAGGGCTAGGGCTAGGGCTAGGGCTAGGGCTAGGGCTAGGGTTAGGGTTAGGGTTAGGGATCAGTTAGGGTTAGGGTTAGGGTTATGGTTAGGGTTAGGGTTAGGGTTAGGGTTAGCTTTTCCGCTAGGGTTAGGGTTAGGATTGGGGTTAGGGTTAGGTTTAGGATTGGGGTTAGGGTTAGGGTTAAGGTTAGGTTTAGGGTTAGGGTTAGGGTTACCGTTTCGGTTAGGGTTAGGGTTAGGGTTAGGGTTAGGGTTAGGGTTAGGGTAAGGGTTAGGGTTAGGGTTAGGGTTAGGCTTACGGTTAGTGTCACGGTTACGGTTAGGGTTATGAATGGGGTGAGGGTTAGGGTTAGGGTTAGGGTTAGGGTTAGGGTTGGGGTTAGGGTTAGGGTTAGGGTTAGGGTTAGGGTTAGGGTTAGGGTTAGGGTTAGGGTTAGGGTTAGGGTTAGGGTTAGGATTGGGGTTAGGGTTCGGGTTAGGGCTAGGGCTAGGGCTAGGGCTAGTGCTAGTGCTAGGGTTAGGGTTAGGGTTAGGGTTAGGGTTAGGGTTAGGGTTAGGGTTAGGGTTAGGGTTAGGGTTAGGGTTAGGGTTAGGGTTTGGATTGGGGTTAGGGTTAGGGTTAATGTTACGGTTAGGGTTAGATTAGGGTTAGGGTTAGGATTGGGGTTCGGGTTCGGGTTAGAGCTAGGGCTAGGGTTAGGGTTAGGGTTAGGGTTAGGGTTAGGATTGGGGTTAGGGTTAGGGTTTCGGTTAGGGTTAGGTTTAGGGTTAGGATTGAGGTTATAGTTAGGGTTAGGGTTACGGGTAGCCTTTAGGTTAGTGTTAGGGTTAGGGTTAGGGTTAGGGTTAGGGTTAGGGTTAGGGTTACGGTTAGGGTTAGGGTTAGGGTTAGGGTTAGGGTTAGGGTTAGGGTTAGGATTGGGGTTAGGGTTAGAGTTAGGGTTAGGATTGGGGTTAGGGTTAGGGTTAGGGTTAGGGCTAGGGCTAGGGCTAGGGCTAGGGTTAGGGTTAGGGTTAGGGTTAGGGTTCGGGTTCGGGTTAGGGCTAGGGCTAGGGCTAGTGCTAGGGTTAGGGTTAGGGTAACGGTCAGGGATTGGATTGGTGTTAGGGTTAGGGTTAATATTACGGTTAGGGTTAGGATTAGGGTTAGGGTTAGGATTGGGGTTCGGGTTCGGGTTAGGGCTAGGGTTAGGGTTAGGGTTAGGGTCAAGGTTAGGGTTAGGGTTAGGGATCGGTTAGGGTTAGGGTTAGGGTTAGGGTTAGGGTTAGGGTTAGGGTTAGGGTTAGGGCTTGGGCTTGGGCTAGGGCTAGGGCTAGGGCTAGGGCTAGGGCTAGGGTTAGGGTTTGGGTTAGGGTTAGGGTTAGGGTTAGGGTTAGGGTTAGGGTTAGGGTTAGGGTGAGGGTGAGGGTTAGGGTTAGGGATCCGTTAGGGTTAGGGTTAGGGTTAGGGTTAGAATTGGGGTTAGGGTTAGGGTTAGGGTTAGTGTTTCCGTTAGGGTTAGGGTTAAGGTTAGGTTTCGGATTAGGGTTAGGGTTACCCTTTCGGTTAGGGTTAGGGTTAGGGTTAGGATTGGGGTTAGGGTTAGGGTTAGGGTTAGGGTTAGGGTTGGGGTTAGGGTTGGGGTTAGGGTTAGGGTTAGGGTTAGGGTTAGGGTTAGGGTTAGGGTTAGGGTTAGTGTTAGGGTTAGGGTTAGGGTTAGGGTTAGGGTTAGGGTTAGGGTTAGGGTTAGGGTTAGCTTTTCCGCTAGGGTTAGGGTTAGGATTGGGGTTAGGGTTAGGTTTAGGATTGGGGTTAGGGTTAGGGTTAAGGTTAGGTTTAGGGTTAGGGTTAGGGTTACCGTTTCGGATAGGGTTAGGGTTAGGGTTAGGGTTAGGGTAAGGGTTAGGGTTAGGGTTAGGGTTAGGCTTACGGTTAGTGTCACGGTTACGGTTAGGGTTATGAATGGGGTGAGGGTTAGGGTTAGGGTTAGGGTTAGGGTTAGGGTTAGGGTTAGGGTTGGGGTTAGGGTTAGGGTTCGGGTTAGGGTTAGGGTTAGGGTTAGGGTTAGGATTGGGGTTAGGGTTCGGGTTAGGGCTAGGGCTAGGGCTAGGGCTAGGGCTAGTGCTAGGGTTAGGGTTAGGGTTAGGGTTAGGGTTTGGATTGGGGTTAGGGTTAGGGTTAATGTTACGGTTAGGGTTAGGATTAGGGTTAGGGTTAGGATTGGGGTTCGGGTTCGGGTTAGGGCTAGGGCTAGGGCTAGGGCTAGGGCTAGGGTTAGGGTTAGGGTTAGGGTTAGGATTAGGGTTAGGGTTAGGGTTAGGATTGGGGTTAGGGTTAGGGTTTCGGTTAGGGTTAGGTTTAGGGTTAGGGTTAGGGTTAGGGTTAGGGTTAGGGTTAGGGTTAGGGTTATGGTTAGGATTGGGGTTAGGGTTAGAGTTAGGGTAAGGATTGGGGTTAGGGTTAGGGTTAGGGTTAGGGTTAGGGTTAGGGTTAGGGTTAGGATTAGGGTTAGGGTTAGGATTAGGGTCAAGGTTAGGGTTAGGGTTAGGGATCGGTTAGGGTTAGGGTTAGGGTTAGGGTTAGGGCTTGGGCAAGGGCTAGGGCTAGGGCTAGGGTTTGGGTTAGGGTTAGGGTTAGGGTTAGGGTTAGGGTTAGGGTTAGGGTTAGGGTTAGGGTTAGGGTTAGGATGAGGGTGAGGGTTAGGGTTAAGGTTAGGGTTAGGGTTAGGGATCAGTTAGGGTTAGGGTTAGGGTTAGGGTTAGGGTTAGGGTTAGGGCTAGGGCTAGGGCTAGGGCTAGGGCTAGGGCTAGGGCTAGGGTTAGGGTTAGGGATCAGTTAGGGTTAGGGTTAGGGTTATGGTTAGGGTTAGGTTTAGGGTTAGGGTTAGCTTTTCCGCTAGGGTTAGGGTTAGGATTGGGGTTAGGGTTAGGTTTAGGATTGGGGTTAGGGTTAGGGTTAAGGTTAGGTTTAGGGTTAGGGTTAGGGTTACCGTTTCGGTTAGGGTTAGGGTTAGGGTTAGGGTTAGGGTTAGGCTTACGGTTAGTGTCACGGTTACGGTTAGGGTTATGAATGGGGTGAGGGTTAGGGTTAGGGTTAGGGTTAGGGTTAGGGTTGGGGTTAGGGTTAGGGTTAGGATTGGGGTTAGGGTTAGAGTTAGGGTAAGGATTGGGGTTAGGGTTAGGGTTAGGGTTAGGGTTAGGGTTAGGATTAGGGTCAAGGTTAGGATTAGGGTTAGGGATCGGTTAGGGTTAGGGTTAGGGTTAGGGTTAGGGTTAGGGTTAGGGCTTGGGCTTGGGCTAGGGCTATGGCTATGGCTATGGCTAGGGCTAGGGCTAGGGTTTGGGTTAGGGTTAAGGTTAGGGTTAGGGTTAGGGTTAGGGTTAGGGTTAGGGTTAGGGTTAGGGTTAGGGTTAGGGTTAGGGTTAGGATGAGGGTGAGGGTGAGGGTTAGGGTTAGGGTTAGGATAGGGTTAGGGTTAGGGATAGGGTTAGAATTGGGGTTAAGGTTAGGGTTAGGGTTAGGGATCAGTTAGGGTTAGGGTTAGGGCTAGGGCTAGGGCTAGGGCTAGGGCTAGGGCTAGGGCTAGGGTTAGGGTTAGGGTTAGGGATCAGTTAGGGTTAGGGTTAGGGTTAGGGTTATGGTTAGGGTTAGGGTTAGGGTTAGGGTTAGCTTTTCCGCTAGGGTTAGGGTTAGGATTGGGGTTAGGGTTAGGTTTAGGATTGGGGTTAGGGTTAGGGTTAAGGTTAGGTTTAGGGTTAGGGTTAGGGTTACCGTTTCGGTTAGGGTTAGGGTTAGGGTTAGGGTTAGGGTAAGGGTTAGGGTTAGGGTTAGGGTTAGGCTTACGGTTAGTGTCACGGTTACGGTTAGGGTTATGAATGGGGTGAGGGTTAGGGTTAGGGTTAGGGTTAGGGTTAGGGTTGGGGTTAGGGTTAGGGTTAGGGTTAGGGTTAGCGTTAGGATTGGGGTTAGGGTTCGGGTTAGGGCTAGGGCTAGGGCTAGGGCTAGGGCTAGGGCTAGTGCTAGTGCTAGGGTTAGGGTTAGGGTTAGGGTTAGGGTTAGGGTTAGGGTTAGGGTTAGGGTTAGGGTTTGGATTGGGGTTAGGGTTAGGGTTAATGTTACGGTTAGGGTTAGATTAGGGTTAGGGTTAGGATTGGGGTTCGGGTTCGGGTTAGAACTAGGGCTAGGGTTAGGGTTAGGGTTAGGGTTAGGGTTAGGGTTAGGATTGGGGTTAGGGTTAGGGTTTCGGTTAGGGTTAGGTTTAGGGTTAGGATTGAGGTTATAGTTAGGGTTAGGGTTACGGGTAGCCTTTAGGTTAGTGTTAGGGTTAGGGTTAGGGTTAGGGTTAGGGTTACGGTTAGGGTTAGGGTTAGGGTTAGGGTTAGGGTTAGGGTTAGGGTTAGGGTTAGGATTGGGGTTAGGGTTAGAGTTAGGGTTAGGATTGGGGTTAGGGTTAGGGTTAGGGTTAGGGTTAGGGTTAGGGTTAGGGTTAGGGTCAAGGTTAGGGTTAGGGTTAGGGTTAGGGATCGGTTAGGGTTAGGGTTAGGGTTAGGGTTAGGGTTAGGGTTAGGGTTAGGGCTTGGGCTAGGGCTAGGGCTAGGGTTAGGGTTAGGGTTAGGGTTAGGGTTAGGGTTAGGGTTAGGGTTAGGGTTAGGGTTAGGGTTAGGGTTAGGGTTAGGGTTAGGGTTAGGGTGAGGGTGAGGGTTAGGGTTAGGGTTAGGGTTAGGGTTAGGGATCCATTAGGGTTAGGGTTAGGGTTAGGGTTAGAATTAGGGTTAGGGTTAGGGTTAGTGTTTCCGTTAGGGTTAGGGTTAGGGTTAAGGTTAGATTTCGGATTAGGGTTAGGGTTACCCTTTCGGTTAGGGTTAGGGTTAGGGTTAGGATTGGGGTTAGGGTTAGGGTTAGGGTTAGGGTTAGGATTGGGGTTAGGGTTGGGGTTAGGGTTAGGGTTAGGGTTAGGAATCGGGTTAGGGTTAGGGTTAGGGTTAGGGTTAGGGTTAGGGTTAGGGTTAGGATTAGGATTAGGGTTAGGGTTATGGTTAGGGTTAGGTTTAGGGTTAGGGTTAGCTTTTCTGCTAGGGTTAGGGTTAGGATTGGGGTTAGGGTTAGGTTTAGGATTGGGGTTAGGGTTAGGGTTAGGGTTAGGGTTAAGGTTAGGTTTAGGGTTAGGGTTAGGGTTACCGTTTCGGTTAGGGTTAGGGTTAGGGTAAGGGTTAGGGTTAGGGTTAGGGTTAGGGTTAGGGTTAGGGTTAGGGTTAGGATTAGGGTTAGGGTTAGGGTTATGGTTAGGGTTAGGTTTAGGGTTAGGGTTAGCTTTTCCGCTAGGGTTAGGGTTAGGGTTAGGGTTAGGGTTAGGGTTAGGATTGCGGTTAGGGTTCGGGTTACGGCTAGGGCTAGGGCTAGTGCTAGGGTTAGGGTTAGGGTTTGGATTGGGGTTAGGGTTAGGGTTAATGTTACGGTTAGGGTTAGGATTAGGGTTAGGGTTAGGATTGGGGTTCAGGTTCGGGTTAGGGCTAGGGCTAGGGCTAGGGCTAGGGCTAGGGTTAGGGTTAGGGTTAGGGTTAGGGTTAGGGTTAGGGTTAGGGTTAGGGTTAGGATTGGGGTTAGGGTTAGGGTTTCGGTTAGGGTTAGGTTTAGGGTTAGGGTTAGGATTGAGGTTATAGTTAGGGCTAGGGTTACGGTTAGCCTTTAGGTTAGTGTTAGGGTTAGGGTTAGGGTTAGGGTTAGGGTTAGGGCTAGGGTTAGGGTTAGGGTTAGGATTAGGATTAGGATTAGGGTTAGGGTTAGGCTTAGGCTTAGGGTTAGGGTTAGGGTTAGAATTGGGGTTAGGGTTAGAGTTAGGGTTAGGATTGGGGTTAGGGTTAGGGTTAGGGTTAGGATTAGGGTCAAGGTTAGGGTTGGGTTAGGTATCGGTTAGGGTTAGGGTTAGGGTTAGGGTTAGGGTTAGGGTTAGGGTTAGGGTTAGGGCTTGGGCTAGGGCTAGGGCTAGGGCTAGGGCTAGGGCTAGGGCTAGGGCTAGGGCTAGGGTTAGGGTTAGGGTGATGGTGAGGGTTAGGGTTAGGGATCCGTTAGGGTTAGCGTTAGAATTGGGGTTAGGGTTAGGGTTAGTGTTTCCGTTAGGGTTAGGGTTAAGGTTAGGTTTCGGATTAGGGTTATGGTTACCCTTTCGGTCAGGGTTAGGGTTAGGGTTAGGGTTAAGATAGGGGTTAGGGTTAGGGTTAGGGTTAGGATTGGGGTTAGGGTTGGGGTTAGGGTTAGGGTTAGGGTTAGGGTTAGGGTTAGGGTTAGGGTTAGGAATCGGGTTAGGGTTAGGGTTAGGATTAGGATTAGGATTAGGATTAGGATTAGGATTAGGATTAGGATTAGGGTTAGGGTTAGGGTTAGGGTTAGGGTTATGGTTATGGTTAGGGTTAGGTTTAGGGTTAGGGTTAGCTTTTCCGCTAGCGTTAGGATTAGGATTGGGGTTAGGGTTAGGGTTAAGGTTAGGTTTAGGGTTAGGGTTAGGGTTACCGTTTCGGTTAGGGTTAGGGTTAGGGTAAGGGTTAGGGTTAGGGTTAGGGTTAGGGTTAGGGCTAGGGTTAGGGTTAGGGTTAGGGTTAGGGTTAGGGTTAGGGTTAGGGTTAGGGTTATGATTGGGGTTAATGTTAGGTTTGGCGTTGGGGTTAGCGTTAGGGTTAGGGTTAGGCTTACGGTTAGTGTCACGGTTACGGTTAGGGTTATGAATGGGGTGAGGTTTAGGGTTAGGGCTAGGGTTATGGTTAGGGTTAGGGTTAGGGTTGGGGTTAGGGTTAGGGTTAGGGTTAGGGTTAGGGTTCGGGTTCGGGTTCGGGTTCGGGTTCGGGTTAGGGTTAGGGTTAGGGTTAGGGTTAGGGTTAGGGTTCGGGTTAGGGTTAGGGTTAGGGTTAGGGTTAGGGTTCGGGTTAGGGTTAGGGTTAGGGTTAGGGTTAGGGTTAGGGTTAGGGCTAGGGCTAGGGCTAGTGTTAGGGTTAGGGTTAGGGTTAGGGTTAGGGTTAGGGTTAGGGTTAGGGTTAGGGTTAGGGTTAGGGTTAGGGTTAGGGTTAGGGTTTGGATTGGTGTTAGGGTTAGGGTTAATATTACGGTTAGGGTTAGGATTAGGGTTAGGGTTAGGATTGGGGTTCAGGTTCGGGTTAGGGCTACGGGTAGCCTTTAGGTTAGGGTTAGGGTTAGGGTTAGGGTTACGGTTAGGGTTAGGATTAGGATTAGGGTTAGGGTTAGGGTTAGGAATGGGGTTAGGGTTAGAGTTAGGGTTAGGATTGGGGTTAGGGTTAGGGTTAGGGTTAGGGTTAGGATTAGGGTCAAGGTTAGGGTTAGGGTTAGGGATCGGGTTAGGGTTAGGGTTAGGGTTAGGGCTTGGGCTAGGGCTAGGGCTAGGGCAAGGGTTAGGGTTAGGTTTAGGGTTAGGGTTAGGGATCCATTAGGGTTAGGGTTAGGGTTAGAATTGGGGTTAGGGTTAGGGTTAGGGTTTCCGTTAGGGTTAGGGTTAAGGTTAGGTTTCGGATTAGGGTTAGGGTTACCCTTTCGGTTAGGG
>NC_138762.1:114134165-114154165 GCF_965113315.1 Podarcis vaucheri
GTTAGGGTTAGGGTTAGGGTTTCGGTTAGGGTTAGGTTTAGGGTTAGGGTTAGGATTGAGGTTATAGTTAGGGTTAGGGTTACGGGTAGCCTTTACGTTAGTGTTAGGGTTAGGGTTAGGGTTAGGGTTAGGGTTAGGATTGGGGTTAGGGTTAGAGATAGGGTTAGGATTGGGGTTAGGGTTAGGGTTAGGATTAGGGTCAAGGTTAGGGTTAGGGTTAGGGATCGGGTTAGGGTTAGGGTTAGGGTTAGTGCTAGGGCTAGGGCTAGGGCTAGGGCTAGGCCTAGGGCTAGGGCTAGGGCTAGGGCTAGGGAAAGGGCTAGGGTTAGGGTTAGGGTTAGGGTTAGGGTTAGGGTTAGGGTTAGGGTTAGAATTGGGGTTAGGGTTAGGGTTAGGGTTAGTGTTTCCGTTAGGGTTAGGGTTAAGGTTAGGTTTCGGATTAGGGTTAGGGTTACCCTTTGGGTTAGGGTTAGGGTTAGGCTTAGGCTTAGGATTGGGGTTAGGGTTACGGTTAGCATTGGGGTTAGGGTTAGGGTTGGGGTTAGGGTTAGGGGTAGGGTTTAGGGTTAGGGATCGGGTTAGGGTTAGGATTAGGGTTAGGGTTAGAGTTAGGGTTAGCTTTTCCGCTAGGGTTAGGGTTAGGATTGGGGTTAGGGTTAGGTTTAGGATTCGGGTTAGGGTTAGGGTTAAAGTTAGGTTTAGGGTTAGGGTTAGGGTTACCATTTCGGTTAGGGTTAGGGTTAGGGTTAGGGTTAGGGCTAGGGCTAGGGCTAGTGCTAGGGCTAGGGTTAGGGTTAGGGTTAGGGATCGGTTAGGGTTAGGGTTAGGCTTACGGTTAGGGTTAAGATTGGGGTTAATGTTAGGTTTGGGGTTTGGGTTAGAGTTAGGGTTAGGGTTAGGCTTACGGTTAGTGTCACGGTTATGGTTAGGGTTATGAATGGGGTGAGGGTTAGGGTTAGGGTTAGGGTTAGGATTGGGGTTAGGGTTCGGGTTAGGGCTAGGGCTAGGGCTAGGGCTATTGCTAGGGTTAGGGTTAGGGTTAGGCTTAGGGTTAGGGTTAGGGTTAGGGTTAGGGATCCATTAGGGTTAGGGTTAGGGTTAGAATTGGGGTTAGGGTTAGGGTTAGGGTTAGTGTTTCCGTTAGGGTTAGGGTTAAGGTTAGGTTTCGGATTAGGGTTAGGGTTACCCTTTCGGTTAGGGTTAGGGTTAGGGTTAGGCTTAGGATTGGGGTTCGGGTTACGGTTAGCATTGGGGTTAGGGTTGGGGTTAGGGTTAGGGTTAGGGTTAGGGTTAGGGATCGGGTTAGGGTTAGGATTAGGGTTAGGGTTAGGGTTAGGGTTAGCTTTTCCGCTAGGGTTAGGGTTAGGATTGGGGTTAGGGTTAGGTTTAGGATTCGGGTTAGGGTTAGGGTTAAAGTTAGGTTCAGGGTTAGGGTTAGGGTTACCATTTCGGTTAGGGTTAGGGTTAGGGTTAGGGTTAGGGTTAGGGTTAGGGTTAGGGTTAGGGCTAGGGCTAGGGCTAGGGCTAGGGCTAGGGCTAGGGCTAGGGCTAGGGCTAGGGCTAGGGCTAGGGTTAGGGTTAGGGTTAGGGTTAGGGATCGGTTAGGGTTAGGGTTAGGCTTACGGTTAGGGTTAGGATTGGGGTTAATGTTAGGTTTGGGGTTTGGGTTAGCGTTAGGGTTAGGGTTAGGCTTACGGTTAGTGTCACGGTTACGGTTAGGGTTATGAATGGGGTGAGGGTTAGGGTTAGGGTTAGGGTTAGGGTTAGGGTTAGGGTTAGGGTTAGGGTTAGGGTTAGGATTGGGGTTAGGGTTCGGGTTAGGGCTAGGGCTAGGGCTAGGGCTAGGGCTATTGCTAGGGTTAGGGTTAGGCTTAGGGTTAGGGTTAGGGTTAGGGTTAGGGTTTGGATTGGGGTTAGGGTTAGGGTTAATGTTACGGTTAGGGTTAGGATTAGGGTTAGGGTTAGGATTGGGGTTCGGGTTCGGGTTAGGGCTAGGGTTAGGGTTAGGGTTAGGGTTAGGATTGGGGTTAGGGTTAGGGTTAGGGTTCCGGTTAGGGTTAGGGTTAGGTTTAGGGTTGGGGTTAGGATTGAGGTTATAGTTAGGGTTAGGGTTACGGGTAGCCTTTAGGTTAGTGTTAGGGTTAGGGTTAGGGTTAGGGTTACGGTTACGGTTAGGGTTAGGGTTAGGGTTAGGATTGGGGTTAGGGTTAGAGTTAGGGTTAGGATTGGGGTTAGGGTTAGGGTTAGGGTTAGGGTTAGGATTAGGGTCAAGGTTAGGGTTAGGGTTAGGGATCGGGTTAGGGTTAGGGTTAGGGTTAGGGTTAGGGCTAGGGCTAGGGCTAGGGCTAGGGCTAGGGCTAGGGCTAGGGCTAGGGCTAGGGCAAGGGCTAGGGTTAGGGTTAGGGTTAGGGTTAGGGTTAGGGTTAGGGTTAGGGTTAGGGTTAGGGTTAGGGTTAGGGTTAGGGTTAGAATTGGGGTTAGGGTTAGGGTTAGGGTTAGGGTTTCCGTTAGGGTTAGGGTTAAGGTTAGGTTTCGGATTAGGGTTAGGGTTACCCTTTGGGTTAGGGTTAGGGTTAGGCTTAGGCTTAGGATTGGGGTTAGGGTTACGGTTAGCATTGGGGTTAGGGTTGGGGTTAGGGTTAGGGGTAGGGTTTAGGGTTAGGGATCGGGTTAGGGTTAGGATTAGGGTTAGGGTTAGAGTTAGGGTTAGCTTTTCCGCTAGGGTTAGGGTTAGGATTGGGGTTAGGGTTAGGTTTAGGATTCGGGTTAGGGTTAGGGTTAAAGTTAGGTTTAGGGTTAGGGTTAGGGTTACCATTTCGGTTAGGGTTAGGGTTAGGGTTAGGGTTAGGGCTAGGGCTAGGGCTAGGGCTAGGGCTAGGGCTAGGGTTAGGGTTAGGGTTAGGGATCGGTTAGGGTTAGGGTTAGGCTTACGGTTAGGGTTAGGATTGGGGTTAATGTTAGGTTTGGGGTTTGGGTTAGAGTTAGGGTTAGGGTTAGGCTTACGCTTAGTGTCACGGTTATGGTTAGGGTTATGAATGGGGTGAGGGTTAGGGTTAGGGTTAGGGTTAGGATTGGGGTTAGGGTTCGGGTTAGGGCTAGGGCTAGGGCTAGGGCTATTGCTAGGGTTAGGGTTAGGGTTAGGGTTAGGGTTAGGGTTAGGGTTAGGGTTAGGGTTAGGGATCCATTAGGGTTAGGGTTAGGGTTAGAATTGGGGTTAGGGTTAGGGTTAGGGTTAGTGTTTCCGTTAGGGTTAGGGTTAAGGTTAGGTTTCGGATTAGGGTTAGGGTTACCCTTTCGGTTAGGGTTAGGGTTAGGGTTAGGCTTAGGATTGGGGTTAAGGTTACGGTTAGCATTGGGGTTAGGGTTGGGGTTAGGGTTAGGGTTAGGGTTAGGGTTAGGGATCGGGTTAGGGTTAGGATTAGGGTTAGGGTTAGGGTTAGGGTTAGCTTTTCCGCTAGGGTTAGGGTTAGGATTGGGGTTAGGGTTAGGTTTAGGATTCGGGTTAGGGTTAGGGTTAAAGTTAGGTTCAGGGTTAGGGTTAGGGTTACCATTTCGGTTAGGGTTAGGGTTAGGGTTAGGGTTAGGGTTAGGGTTAGGGCTAGGGCTAGGGCTAGGGCTAGGGCTAGGGCTAGGGCTAGGGCTAGGGCTAGGGTTAGGGTTAGGGATCGGTTAGGGTTAGGGTTAGGCTTACGGTTAGGGTTAGGATTGGGGTTAATGTTAGGTTTGGGGTTTGGGTTAGCGTTAGGGTTAGGGTTAGGCTTACGGTTAGTGTCACGGTTACGGTTAGGGTTATGAATGGGGTGAGGGTTAGGGTTAGGGTTAGGGTTAGGGTTAGGGTTAGGGTTAGGGTTAGGGTTAGGATTGGGGTTAGGGTTCGGGTTAGGGCTAGGGCTAGGGCTAGGGCTAGGGCTATTGCTAGGGTTAGGGTTAGGCTTAGGGTTAGGGTTAGGGTTAGGGTTTGGATTGGGGTTAGGGTTAGGGTTAATGTTACGGTTAGGGTTAGGATTAGGGTTAGGGTTAGGATTGGGGTTCGGGTTCGGGTTAGGGCTAGGGTTAGGGTTAGGGTTAGGGTTAGGGTTAGGGTTAGGATTGGGGTTAGGGTTAGGGTTAGGGTTCCGGTTAGGGTTAGGGTTAGGTTTAGGGTTGGGGTTAGGATTGAGGTTATAGTTAGGGTTAGGGTTACGGGTAGCCTTTAGGTTAGTGTTAGGGTTAGGGTTAGGGTTAGGGTTACGGTTAGGGTTAGGGTTAGGGTTAGGATTGGGGTTAGGGTTAGAGTTAGGGTTAGGATTGGGGTTAGGGTTAGGGTTAGGGTTAGGGTTAGGGTTAGGGTTAGGATTAGGGTCAAGGTTAGGGTTAGGGTTAGGGATCGGTTAGGGATCGGTTAGGGTTAGGGTTAGGGTTAGGGTTAGGGTTAGGGTTAGGGTTAGGGTTAGGGTTAGGGATCCGTTAGGGTTAGGTTTAGGGTTAGAATTGGGGTTAGGGTTAGGGTTAGTGTTTCCGTTAGGGTTAGGGTTAAGGTTAGGTTTCGGATTAGGGTTAGGGTTACCCTTTCGGTTAGGGTTAGGGTTAGGGTTAGGGTTAGGGTTAGGATTGGGGTTAGGGTTGGGGTTAGGGTTAGGGATCAGGTTAGGGATCGGGTTAGGGATCGGGTTAGGGTTAGAATTGGGGTTAAGGTTAGGGTTAGAATTGGGGTTAAGGTTAGGGTTAGGGTTAGGGTTAGGGTTAGGGTTAGGGTTAGGGTTAGGGCTAGGGCTAGGGCTAGGGCTAGGGCTAGGGCTAGGGTTAGGGTTAGGGATCGGTTAGGGTTAGGGTTAGCGTTAGGGTTAGGGTTAGGCTTACGGTTAGTGTCACGGTTACGGTTAGGGTTATGAATGGGGTGAGGGTTAGGGTTAGGGTTAGGGTTAGGGTTAGGGTTGGGGTTAGGGTTAGGGTTAGGGTTAGGGTTAGGGTTGGGGTTGGGGTTGGGGTTGGGGTTAGGTTTAGGGTTAGGGTTAGGCTTAGGGTTAGGGTTAGGTTTAGGATTGGGGTTAGGGTTCGGGTTAGGGCTAGGGCTAGGGCTAGTGCTAGGGTTAGGGTTAGGGTTAGGGTTAGGGTTAGGGTTAGGGTTAGGGTTAGGGTTAGGGTTAGGGTTAGGGTTAGGGTTAGGGTTTGGATTGGTGTTAGGGTTAGGGTTAATGTTACGGTTAGGGTTAGGATTAGGGTTAGGGTTAGGATTGGGGTTCGCGTTCGGGTTCGGGTTAGGGCTAGGGCTAGGGCTAGGGCTAGGGCTAGGGCTAGGGCTAGGGTTAGGGTTAGGGTTAGGGTTAGGGTTAGGGTTAGGGTTAGGGTTAGGGTTAGGGTTTCGGTTAGGGTTAGGTTTAGGGTTAGGGTTAGGATTGACGTTTTGGTTAGGGTTAGGGTTACGGGTAGCCTTTAGGTTAGGGTTAGGGTTAGGGTTAGGGTTAGGGTTAGGGTTAGGATTGGAGTTAGGGTTAGAGTTAGGGTTAGGATTGGGGTTAGGGTTAGGGTTAGGGTTAGGGTTTGGGCTAGGGCTAGGGCTAGGGCTAGGGTTAGGGTTAGGGTTAGGGTTTGGATTGGGGTTAGGGTTAGGGTTAGGGTTAATGTTACGGTTAGGGTTAGGATTAGGGTTAGGGTTAGGATTGGGGTTCGGGTTCGGGTTAGGGCTAGGGTTAGGGTTAGGGTTAGGGTTAGGGTTAGGATTGGGGTTAGGGTTAGGGTTAGGGTTCCGGTTAGGGTTAGGGTTAGGTTTAGGGTTGGGGTTAGGATTGAGGTTATAGTTAGGGTTAGGGTTACGGGTAGCCTTTAGGTTAGTGTTAGGGTTAGGGTTAGGGTTAGGGTTACGGTTAGGGTTAGGGTTAGGGTTAGGGTTAGGATTGGGGTTAGGGTTAGAGTTAGGGTTAGGATTGGGGTTAGGGTTAGGGTTAGGATTAGGGTCAAGGTTAGGGTTAGGGTTAGGGATCGGTTAGGGATCGGTTAGGGTTAGGGTTAGGGTTAGGGTTAGGGTTAGGGATCCGTTAGGGTTAGGGTTACGGTTAGAATTGGGGTTAGGGTTAGGGTTAGTGTTTCCGTTAGGGTTAGGGTTAAGGTTAGGTTTCGGATTAGGGTTAGGGTTACCCTTTCGGTTAGGGTTAGGGTTAGGGTTAGGGTTAGGGTTAGGATTGGGGTTAGGGTTAGGGTTAGGGTTAGGGTTAGGATTGGGGTTAGGGTTGGGGTTAGGGTTAGGGATCAGGTTAGGGATCGGGTTAGGGATCGGGTTAGGGTTAGAATTGGGGTTACGGTTAGGGTTAGAATTGGGGTTAAGGTTAGGGTTAGGGTTAGGGTTAGGGTTAGGGCTAGGGCTAGGGCTAGGGCTAGGGCTAGGGCTAGGGCTAGGGCTAGGGTTAGGGTTAGGGATCGGTTAGGGTTAGGGTTAGGGTTAGGGTTAGGGTTAGGATTGGGGTTAATGTTAGTTTTGGGGTTGGGGTTAGCGTTAGGGTTAGGGTTAGGCTTACGGTTAGTGTCACGGTTACGGTTAGGGTTATGAATGGGGTGAGGGTTAGGGTTAGGGTTAGGGTTAGGGTTAGGGTTAGGGTTAGGGTTAGGGTTGGGGTTGGGGTTAGGGTTAGGGTTAGGGTTAGGGTTGGGGTTGGGGTTGGGGTTGGGGTTGGGGTTAGGTTTAGGGTTAGGCTTAGGCTTAGGGTTAGGGTTAGGTTTAGGATTGGAGTTAGGGTTCGGGTTAGGGCTAGGGCTAGGGCTAGTGCTAGGGTTAGGGTTAGGGTTAGGGTTAGGGTTAGGGTTAGGGTTAGGGTTAGGGTTAGGGTTAGGGTTAGGGTTTGGATTGGTGTTAGGGTTAGGGTTAATGTTACGGTTAGGGTTAGGATTAGGGTTAGGTTTAGGATTGGGGTTCGCGTTCGGGTTCGGGTTAGGGCTAGGGTTAGGGTTAGGGTTAGGGTTAGGGTTAGGGTTAGGGTTAGGGTTAGGGTTAGGGTTAGGGTTTCGGTTAGGGTTAGGTTTAGGGTTAGGGTTAGGGTTAGGATTGACGTTATGGTTAGGGTTAGGGTTACGGGTAGCCTTTAGGTTAGTGTTAGGGTTAGGGTTAGGGTTAGGGTTAGGGTTAGGGTTAGGATTGGAGTTAGGGTTAGAGTTAGGGTTAGGATTGGGGTTAGGGTTAGGGTTAGGGTTAGGGTTTGGGCTAGGGGTAGGGCTAGGGCTAGGGTTAGGGTTAGGGTTAGGGTTAGGGTTAGGGTTAGGGTTAGGGTTAGGGTTAGGGTTAGGGTTCGGGTTCGGGTTCGGGTTCGGGTTAGGGATCCGTTAGGGTTAGGGTTAGGGTTAGAATTGGGGTTAGGGTTAGGGTTAGTGTTAGTGTTAGTGTTTCCGTTAGGGTTAGGGTTAAGGTTAGGTTTCGGATTAGGGTTAGGGTTACCCTTTCGGTTAGGGTTAGGGTTAGGGTTAGGGTTAGGGTTAGGGTTAGGGTTAGGATTGGGGTTAGGGTTAGGGTTAGGGTTAGGATTGGGGTTAGGGTTGGGGTTAGGGTTAGGGTTAGGGTTAGGGATCGGGTTAGGGATCGGGTTAGGATTAGGGTTAGGGTTAGGGTTAGTGTTAGTGTTAGTGTTAGGGTTAGGGTTAGGGTTAGGGTTAGGGTTAGCGTTAGGGTTAGGGTTACGGTTAGGGTTAGGGTTAGGGTTAGGATTGGGGTTAGGGTTAGAGTTAGGGTTAGGATTGGGGTTAGGGTTAGGGTTAGGGTTAGGGTTAGGGTTAGAATTGGGGTTAAGGTTAGGGTTAGGGATCAGTTAGGGTTAGGGTTAGGGTTAGGGTTAGGGTTAGGGTTAGGGTTAGGGTTAGGGTTAGGGTTAGGGCTAGGGCTAGGGCTAGGGCTAGGGTTAGGGTTAGGGTTAGGGTTAGGGTTAGGGTTAGGGTTAAGGTTAGGGTTAGGGATAGGGATAGGGATAGGGTTAGGGTTAGGGTTAGGGTTAGGGATCGGTTAGGGTTAGGGTTAGGGTTAGGGTTAGGATTGGGGTTAATGTTAGGTTTGGGGTTGGGGTTAGCGTTAAAGTTAGGGTTAGGCTTACGGTTAGGGTTAGGGTTAGGGTTAGGGTTAGGGTTAGGGTTAGGGTTGGGGTTAGGGTTCGGGTTCGGGTTCGGGCTAGGGCTAGTGCTAGGGCTAGGGCTAGTGCTAGGGTTAGGGTTAGGGTTAGGGTTAGGGTTAGGGTTTGGATTGGTGTTAGGGTTAGGGTTAATGTTACGGTTAGGGTTAGGATTAGGGTTAGGGTTAGGATTGGGGTTCGGGTTAGGGCTAGGGCTAGGGCTAGGGTTAGGGTTAGGGTTAGGGTTAGGGTTAGGGTTAGGGTTAGGGTTAGGGTTAGGATTGGGGTTAGGGTTAGGGTTAGGATTGAGGTTATAGTTAGGGTTAGGGTTACGGGTATCCTTTAGGTTAGTGTTAGGGTTAGGGTTAGGGTTAGGGTTAGGGTTAGGGTTAGGGTTAGGGTTTGGATTGGGGTTAGGGTTAGGGTTAATGTTATGGTTAGGGTTAGGGTTAGGGTTAGGGTTAGGGTTAGGGTTGGGGTTAGGGTTAGGGTTAGGGTTAGGATTGGGGTTCGGGTTCGGGTTAGGGCTAGGGCTAGGGCTAGGGCTAGGGCTAGGGCTAGGGTTAGGGTTAGGGTTAGGGTTAGGGTTTGGATTGGTGTTAGGGTTAGGGTTAATGTTACGGTTAGGGTTAGGATTAGGGTTAGGGTTAGGATTGGGGTTCGGGTTAGGGCTAGGGCTAGGGCTAGGGCTAGGGCTAGGGTTAGGGTTAGGGTTAGGGTTAGGGTTAGGGTTAGGGTTAGGGTTAGGGTTAGGATTGGGGTTAGGGTTAGGGTTAGGGTTTCGGTTAGGGTTAGGGTTAGGGTTAGGGTTAGGATTGAGGTTATAGTTAGGGTTAGGGTTACGGGTAGCCTTTAGGTTAGTGTTAGGGTTAGGGTTAGGGTTAGGGTTACGGTTAGGGTTAGGGTTAGGGTTAGGGTTTGGATTGGGGTTAGGGTTAGGGTTAATGTTACGGTTAGGGTTAGGATTAGGGTTAGGGTTAGGATTGGGGTTCGGGTTCGGGTTCGGGCTAGGGCTAGGGCTAGGGTTAGGGTTAGGGTTAGGGTTAGGGTTAGGATTGGGGTTAGGGTTAGCGTTCCGGTTAGGGTTAGGTTTAGGGTTAGGGTTAGGATTGAGGTTATAGTTAGTGTTAGGGTTACGGGTAGCCTTTAGGTTAGGGTTATGGTTAGGGTTAGGGTTAGGGTTCGGGTTCGGGTTAGGGTTAGGGTTAGGGTTAGGATTGGGGTTGGGGTTAGGGTTAGAGTTAGGGTTAGGATTGGGATTAGGGTTAGGGTTAGGGTTAGGATTAGGGTCAAGGTTAGGGTTAGGGATCGGTTAGGGTTAGGGTTAGGGTTAGGGTTAGGGTTAGGGTTAGGGTTAGGGTTAGGATTGGGGTTAGGGTTAGAGTTAGGGTTAGGATTGGGGTTAGGGTTAGGGTTAGGGTTAGGGTTAGAATTGGGGTTAAGGTTAGGGTTAGGGATCAGTTAGGGTTAGGGTTAGGGTTAGGGTTAGGGTTAGGGTTAGGGTTAGGGTTAGGGCTAGGGCTAGGGCTAGGGCTAGGGCTAGGGCTAGGGCTAGGGTTAGGGTTAGGGTTAGGGTTAGGGTTAGGGTTAGGGATCGGTTAGGGTTAGGGTTAGGGTTAGGGTTAGGGTTAGGGTTAGGGTTAGGGTTAGGATTGGGGTTAATGTTAGGTTTGGGGTTGGGGTTAGCGTTAGGGTTAGGGTTAGGCTTACGGTTAGTGTCACGGTTACGGTTAGGGTTATGAATGGTGTGAGGGTTAGGGTTAGGGTTAGGGTTAGGGTTAGGGTTAGGGTTAGGGTTGGGGTTAGGGTTAGGGTTAGGGTTAGGGTTAGGGTTAGGGTTAGGGTTAGGTTTAGGATTGGGGTTCGGGTTAGGGCTAGGGCTAGGGCTAGGGCTAGGGCTAGGGCTAGGGCTAGGGTTAGGGTTAGGGTTAGGGTTAGGGTTAGGGTTAGGGTTAGGGTTAGGGTTAGGGTTTGGATTGGTGTTAGGGTTAGGGTTAATGTTACGGTTAGGGTTAGGATTAGGGTTAGGGTTAGGATTGGGGTTCGGGTTAGGCCTAGGGCTAGGGTTAGGGTTAGGGTTAGGGTTAGGGTTAGGGTTAGGGTTAGGGTTAGGGTTAGGATTGGGGTTAGGGTTAGGGTTAGGGTTTCGGTTAGGGTTAGGTTTAGGGTTAGGGTTAGGATTGAGGTTAGAGTTAGGGTTAGGGTTACGGGTAGCCTTTAGGTTAGTGTTAGGGTTAGGGTTAGGGTTAGGGTTAGGGTTAGGGTTAGGGTTAGGGTTAGGGTTAGGGTTAGGGTTTGGATTGGTGTTAGGGTTAGGGTTAATGTTACGGTTAGGGTTAGGATTAGGGTTAGGGTTAGGATTGGGGTTCGGGTTCGGGTTCGGGTTCGGGCTAGGGCTAGGGCTAGGGCTAGGGTTAGGGTTAGGGTTAGGGTTAGGGTTAGGGTTAGGGTTAGGATTGGGGTTAGGGTTAGCGTTCCGGTTAGGGTTAGGTTTAGGGTTAGGGTTAGGATTGAGGTTATAGTTAGTGTTAGTGTTAGGGTTACGGGTAGCCTTTAGGTTAGGGTTAGGGTTAGGGTTAGGGTTAGGGTTAGGGTTAGGGTTAGGGTTAGGGTTAGGGTTAGGATTGGGGTTAGGGTTAGGGTTAGGGTTAGGGTTAGGGTTAGGGTTAGGGTTAGGATTGGGGTTGGGGTTAGGGTTAGAGTTAGGGTTAGGATTGGGATTAGGGTTAGGGTTAGGGTTAGGATTAGGGTCAAGGTTAGGGTTAGGGATCGGTTAGGGTTAGGGTTAGGGTTAGGGTTAGGGTTAGGGTTAGGGTTACGGTTAGGGTTAGGGTTAGGGTTAGGGTTAGGGTTAGGATTGGGGTTAGGGTTACAGTTAGGGTTAGGATTGGGGTTAGGGTTAGGGTTAGGGTTAGGGTTAGGGTTAGGGTTAGAATTGGGGTTAAGGTTAGGGTTAGGGATCAGTTAGGGTTAGGGTTAGGGTTAGGGTTAGGGTTAGGGTTAGGGTTAGGGTTAGGGTTAGGGTTAGGGCTAGGGCTAGGGCTAGGGCTAGGGTTAGGGTTAGGGTTAGGGATCGGTTAGGGTTAGGGTTAGGGTTAGGGTTAGGGTTAGGATTGGGGTTAATGTTAGGTTTGGGGTTGGGGTTAGCGTTAGGGTTAGGGTTAGGCTTACGGTTAGTGTCACGGTTACGGTTAGGGTTATGAATGGTGTGAGGGTTAGGGTTAGGGTTAGGGTTAGGGTTAGGGTTAGGGTTAGGGTTAGGGTTAGGGTTAGGGTTAGGGTTGGGGTTAGGGTTAGGGTTAGGGTTAGGGTTAGGGTTAGGGTTAGGTTTAGGATTGGGGTTCGGGTTAGGGCTAGGGCTAGGGCTAGGGCTAGGGCTAGGGCTAGGGCTAGGGCTAGGGCTAGGGTTAGGGTTAGGGTTAGGGTTAGGGTTAGGGTTTGGATTGGTGTTAGGGTTAGGGTTAATGTTACGGTTAGGGTTAGGGTTAGGATTGGGGTTCGGGTTAGGCCTAGGGCTAGGGCTAGGGTTAGGGTTAGGGTTAGGGTTAGGGTTAGGGTTAGGATTGGGGTTAGGGTTAGGGTTAGGGTTTCGGTTAGGGTTAGGTTTAGGGTTAGGGTTAGGATTGAGGTTAGAGTTAGGGTTAGGGTTACGGGTAGCCTTTAGGTTAGTGTTAGGGTTAGGGTTAGGGTTAGGGTTAGGGTTAGGGTTAGGGTTAGGGTTTGGATTGGGGTTAGGGTTAGGGTTAATGTTACGGTTAGGGTTAGGATTAGGGTTAGGGTTAGGATTGGGGTTTGGGTTCGGGTTCGGGTTCGGGCTAGGGCTAGGGCTAGGGCTAGGGCTAGGGTTAGGGTTAGGGTTAGGGTTAGGATTGGGGTTAGGGTTAGCGTTCCGGTTAGGGTTAGGTTTAGGGTTAGGGTTAGGATTGAGGTTATAGTTAGTGTTAGGGTTACGGGTAGCCTTTAGGTTAGGGTTAGGGTTAGGGTTAGGGTTAGGGTTAGGGTTAGGGTTAGGGTTAGGATTGGGGTTAGGGTTAGAGTTAGGGTTAGGATTGGGATTAGGGTTAGGGTTAGGGTTAGGATTAGGGTCAAGGTTAGGGTTAGGGATCGGTTAGGGTTAGGGTTAGGGTTAGGGTTAGGGTTAGGGTTAGGGTTAGGGTTACGGTTACGGTTAGGGTTAGGGTTAGGGTTAGGGTTAGGGTTAGGGTTAGGATTGGGGTTAGGGTTAGAGTTATGGTTAGGATTGGGGTTAGGGTTAGGGTTAGGGTTAGGGTTAGGGTTAGAATTGGGGTTAAGGTTAGGGTTAGGGATCAGTTAGGGTTAGGGTTAGGGTTAGGGTTAGGGTTAGGGTTAGGGTTAGGGTTAGGGTTAGGGCTAGGGCTAGGGCTAGGGCTAGGGTTAGGGTTAGGGTTAGGGTTAGGGTTAGGGTTAGGGTTAGGGTTAGGGTTAGGGTTAGGGTTAGGGTTAGGGTTAGGGTTAGGGTTAGGGTTAGGGATCGGTTAGGGTTAGGGTTAGGGTTAGGGTTAGGGTTAGGTTTAGGGTTAGGATTGGGGTTAATGTTAGGTTTGGGGTTGGGGTTAGCGTTAGGGTTAGGGTTAGGCTTACGGTTAGTGTCACGGTTACGGTTAGGGTTATGAATGGTGTGAGGGTTAGGGTTAGGGTTAGGGTTAGGGTTAGGGTTAGGGTTAGGGTTAGGGTTAGGGTTAGGGTTAGGGTTAGGGTTAGGTTTAGGATTGGGGTTCGGGTTAGGGCTAGGGCTAGGGCTAGGGCTAGGGCTAGGGTTAGGGTTAGGGTTAGGGTTAGGGTTAGGGTTAGGGTTAGGGTTTGGATTGGTGTTAGGGTTAGGGTTAATGTTACGGTTAGGGTTAGGATTAGGGTTAGGATTAGGATTGGGGTTCGGGTTAGGCCTAGGGCTAGGGCTAGGGTTAGGGTTAGGGTTAGGGTTAGGATTGGGGTTAGGGTTAGGGTTAGGGTTAGGGTTTCGGTTAGGGTTAGGTTTAGGGTTAGGGTTAGGATTGAGGTTAGAGTTAGGGTTAGGGTTACGGGTAGCCTTTAGGTTAGTGTTAGGGTTAGGGTTAGGGTTAGGGTTAGGGTTAGGGTTAGGGTTAGGGTTAGGGTTAGGGTTAGGGTTACGGTTAGGGTTAGGGTTAAGGTTAGGGTTTGGATTGGGGTTAGGGTTAGGGTTAATGTTACGGTTAGGGTTAGGATTAGGGTTAGGGTTAGGATTGGGGTTCGGGTTCGGGTTCGGGCTAGGGCTAGGGCTAGGGCTAGGGTTAGGGTTAGGGTTAGGGTTAGGGTTAGGGTTAGGATTGGGGTTAGGGTTAGGGTTAGGGTTCCGGTTAGGGTTAGGTTTAGGGTTAGGGTTAGGATTGAGGTTATAGTTAGTGTTAGGGTTACGGGTAGCCTTTAGGAAAGGATTAGGGTTAGGGTTAGTGTTAGGGTTAGGGTTACGGTTAGGGTTAGGGTTAGGGTTAGGATTGGGGTTAGGGTTAGAGTTAGGGTTAGGATTGGGGATAGGGTTAGGGTTAGGATTAGGGTCAAGGTTAGGGTTAGGGTTAGGGTTAGGGTTAGGGTTAGGGTTAGGGTTAGGGTTAGGGTTACGGTTACGGTTACGGTTACGGTTAGGGTTAGGGTTAGGGTTAGGGTTAGGATTGGGGTTAGGGTTAGAGTTAGGGTTAGGATTGGGGTTAGGGTTAGGGTTAGGGTTAGAATTGGGGTTAAGGTTGGGGTTAGGGATCAGTTAGGGTTAGGGTTAGGGTTAGGGTTAGGGTTAGGGTTAGGGCTAGGGCTAGGGTTAGGGTTAGGGTTAGGGTTAGGGTTAGGGTTAGGGTTAGGGTTAGGGTTGGGGTTAGGGTTAGGGTTAGGGTTAGGGTTAGGGTTAGGGTTAGGATTGGGGTTCGGGTTCGGGTTCGGGTTAGGGCTAGGGCTAGGGCTAGGGCTAGGGCTAGGGCTAGGGTTAGGGTTAGGGTTAGGGTTTGGATTGGTGTTAGGGTTAGGGTTAATGTTACGGTTAGGGTTAGGATTAGGGTTAGGGTTAGGATTGGGGTTAGGGTTAGGGTTAGGGTTAGGGTTAGGGTTAGGGTTAGGGTTAGGATTGGGGTTAGGGTTAGGGTTAGGGTTAGGATTGAGGTTATAGTTAGGGTTAGGGTTACGGGTAGCCTTTAGGTTAGTGTTAGGGTTAGGGTTAGGGTTAGGGTTAGGGTTAGGGTTAAGGTTAGGGTTTGGATTGGGGTTAGGGTTAGGGTTAATGTTACGGTTAGGGTTAGGATTAGGGTTAGGGTTCGGATTTTGGTTCAGGTTCGGGTTAGGGTTAGGGCTAGGGCTAGGGCTAGGGCTAGGGCTAGGGCTAGGGCTAGGGCTAGGGTTAGGGTTAGGGTTAGGGTTAGGGTTAGGGTTAGGGTTAGGGTTAGGGTTAGGATTGGGGTTAGGGTTAGGGTTAGGGTTCCGGTTAGGCTTAGGTTTAGGGTTAGGATTGAGGTTATAGTTAGTGTTAGGGTTACGGGTAGCCTTTAGGTTAGGGTTAGGGTTAGGGTTAGGATTGAGGTTATAGTTAGTGTTAGGGTTACGGGTAGCCTTTAGGTTAGGGTTAGGGTTAGGGTTAGGGTTACGGTTAGGGTTAGGGTTAGGGTTAGGGTTAGGATTGGGGTTAGGGTTAGAGTTAGGATTAGGATTGGGGTTAGGGTTAGGGTTAGGGTTAGGATTAGGGTCAAGGTTAGGGTTAGGGTTAGGGTTAGGGATCGGTTAGGGTTAGGGTTAGGGTTAGGGTTAGGGTTAGGGTTAGGGCTTGGGCTAGGGCTAGGGCTAGGGCTAGGGCTAGGGCTAGGGCTAGGGCTAGGACTACGGCTAGGGTTAGGGTTAGGGTTAGGGTTAGGGTTAAGGTTAGGGTTAGGGTTAGGGTGAGGGTGAGGGTTAGGGTTAGGGTTAGGGATCCGTTAGGGTTAGGGTTAGAATTGGGGTTAGGGTTAGGGTTACTGTTTCCGTTAGGGTTAGGTTTAAGGTTAGGTTTCGGATTAGGGTTAGGGTTACCCTTTCGGTTAGGGTTAAGGTTAGGGTTAGGATTGGGGTTAGGGTTAGGGTTAGGGTTAGGATTGGGTTAGGGTTAGGGTTAGGGTTAGGGTTAGGGTTAGGGTTAGGGTTAGGGTTACGGTTACGGTTAGGGTTAGGGTTAGGGTTAGGGTTAGGGTTAGGGTTAGGGTTAGGATTGGGGTTAGGGTTAGAGTTAGGGTTAGGATTGGGGTTAGGGTTAGGGTTAGGGTTAGGGTTAGAATTGGGGTTAAGGTTAGGGTTAGGGATCAGTTAGGGTTAGGGTTAGGGTTAGGGTTAGGGTTAGGGTTAGGGTTAGGGTTAGGGCTAGGGCTAGGGTTAGGGTTAGGGTTAGGGTTAGGGTTAGGGTTAGGGTTAGGGTTAGGGTTAGGGTTAGGGTTAGGGTTAGGGTTAGGGTTAGGGATCGGTTAGGGTTAGGGTTAGGGTTAGGGTTAGGGTTAGGTTTAGGGTTAGGATTGGGGTTAATGTTAGGTTTGGGGTTGGGGTTAGCGTTAGGGTTAGGGTTAGGCTTACGGTTAGTGTCACGGTTACGGTTAGGGTTATGAATGGTGTGAGGGTTAGGGTTAGGGTTAGGGTTAGGGTTAGGGTTAGGGTTAGGGTTAGGGTTAGGGTTAGGTTTAGGATTGGGGTTCGGGTTAGGGCTAGGGCTAGGGCTAGGGCTAGGGCTAGGGTTAGGGTTAGGGTTAGGGTTAGGGTTAGGGTTAGGGTTAGGGTTAGGGTTAGGGTTTGGATTGGTGTTAGGGTTAGGGTTAATGTTACGGTTAGGGTTAGGATTAGGGTTAGGGTTAGGATTGGGGTTCGGGTTAGGCCTAGGGCTAGGGCTAGGGTTAGGGTTAGGGTTAGGGTTAGGATTGGGGTTAGGGTTAGGGTTAGGGTTTCGGTTAGGGTTAGGTTTAGGGTTAGGGTTAGGATTGAGGTTAGAGTTAGGGTTAGGGTTACGGGTAGCCTTTAGGTTAGTGTTAGGGTTAGGGTTAGGGTTAGGGTTAGGGTTAGGGTTAGGGTTAGGGTTAGGGTTAGGGTTAGGGTTAGGGTTACGGTTAGGGTTAGGGTTAAGGTTAGGGTTTGGATTGGGGTTAGGGTTAGGGTTAATGTTACGGTTAGGGTTAGGATTAGGGTTAGGGTTAGGATTGGGGTTCGGGTTCGGGCTAGGGCTAGGGCTAGGGTTAGGGTTAGGGTTAGGGTTAGGGTTAGGGTTAGGATTGGGGTTAGGGTTAGGGTTAGGGTTCCGGTTAGGGTTAGGTTTAGGGTTAGGGTTAGGATTGAGGTTATAGTTAGTGTTAGGGTTACGGGTAGCCTTTAGGTTAGGGTTAGGGTTAGGGTTAGGGTTAGTGTTAGGGTTAGGGTTACGGTTAGGGTTAGGGTTAGGGTTAGGGTTAGGATTGGGGTTAGGGTTAGAGTTAGGGTTAGGATTGGGGATAGGGTTAGGGTTAGGATTAGGGTCAAGGTTAGGGTTAGGGTTAGGGTTAGGGTTAGGGTTAGGGTTAGGGTTAGGGTTAGGGTTACGGTTACGGTTACGGTTACGGTTAGGGTTAGGGTTAGGGTTAGGGTTAGGGTTAGGATTGGGGTTAGGGTTAGAGTTAGGGTTAGGATTGGGGTTAGGGTTAGGGTTAGGGTTAGAATTGGGGTTAAGGTTAGGGTTAGGGATCAGTTAGGGTTAGGGTTAGGGTTAGGGTTAGGGTTAGGGCTAGGGCTAGGGTTAGGGTTAGGGTTAGGGTTAGGGTTAGGGTTAGGGTTAGGGTTGGGGTTAGGGTTAGGGTTAGGGTTAGGGTTAGGGTTAGGGTTAGGGTTAGGGTTAGGATTGGGGTTCGGGTTCGGGTTCGGGTTCGGGCTAGGGCTAGGGCTAGGGCTAGGGCTAGGGCTAGGGCTAGGGTTAGGGTTAGGGTTAGGGTTAGGGTTTGGATTGGTGTTAGGGTTAGGGTTAATGTTACGGTTAGGGTTAGGATTAGGGTTAGGGTTAGGATTGGGGTTAGGGTTAGGGTGAGGGTTAGGGTTAGGGTTAGGGTTAGGGTTAGGATTGGGGTTAGGGTTAGGGTTAGGGTTAGGATTGAGGTTATAGTTAGGGTTAGGGTTACGGGTAGCCTTTAGGTTAGTGTTAGGGTTAGGGTTAGGGTTAGGGTTAGGGTTAGGGTTAAGGTTAGGGTTTGGATTGGGGTTAGGGTTAGGGTTAATGTTACGGTTAGGGTTAGGGTTCGGATTTTGGTTCGGGTTCGGGTTAGGGTTAGGGCTAGGGCTAGGGCTAGGGCTAGGGCTAGGGCTAGGGCTAGGGTTAGGGTTAGGGTTAGGGTTAGGGTTAGGGTTAGGGTTAGGGTTAGGGTTAGGGTTAGGGTTAGGGTTAGGGTTAGGATTGGGGTTAGGGTTAGGGTTAGGGTTCCGGTTAGGCTTAGGTTTAGGGTTAGGATTGAGGTTATAGTTAGTGTTAGGGTTACGGGTAGCCTTTAGGTTAGGGTTAGGGTTAGGGTTAGGATTGAGGTTATAGTTAGTGTTAGGGTTACGGGTAGCCTTTAGGTTAGGGTTAGGGTTAGGGTTAGGGTTACGGTTAGGGTTAGGGTTAGGGTTAGGGTTAGGGTTAGGATTGGGGTTAGGGTTAGAGTTAGGATTAGGATTGGGGTTAGGGTTAGGGTTAGGGTTAGGGTTAGGATTAGGGTCAAGGTTAGGGTTAGGGTTAGGGTTAGGGATCGGTTAGGGTTAGGGTTAGGGTTAGGGTTAGGGTTAGGGTTAGGGTTAGGGCTTGGGCTAGGGCTAGGGCTAGGGCTAGGGCTAGGACTACGGCTAGGGTTAGGGTTAGGGTTAGGGTTAGGGTTAAGGTTAGGGTTAGGGTTAGGGTGAGGGTGAGGGTTAGGGTTAGGGTTAGGGATCCGTTAGGGTTAGGGTTAGAATTGGGGTTAGGGTTAGGGTTACTGTTTCCGTTAGGGTTAGGTTTAAGGTTAGGTTTCGGATTAGGGTTAGGGTTACCCTTTCGGTTAGGGTTAAGGTTAGGGTTAGGATTGGGGTTAGGGTTAGGGTTAGGGTTAGGATTGGGGTTAGGGTTGGGGTTAGGGTTAGGGATAGGGATAGGGTTAGGGTTAGGGTTAGGGTTAGGGTTCGGGTTTCGGTTAGGGTTAGGTTTAGGGTTAGGGTTAGGATTGAGGTTATAGTTAGGGTTAGGGTTACGGGTAGCCTTTAGGTTAGTGTTAGGGTTAGGGTTAGGGTTACGGTTAGGGTTAGGGTTAGGGTTAGGGTTAGGGTTAGGGTTAGGGTTAGGGTTAGGGTTAGGGTTAGGGTTAGGGTTAGGGTTAGGGTTAGGATTGGAGTTAGGGTTAGAGTTAGGGTTAGGATTGGGGTTAGGGTTAGGGTTAGGGTTAGGGTTAGCGTTTGGGCTAGGGCTAGGGCTAGGGCTAGGGCTAGGGCTAGGGCTAGGGTTAGGGTTAGGGTTAGGGTTAGGGTTAGGGTTAGGGTTAGGGATCCGTTAGGGTTAGGGTTAGAATTGGGGTTAGGGTTAGGGTTAGTGTTTCCGTTAGGGTTAGGGTTAAGGTTAGGTTTCGGATTAGGGTTAGGGTTACCCTTTCGGTTAGGGTTAGGGTTAGGGTTAGGGTTAGGATTGGGGTTAGGATTAGGATTGGGGTTAGGGTTGGGGTTAGGGTTAGGGTTACGGTTATTGATCGGGTTAGGGATCGGGTTAGGATTAGGGTTAGTGTTAGGGTTAGGGTTAGGGTTAGCATTACGGTTACGGTTAGGGTTAGGGTTAGGGTTAGGGTTAGGGTTAGGGTTAGGATTGGGGTTAGGGTTAGAGTTAGGGTTAGGATTGGGGTTAGGGTTAGGGTTAGGGTTAGGGTTAGAATTGGGGTTAAGGTTAGGGTTAGGGTTAGGGATCAGTTAGGGTTAGGGTTAGGGTTCGGGTTCGGGTTAGGGCTAGGGCTAAGGCTAGGGCTAGGGCTTGGGCTAGGGCTAGGGCTAGGGTTAGGGTTAGGGTTAGGGTTAGGGTTAGGGTTAGGGTTAGGGTTAGGGTTAGGGTTAGGATTGGGGTTAGGGTTAGGGTTAGGGTTCCCGTTAGGGTTAGGATTAGGGTTAGGGTTAGGATTGAGGTTATAGTTAGTGTTAGGGTTACGGGTAGCCTTTAGGTTAGTGTTAGGGTTAGGGTTAGGCTTACGGTTAGTGTCACGGTTACGGTTAGGGTTATGAATGGGGTGAGGGTTAGGGTTAGGGTTAGGGTTAGGGTTAGGGTTAGGGTTAGGGTTAGGGTTAGGGTTAGGGTTGGGGTTAGGGTTAGGGTTAGGGTTAGGGTTAGGGTTAGGGTTAGGGTTAGGGTTAGGGTTAGGATTGGGGTTAGGGTTAGGGTTAGTGTTTCGGTTAGGGTTAGGTTTAGGGTTAGGGTTGAGGTTATAGTTAGGGTTAGGGTTACGGGTAGCCTTTAGGTTAGGGTTAGGGTTAGAGTTAGGGTTAGGGTTAGGGTTAGGATTGGAGTTAGGGTTAGAGTTAGGGTTAGGATTGGGGTTAGGGTTAGGGTTAGGGTTAGGGTTAGCGTTTGGGCTAGGGCTAGGGCTAGGGCTAGGGCTAGGGCTAGGGCTAGGGTTAGGGTTAGGGTTAGGGTTAGGGTTAGGGTTAGGGTTAGGGATCCGTTAGGGTTAGGGTTAGAATTGGGGTTAGGGTTAGGGTTAGTGTTTCCGTTAGGGTTAGGGTTAAGGTTAGGTTTCGGATTAGGGTTAGGGTTACCCTTTCGGTTAGGGTTAGGGTTAGGGTTAGGGTTAGGATTGGGGTTAGGATTAGGATTGGGGTTAGGGTTGGGGTTAGGGTTAGGGTTACGGTTATTGATCGGGTTAGGGATCGGGTTAGGATTAGGGTTAGTGTTAGGGTTAGGGTTAGGGTTAGGGTTAGCATTACGGTTACGGTTAGGGTTAGGGTTAGGGTTAGGGTTAGGGT
>NC_138762.1:114156665-114179165 GCF_965113315.1 Podarcis vaucheri
AGGGTTAGGGTTAGGGTTAGGGTTACGGTTAGGGTTAGGGTTAAGGTTAGGGTTTGGATTGGGGTTTGGGTTAGGGTTAATGTTACGGTTAGGGTTAGGATTAGGGTTAGGGTTCGGATTGGGGTTCGGGTTCGGGTTAGGGCTAGGGCTAGGGCTAGGGATAGGGCTAGGGTTAGGGTTAGGGTTAGGGTTAGGGTTAGGGTTAGGGTTACGATTGGGGTTAGGGTTAGGGTTAGGGTTCCGGTTAGGGTTAGGTTTAGGGTTAGGGTTAGGATTGAGGTTATAGTTAGTGTTAGGGTTACGGGTAGCCTTTAGGTTAGGGTTAGGGTTAGGGTTAGGGTTAGGGTTAGGATTGGGGTTAGGGTTAGAGTTAGGGTTAGGATTGGGGTTAGGGTTAGGGTTAGGGTTAGGATTAGTGTCAAGGTTAGGGTTAGGGTTAGGGATCGGTTAGGGTTAGGGTTAGGGTTAGGGCTTGGGCTAGGGCTAGGGCTAGGGCTAGGGCTAGGACTAGGGCTAGGGCTAGGGCTAGGGCTAGGGCTAGGGCTAGGGCTAGGGTTAGGGTTAGGGTTAGGGTTAGGGTTAAGGTTAAGGTTAGGGTTAAGGTTAGGGTTAGGGTTAGGGTTAGGGTTAGGGATCCGTTAGGGTTAGGGTTAGAATTGCGGTTAGGGTTAGGGTTAGGGTTAGTGTTTTCGTTAGGGTTAGGGTTACCCTTTCTGTTAGGGTTAAGGTTAGGGTTAGGATTGGGGTTAGGGTTAGGGTTAGGGTTAGGATTGGGGTTAGGGTTGGGGTTAGGGTTAGGGTTAGGGTTAGGGTTAGGGTTAGGGTTTCGGTTAGGGTTAGGGTTAGGGTTAGGGTTAGGGTTAGGATTAGGGTTAGGGTTAGGGTTAGGGTTAGGGTTTCGGTTAGGGTTAGGTTTAGGGTTAGGGTTAGGATTGAGGTTATAGTTAGGGTTAGGCTTACGGGTAGCCTTTAGGTTAGGGTTAGGGTTAGGGTTAGGGTTAGGGTTAGGGTTAGGGTTAGGGTTAGGGTTGGTGTTTGGATTGGTGTTAGGGTTAGGGTTAATGTTACGGTTAGGGTTAGGATTAGGGTTAGGGTTAGGATTGGGGTTCGGGTTAGGGCTAGGGCTAGGGCTAGGGCTAGGGCTAGGGCTAGGGCTAGGGCTAGGGTTAGGGTTAGGGTTAGGGTTAGGGTTAGGGTTAGGGTTAGGGTTAGGGTTAGGGTTGGGGTTTGGATTGGTGTTTGGGTTAGGGTTAATGTTACGGTTAGGGTTAGGATTAGGGTTAGGGTTAGGATTGGGGTTCGGGTTCGGGTTCGGGTTAGGGCTAGGGCTAGGGCTAGGGCTAGGGCTAGGGCTAGGGTTAGGGTTAGGGTTAGGGTTAGGGTTAGGGTTGGGGTTTGGATTGGTGTTAGGGTTAGGGTTAATGTTACGGTTAGGGTTAGGATTAGGGTTAGGGTTAGGATTGGGGTTCGGGTTAGGGCTAGGGCTAGGGCTAGGGCTAGGGCTAGGGTTAGGGTTAGGGTTAGGGTTAGGGTTAGGGTTAGGGTTAGGGTTAGGGTTAGGGTTAGGGTTAGGGTTAGGATTGGGGTTAGGGTTAGGGTTAGGGTTTCGGTTAGGGTTAGGTTTAGGGTTAGGATTAGGATTGAGGTTATAGTTAGGGTTAGGGTTACGGGTAGCCTTCAGGTTAGTGTTAGGGTTAGGGTTAGGGTTAGGGTTAGGGTTACGGTTAGGGTTAGGGTTAAGGTTAGGGTTTGGATTGGGGTTTGGGTTAGGGTTAATGTTACGGTTAGGGTTAGGATTAGGGTTAGGGTTAGGGTTGGGGTTAGGCTTACGGTTAGTGTCACGGTTACGGTTAGGGTTATGAATGGGGTGAGGGTTAGGGTTAGGGTTAGGGTTAGGGTTAGGGTTAGGGTTAGGGTTAGGGTTAGGGTTAGGGTTAGGGTTAGGGTTAGGGTTAGGGTTGGGGTTAGGGTTCGGGTTCGGGTTCGGGCTAGGGCTAGTGCTAGGGCTAGGGCTAGTGCTAGGGTTAGGGTGAGGGTTAGGGTTAGGGTTAGGGTTTGGATTGGTGTTAGGGTTAGGGTTAATGTTACGGTTAGGGTTAGGATTAGGGTTAGGGTTAGGATTGGGGTTCGGGTTAGGGCTAGGGCTAGGGTTAGGGTTAGGGTTAGGGTTAGGGTTAGGGTTAGGGTTAGGGTTAGGATTGGGGTTAGGGTTAGGGTTAGGATTGAGGTTATAGTTAGGGTTAGGGTTACGGGTATCCTTTAGGTTAGTGTTAGGGTTAGGGTTAGGGTTAGGGTTAGGGTTAGGGTTAGGGTTAGGGTTAGGGTTAGGGTTTGGATTGGGGTTAGGGTTAGGGTTAATGTTACGGTTAGGGTTAGGGTTAGGGTTAGGGTTAGGGTTGGGGTTAGGGTTAGGGTTAGGGTTAGGGTTAGGATTGGGGTTCGGGTTCGGGTTAGGGCTAGGGCTAGGGCTAGGGCTAGGGCTAGGGCTAGGGCTAGGGCTAGGGTTAGGGTTAGGGTTAGGGTTTGGATTGGTGTTAGGGTTAGGGTTAATGTTACGGTTAGGGTTAGGATTAGGGTTAGGGTTAGGATTGGGGTTCGGGTTAGGGCTAGGGCTAGGGCTAGGGCTAGGGCTAGGGCTAGGGTTAGGGTTAGGGTTAGGGTTAGGGTTAGGGTTAGGATTGGGGTTAGGGTTAGGGTTAGGGTTAGGGTTTCGGTTAGGGTTAGGGTTAGGGTTAGGGTTAGGATTGAGGTTATAGTTAGGGTTAGGGTTACGGGTAGCCTTTAGGTTAGTGTTAGGGTTAGGGTTAGGGTTAGGGTTAGGGTTAGGGTTACGGTTAGGGTTAGGGTTAGGGTTAGGGTTTGGATTGGGGTTAGCGTTAGGGTTAATGTTACGGTTAGGGTTAGGATTAGGGTTAGGGTTAGGATTGGGGTTCGGGTTCGGGTTCGGGCTAGGGCTAGGGCTAGGGCTAGGGTTAGGGTTAGGGTTAGGGTTAGGGTTAGGGTTAGGGTTAGGGTTAGGGTTAGGGTTAGGGTTAGGGTTAGGATTGAGGTTATAGTTAGTGTTAGGGTTACGGGTAGCCTTTAGGTTAGGGTTAGGGTTAGGGTTAGGGTTAGGGTTCGGGTTCGGGTTAGGGTTAGGGTTAGGGTTAGGATTGGGGTTGGGGTTAGGGTTAGAGTTAGGGTTAGGATTGGGATTAGGATTAGGGTTAGGGTTAGGATTAGGGTCAAGGTTAGGGTTAGGGATCGGTTAGGGTTAGGGTTAGGGTTAGGGTTAGGGTTAGGGTTAGGGTTAGGGTTAGGGTTACGGTTAGGGTTAGGGTTAGGGTTAGGGTTAGGGTTAGGGTTAGGATTGGGGTTAGGGTTAGAGTTAGGGTTAGGATTGGGGTTAGGGTTAGGGTTAGGGTTAGGGTTAGGGTTAGAATTGGGGTTAAGGTTAGGGTTAGGGATCAGTTAGGGTTAGGGTTAGGGTTAGGGTTAGGGTTAGGGTTAGGGTTAGGGTTAGGGCTAGGGCTAGGGCTAGGGCTAGGGTTAGGGTTAGGGTTAGGAATAGGGTTAGGGTTAGGGTTAGGGTTAGGGTTAGGGTTAGGGTTAGGGATCGGTTAGGGTTAGGGTTAGGGTTAGGGTTAGGGTTAGGGTTAGGATTGGGGTTAATGTTAGGTTTGGGGTTGGGGTTAGCGTTAGGGTTAGGGTTAGGCTTACGGTTAGTGTCACGGTTACGGTTAGGGTTATGAATGGTGTGAGGGTTAGGGTTAGGGTTAGGGTTAGGGTTAGGGTTAGGGTTAGGGTTGGGGTTAGGGTTAGGGTTAGGGTTAGGGTTAGGGTTAGGGTTAGGGTTAGGGTTAGGTTTAGGATTGGGGTTCGGGTTAGGGCTAGGGCTAGGGCTAGGGCTAGGGCTAGGGCTAGGGCTAGGGCTAGGGTTAGGGTTAGGGTTAGGGTTAGGGTTAGGGTTTGGATTGGTGTTAGGGTTAGGGTTAATGTTACGGTTAGGGTTAGGATTAGGGTTAGGGTTAGGATTGGGGTTCGGGTTAGGCCTAGGGCTAGGGCTAGGGCTAGGGTTAGGGTTAGGGTTAGGATTGGGGTTAGGGTTAGGGTTAGGGTTAGGGTTTCGGTTAGGGTTAGGTTTAGGGTTAGGGTTAGGATTGAGGTTAGAGTTAGGGTTAGGGTTACGGGTAGCCTTTAGGTTAGTGTTAGGGTTAGGGTTAGGGTTAGGGTTAGGGTTAGGGTTAGGGTTAGGGTTAGGGTTTGGATTGGGGTTAGGGTTAGGGTTAATGTTACGGTTAGGGTTAGGATTAGGGTTAGGGTTAGGATTGGGGTTCGGGTTCGGGTTCGGGTTCGGGCTAGGGCTAGGGCTAGGGCTAGGGCTAGGGCTAGGGTTAGGGTTAGGGTTAGGGTTAGGATTGGGGTTAGGGTTAGCGTTCCGGTTAGGGTTAGGTTTAGGGTTAGGGTTAGGATTGAGGTTATAGTTAGTGTTAGGGTTACGGGTAGCCTTTAGGTTAGGGTTAGGGTTAGGGTTAGGGTTAGGGTTAGGGTTAGGGTTAGGGTTAGGGTTAGGGTTAGGGTTAGGGTTAGGGTTAGGGTTAGGGTTAGGGTTAGGGTTAGGATTGGGGTTAGGGTTAGAGTTAGGGTTAGGATTGGGATTAGGGTTAGGGTTAGGGTTAGGATTAGGGTCAAGGTTAGGGTTAGGGATCGGTTAGGGTTAGGGTTAGGGTTAGGGTTAGGGTTAGGGTTAGGGTTAGGGTTAGGGTTAGGGTTAGGGTTACGGTTAGGGTTAGGGTTAGGGTTAGGGTTAGGGTTAGGGTTAGGGTTAGGGTTAGGATTGGGGTTAGGGTTAGAGTTAGGGTTAGGATTGGGGTTAGGGTTAGGGTTAGGGTTAGGGTTAGGGTTAGAATTGGGGTTAAGGTTAGGGTTAGGGATCAGTTAGGGTTAGGGTTAGGGTTAGGGTTAGGGTTAGGGTTAGGGTTAGGGCTAGGGCTAGGGCTAGGGTTAGGGTTAGGGTTAGGGTTAGGGTTAGGGTTAGGGTTAGGGTTAGGGTTAGGGTTGGGGTTAGGGTTAGGGTTAGGGTTAGGGTTAGGGTTAGGGATCGGTTAGGGTTAGGGTTAGGGTTAGGGATAGGGTTAGGATTGGGGTTAATGTTAGGTTTGGGGTTGGGGTTAGCGTTAGGGTTAGGGTTAGGCTTACGGTTAGTGTCACGGTTACGGTTAGGGTTATGAATGGTGTGAGGGTTAGGGTTAGGGTTAGGGTTAGGGTTAGGTTTAGGATTGGGGTTCGGGTTAGGGCTAGGGCTAGGGCTAGGGCTAGGGCTAGGGCTAGGGTTAGGGTTAGGGTTAGGGTTAGGGTTTGGATTGGTGTTAGGGTTAGGGTTAATGTTACGGTTAGGGTTAGGATTAGGGTTAGGGTTAGGATTGGGGTTCGGGTTAGGCCTAGAGCTAGGGCTAGGGTTAGGGTTAGGGTTAGGGTTAGGATTGGGGTTAGGGTTAGGGTTTCTGTTAGGGTTAGGTTTAGGGTTAGGGTTAGGATTGAGGTTAGAGTTAGGGTTAGGGTTACGGGTAGCCTTTAGGTTAGTGTTAGGGTTAGGGTTAGGGTTAGGGTTAGGGTTAGGGTTAGGGTTAAGGTTAGGGTTACGGTTAGGGTTAGGGTTAAGGTTAGGGTTTGGATTGGGGTTAGGGTTAGGGTTAATGTTACGGTTAGGGTTAGGATTAGGGTTAGGGTTAGGATTGGGGTTCGGGTTCGGGTTAGGGCTAGGGCTAGGGCTAGGGCTAGGGTTAGGGTTAGGGTTAGGGTTAGGGTTAGGGTTAGGGTTAGGGTTAGGGTTAGGATTGGGGTTAGGGTTAGGGTTAGGGTTCCGGTTAGGGTTAGGTTTAGGGTTAGGGTTAGGATTGAGGTTATAGTTAGTGTTAGGGTTACGGGTAGCCTTTAGGTTAGGGTTAGGGTTAGGGTTAGTGTTAGGGTTAGGGTTACGGTTAGGGTTAGGGTTAGGGTTAGGGTTAGGATTGGGGTTAGGGTTAGAGTTAGGGTTAGGATTGGGGTTAGGGTTAGGGTTAGGATTAGGGTCAAGGTTGGTTAGGGTTAGGGTTAGGGTTAGGGTTAGGGTTAGGGTTAGGGTTAGGGTTAGGGTTAGGGTTACGGTTACGGTTACGGTTAGGGTTAGGGTTAGGGTTAGGTATGGGTTAGGATTGGTGTTAGGGTTAGAGTTAGGGTTAGGATTGGGGTTAGGGTTAGGGTTAGGGTTAGAATTGGGGTTAAGGTTAGGGTTAGGGATCAGTTAGGGTTAGGGTTAGGGTTAGGGTTAGGGTTAGGGTTAGGGTTAGGGCTAGGGCTAGGGTTAGGGTTAGGGTTAGGGTTAGGGTTAGGGTTAGGGTTAGGGTTAGGGTTAGGGTTAGGGTTAGGGTTAGGGTTAGGTTAGGGTTAGGGTTAGGGTTGGGGTTAGGGTTAGGGTTAGGGTTAGGGTTAGGGTTAGGGTTAGGGTTAGGATTGGGGTTCGGGTTCGGGTTCGGGTTAGGGCTAGGGCTAGGGCTAGGGCTAGGGCTAGGGTTAGGGTTAGGGTTAGGGTTAGGGTTAGGGTTTGGATTGGTGTTAGGGTTAGGGTTAATTTTACGGTTAGGGTTAGGATTAGGGTTAGGGTTAGGATTGGGGTTCGGGTTAGGGCTAGGGCTAGGGTTAGGGTTAGGGTTAGGGTTAGGGTTAGGGTTAGGGTTAGGGTTAGGGTTAGGGTTAGGATTGGGGTTAGGGTTAGGGTTAGGGTTAGGATTGAGGTTATAGTTAGGGTTAGGGTTACGGGTAGCCTTTAGGTTAGGGTTAGGGTTAGGGTTAGGGTTAAGGTTAGGGTTTGGATTGGGGTTAGGGTTAGGGTTAATGTTACGGTTAGGGTTAGGATTAGGGTTAGGGTTCGGATTTTGGTTCGGGTTCGGGTTAGGGTTAGGGCTAGGGCTAGGGCTAGGGCTAGGGTTAGGGTTAGGGTTAGGGTTAGGGTTAGGGTTAGGGTTAGGATTGGGGTTAGGGTTAGGGTTAGGGTTCCGGTTAGGCTTAGGTTTAGGGTTAGGATTGAGGTTATAGTTAGTGTTAGGGTTACGGGTAGCCTTTAGGTTAGGGTTAGGGTTAGGGTTAGGATTGAGGTTATAGTTAGTGTTAGGGTTACGGGTAGCCTTTAGGTTAGGGTTAGGGTTAGGGTTAGGGTTACGGTTAGGGTTAGGGTTAGGGTTAGGATTGGGGTTAGGGTTAGAGTTAGAGTTAGGATTAGGATTGGGGTTAGGGTTAGGGTTAGGGTTAGGGTTAGGGTTAGGGTTAGGGTTAGGATTAGGGTCAAGGTTAGGGTTAGGGTTAGGGTTAGGGATCGGTTAGGGTTAGGGTTAGGGTTAGGGTTAGGGTTAGGGCTTGGGCTAGGGCTAGGGCTAGGGCTAGGGCTAGGGCTAGGGCTAGGACTACGGCTAGGGTTAGGGTTAGGGTTAGGGTTAGGGTTAAGGTTAGGGTTAGGGTTAGGGTTAGGGTTAGGGTGAGGGTGAGGGTTAGGGTTAGGGTTAGGGATCCGTTAGGGTTAGGGTTAGAATTGGGGTTAGGGTTAGGGTTACTGTTTCCGTTAGGGTTAGGTTTAAGGTTAGGTTTCGGATTAGGGTTAGGGTTACCCTTTCGGTTAGGGTTAAGGTTAGGGTTAGGATTGGGGTTAGGGTTAGGGTTAGGGTTAGGATTGGGGTTAGGGTTGGGGTTAGGGTTAGGGATAGGGATAGGGTTAGGGTTAGGGTTAGGGTTAGGGTTAGGGTTCGGGTTTCGGTTAGGGTTAGGTTTAGGGTTAGGGTTAGGATTGAGGTTATAGTTAGGGTTAGGGTTACGGGTAGCCTTTAGGTTAGTGTTAGGGTTAGGGTTAGGGTTAGGGTTAGGGTTAGGGTTAGGGTTAGGATTGGGGTTAGGGTTAGGGTTAGGGTTCCGGTTAGGCTTAGGTTTAGGGTTAGGATTGAGGTTATAGTTAGTGTTAGGGTTACGGGTAGCCTTTAGGTTAGGGTTAGGGTTAGGGTTAGGATTGAGGTTATAGTTAGTGTTAGGGTTACGGGTAGCCTTTAGGTTAGGGTTAGGGTTAGGGTTAGGGTTACGGTTAGGGTTAGGGTTAGGGTTAGGATTGGGGTTAGGGTTAGAGTTAGGATTAGGATTGGGGTTAGGGTTAGGGTTAGGGTTAGGGTTAGGGTTAGGGTTAGGATTAGGGTCAAGGTTAGGGTTAGGGTTAGGGTTAGGGATCGGTTAGGGTTAGGGTTAGGGTTAGGGTTAGGGTTAGGGTTAGGGTTAGGGCTTGGGCTAGGGCTAGGGCTAGGGCTAGGGCTAGGGCTAGGGCTAGGACTACGGCTAGGGTTAGGGTTAGGGTTAGGGTTAAGGTTAGGGTTAGGGTTAGGGTTAGGGTTAGGGTTAGGGTGAGGGTGAGGGTTAGGGTTAGGGTTAGGGATCCGTTAGGGTTAGGGTTAGAATTGGGGTTAGGGTTAGGGTTACTGTTTCCGTTAGGGTTAGGTTTAAGGTTAGGTTTCGGATTAGGGTTAGGGTTACCCTTTCGGTTAGGGTTAAGGTTAGGGTTAGGATTGGGGTTAGGGTTAGGGTTAGGGTTAGGATTGGGGTTAGGGTTGGGGTTAGGGTTAGGGATAGGGATAGGGATAGGGTTAGGGTTAGGGTTAGGGTTAGGGTTCGGGTTTCGGTTAGGGTTAGGTTTAGGGTTAGGGTTAGGATTGAGGTTATAGTTAGGGTTAGGGTTACGGGTAGCCTTTAGGTTAGTGTTAGGGTTAGGGTTAGGGTTAGGGTTAGGGTTAGGGTTAGGGTTAGGGTTAGGGTTAGGGTTAGGGTTAGGGTTAGGGTTAGGGTTAGGGTTAGGATTGGAGTTAGGGTTAGAGTTAGGGTTAGGATTGGGGTTAGGGTTAGGGTTAGGGTTAGCGTTTGGGCTAGGGCTTGGGCTAGGGCTAGGGCTAGGGCTAGGGTTAGGGTTAGGGTTAGGGTTAGGGTTAGGGTTAGGGATCCGTTAGGGTTAGGGTTAGAATTGGGGTTAGGGTTAGGGTTAGTGTTTCCGTTAGGGTTAGGGTTAAGGTTAGGTTTCGGATTAGGGTTAGGGTTACCCTTTCGGTTAGGGTTAGGGTTAGGGTTAGGATTGGGGTTAGGGTTGGGGTTAGGGTTAGGGTTACGGTTATTGATCGGGTTAGGGATCGGGTTAGGATTAGGGTTAGGGTTAGTGTTAGGGTTAGGGTTAGGGTTAGGGTTAGGGTTAGCATTACGGTTACGGTTACGGTTACGGTTACGGTTACGGTTACGGTTAGGGTTAGGGTTAGGGTTAGGGTTAGGGTTAGGGTTAGGATTGGGGTTAGGGTTAGAGTTAGGGTTAGGGTTAGGATTGGGGTTAGGGTTAGGGTTAGGGTAAGGGTTAGAATTGGGGTTAAGGTTAGGGTTAGGGTTAGGGATCAGTTAGGGTTAGGGTTAGGGTTCGGGTTCGGGTTCGGGTTAGGGCTAGGGCTAGGGCTAGGGCTAGGGCTTGGGCTAGGGCTAGGGTTAGGGTTAGGGTTAGGGTTAGGGTTAGGGTTAGGATTGGGGTTAGGGTTAGGGTTAGGGTTCCGGTTAGGGTTAGGATTAGGGTTAGGGTTAGGATTGAGGTTATAGTTAGTGTTAGGGTTACGGGTAGCCTTTAGGTTAGTGTTAGGGTTAGGGTTAGGCTGACGGTTAGTGTCACGGTTACGGTTAGGGTTATGAATGGGGTGAGGGTTAGGGTTAGGGTTAGGGTTAGGGTTAGGGTTAGGGTTAGGGTTAGGGTTAGGGTTAGGGTTGGGGTTAGGGTTAGGGTTAGGGTTAGGGTTAGGGTTAGGATTGGGGTTAGGGTTAGGGTTAGTGTTTCGGTTAGGGTTAGGTTTAGGGTTAGGGTTAGGGTTGAGGTTATAGTTAGGGTTAGGGTTACGGGTAGCCTTTAGGTTAGTGTTAGGGTTAGGGTTAGGGTTACGGTTAGGGTTAGGGTTAGGGTTATGGTTGGGGTTAGGGTTAGGGTTAGGGTTAGGATTGGGGTTAGGGTTGGGGTTAGGGTTAGGGTTAGGGATAGGGTTAGGGTTAGGGTTAGGGTTAGGGTTAGGGTTAGGGTTTCGGTTAGGGTTAGGTTTAGGGTTAGGGTTAGGATTGAGGTTATAGTTAGGGTTAGGGTTAGGGTTAGGGTTAGGGTTAGGATTGGAGTTAGGGTTAGAGTTAGGGTTAGGATTGGGGTTAGGGTTAGGGTTAGGGTTAGCGTTTGGGATAGGGCTAGGGCTAGGGCTAGGGTTAGGGTTAGGGTTAGGGTTAGGGTTAGGGTTAGGGATCCGTTAGGGTTAGGGTTAGGGTTAGAATTGGGGTTAGGGTTAGGGTTAGTGTTTCCTTTAGGGTTAGGGTTAAGGTTAGGTTTCGGATTAGGGTTAGGGTTACCCTTTCGGTTAGGGTTAGGGTTAGGGTTAGGGTTAGGATTGGGGTTAGGGTTAGGATTGGGGTTAGGGTTGGGGTTAGGGTTAGGGTTACGGTTATTGATCGGGTTGGGGATCGGGTTAGGATTAGGGTTAGGGTTAGTGTTAGGGTTAGGGTTAGGGTTAGGGTTACGGTTACGGTTACGGTTACGGTTACGGTTACGGTTAGGGTTAGGGTTAGGGTTAGGGTTAGGGTTAGGATTGGGGTTAGGGTTAGAGTTAGGGTTAGGATTGGGGTTAGGGTTAGGGTTAGGGTTAGGGTTAGGGTTAGGGTTAGAATTGGGGTTAAGGTTAGGGTTAGGGTTAGGGATCAGTTAGGGTTAGGGTTAGGGTTCGGGTTCGGGTTAGGGCTAGGGCTAGGGGTAGGGGTAGGGGTAGGGCTAGGGTTAGGGTTAGGGTTAGGGTTAGGGTTAGGGTTAGGGTTAGGGTTAGGGTTAGGGTTAGGGTTGGGGTTAGGGTTAGGGTTAGGGTTAGGGTTAGGGTTAGGGTTCCGGTTAGGGTTAGGATTAGGGTTAGGGTTAGGATTGAGGTTATAGTTAGTGTTAGGGTTACGGGTAGCCTTTAGGTTAGTGTTAGGGTTAGGGTTAGGCTTACGGTTAGTGTCACGGTTACGGTTAGGGTTATGAATGGGGTGAGGGTTAGGGTTTGGGTTAGGGTTAGGGTTAGGGATAGGGTTAGGGTTAGGTTTAGGATTGGGGTTCGGGTTCGGGTTAGGGCTAGGGCTAGGGCTAGGGCTAGGGCTAGAGCTAGGGCTAGGGCTAGGGCTAGGGTTAGGGTTAGGGTTAGGGTTAGCGTTAGCGTTAGGGTTAGGGTTTGGATTGGTGTTAGGCTTAGGGTTAATGTTACGGTTACGGTTAGGGTTAGGGTTAGGGTTAGGATTGGGGTTCGGGCTAGGAATAGGGCTAGGGCTAGGGCTAGGGCTAGGGTTAGGGTTACGGTTAGGGTTAGGGTTAGGGTTAGGGTTAGGGTTAGGATTAGGGTTAGGGTTAGGGTTAGGGTTAGGGTTTCGGTTAGGGTTAGGTTTAGGGTTAGGGTTAGGATTGAGGTTATAGTTAGGGTTAGGGTTACGGGTAGCCTTTAGGTTAGGGTTAGGGTTAGGGTTAGGGTTAGGGTTAGGGTTAGGGTTAGGGTTGGGGTTGGGGTTTGGATTGGTGTTAGGGTTAGGGTTAATGATACGGTTAGGTTTAGGATTAGGGTTAGGGTTAGGATTGGGGTTCGGGTTAGGGCTAGGGCTAGGGCTAGGGCTAGGGCTAGGGCTAGGGCTAGGGCTAGGGCTAGGGTTAGGGTTAGGGTTAGGGTTAGGGTTAGGGTTGGGGTTTGGATTGGTGTTAGGGTTAGGGTTAATGTTACGGTTAGGGTTAGGGTTAGGGTTAGGGTTAGGATTGGGGTTCGGGTTCGGGTTCGGGTTCGGGTTCGGGTTAGGGCTAGGGCTAGGGCTAGGGCTAGGGCTAGGGCTAGGGTTAGGGTTAGGGTTAGGGTTAGGGTTAGGGTTAGGGTTAGGGTTAGGGTTAGGGTTAGGGTTAGGGTTGGGGTTTGGATTGGTGTTAGGGTTACGGTTAATGTTACGGTTAGGGTTAGGATTAGGGTTAGGGTTAGGATTGGGGTTCGGGTTCGGGTTAGGGCTAGGGCTAGGGCTAGGGCTAGGGCTAGGGCTAGGGTTAGGGTTAGGGTTAGGGTTAGGGTTAGGGTTAGGGTTAGGATTGGGGTTAGGGTTAGGGTTAGGGTTTCGGTTAGGGTTAGGTTTAGGGTTAGGATTAGGATTGAGGTTATAGTTAGGGTTAGGGTTACGGGTAGCCTTTAGGTTAGTGTTAGGGTTAGGGTTAGGGTTAGGGTTAGGGTTAGGATTGGGGTTAGGGTTAGAGTTAGGGTTAGGATTGGGGTTAGGGTTAGGGTTAGGGTTAGGATTAGGGTCAAGGTTAGGGTTAGGGTTAGGGTTAGGGATCGGTTAGGGTTAGGGTTAGGGTTAGGGTTAGGGCTTGGGCTAGGGCTAGGGATAGGGCTAGGGTTAGGGTTAGGGTTAGGGTTAGGGTTAGGGTTAGGATTGGGGTTAGGGTTAGGGTTAGGGTTCCGGTTAGGGTTAGGTTTAGGGTTAGGGTTAGGATTGAGGTTATAGTTAGTGTTAGGGTTACGGGTAGCCTTTAGGTTAGGGTTAGGGTTAGGGTTAGGGTTAGGGTTAGGGTTAGGGTTAGGATTGGGGTTAGGGTTAGAGTTAGGGTTAGGATTGGGGTTAGGGTTAGGGTTAGGGTTAGGATTAGGGTCAAGGTTAGGGTTAGGGTTAGGGTTAGGGATCGGTTAGGGTTAGGGTTAGGGTTAGGGTTAGGGTTAGGGCTTGGGCTAGGGCTAGGGCTAGGGCTAGGGCTAGGGCTAGGGCTAGGGCTAGGGCTAGGGCTAGGACTAGGACTAGGGCTAGGGCTAGGGCTAGGGCTAGGGCTAGGGCTAGGGCTAGGGCTAGGGCTAGGGCTAGGGCTAGGGCTAGGGCTAGGGTTAGGGTTAAGGTTAGGGTTAAGGTTAGGGTTAGGGTTAGGGATCCGTTAGGGTTAGGGTTAGAATTGCGGTTAGGGTTAGGGTTAGGGTTAGTGTTTTCGTTAGGGTTAGGGTTAAGGTTAGATTTCGGATTAGGGTTAGGGTTACCCTTTCTGTTAGGGTTAAGGTTAGGGTTAGGATTGGGGTTAGGGTTAGGGTTAGGGTTAGGATTGGGGTTAGGGTTGGGGTTAGGGTTAGGGTTAGGGTTTCGGTTAGGGTTAGGGTTAGGGTTAGGGTTAGGGTTAGGGTTAGGGTTAGGATTAGGGTTAGGGTTAGGGTTAGGGTTAGGGTTTCGGTTAGGGTTAGGTTTAGGGTTAGGGTTAGGATTGAGGTTATAGTTAGGGTTAGGGTTACGGGTAGCCTTTAGGTTAGGGTTAGGGTTAGGGTTAGGGTTAGGGTTAGGGTTAGGGTTAGGGTTAGGGTTAGGGTTGGGGTTGGGGTTTGGATTGGTGTTAGGGTTAGGGTTAATGTTACGGTTAGGGTTAGGATTAGGGTTAGGGTTAGGATTGGGGTTCGGGTTAGGGCTAGGGCTAGGGCTAGGGCTAGGGCTAGGGCTAGGGTTAGGGTTAGCGTTAGGGTTAGGGTTAGGGTTAGGGTTAGGGTTGGGGTTTGGATTGGTGTTAGGGTTAGGGTTAATGTTACGGTTAGGGTTAGGATTAGGGTTAGGGTTAGGATTGGGGTTCGGGTTCGGGTTAGGGCTAGGGCTAGGGCTAGGGCTAGGGCTAGGGCTAGGGCTAGGGCTAGGGCTAGGGTTAGGGTTAGGGTTAGGGTTAGGGTTAGGGTTAGGGTTAGGGTTGGGGTTTGGATTGGTGTTAGGGTTAGGGTTAATGTTACGGTTAGGGTTAGGATTAGGGTTAGGGTTAGGATTGGGGTTCGGGTTAGGGCTAGGGCTAGGGGTAGGGCTAGGGCTAGGGCTAGGGCTAGGGCTAGGGCTAGGGTTAGGGTTAGGGTTAGGGTTAGGGTTAGGGTTAGGGTTAGGATTGGGGTTAGGGTTAGGGTTAGGGTTTCGGTTAGGGTTAGGTTTAGGGTTAGGATTAGGATTGAGGTTATAGTTAGGGTTAGGGTTACGGGTAGCCTTTAGGTTAGTGTTAGGGTTAGGGTTAGGGTTAGGGTTACGGTTAGGGTTAGGGTTAAGGTTAGGGTTTGGATTGGGGTTTGGGTTAGGGTTAATGTTACGGTTAGGGTTAGGATTAGGGTTAGGGTTCGGATTGGGGTTCGGGTTCGGGTTAGGGCTAGGGCTAGGGCTAGGGCTAGGGATAGGGCTAGGGTTAGGGTTAGGGTTAGGGTTAGGGTTAGGATTGGGGTTAGGGTTAGGGTTAGGGTTCCGGTTAGGTTTAGGTTTAGGGTTAGGGTTAGGATTGAGGTTATAGTTAGTGTTAGGGTTACGGGTAGCCTTTAAGTTAGGGTTAGGGTTAGGGTTAGGGTTAGGGTTAGGGTTAGGATTGGGGTTAGGGTTAGAGCGAGGGTTAGGATTGGGGTTAGGGTTAGGGTTAGGGTTAGGATTAGGGTCAAGGTTAGGGTTAGGGTTAGGGTTAGGGATCGGTTAGGGTTAGGGTTAGGGTTAGGGTTAGGGTTAGGGTTAGGGCTTGGGCTAGGGCTAGGGCTAGGGCTAGGGCTAGGGCTAGGGCTAGGGCTAGGGCTAGGGTTAGGGTTAGGGTTAAGGTTAGGGTTAAGGTTAGGGTTAGGGTTAGGGTTAGGGATCCGTTAGGGTTAGGGTTAGAATTGCGGTTAGGGTTAGGGTTAGGGTTAGTGTTTTCGTTAGGGTTAGGGTTAAGGTTAGGTTTCGGATTAGGGTTAGGGTTATCCTTTCTGTTAGGGTTAAGGTTAGGGTTAGGATTGGGGTTAGGGTTAGGGTTAGGGTTAGGATTGGGGTTAGGGTTGGGGTTAGGGTTAGGGTTAGGGTTAGGGTTAGGGTTAGGGTTAGGGTTAGGGTTAGGGTTAGGGCTAGGGCTAGGGCTAGGGCTAGGGCTAGGGTTAGGGTTAGGGTTAGGGTTAGGGTTAGGGTTAGGGTTAGGGCTAGGGCTAGGGCTAGGGCTAGGGCTAGGGCTAGGGCTAGGGTTAGGGTTAGGGTTAGGGTTAGGGTTAGGGTTAGGGTTAGGGATCGGTTAGGGTTAGGGTTAGGGTTAGGGTTAGGGTTAGGATTGGGGTTAATGTTAGGTTTGGGGTTGGGGTTAGCGTTAGGGTTAGGGTTAGGCTTACGGTTAGTGTCACGGTTACGGTTAGGGTTATGAATGGTGTGAGGGTTAGGGTTAGGGTTAGGGTTAGGGTTAGGGTTAGGGTTAGGGTTAGGGTTGGGGTTAGGGTTAGGGTTTCGGTTAGGGTTAGGTTTAGGGTTAGGGTTAGGATTGAGGTTATAGTTAGGGTTAGGGTTACGGGTAGCCTTTAGGTTAGGGTTAGGGTTAGGGTTAGGGTTAGGGTTAGGGTTAGGGTTAGGGTTAGGGTTAGGGTTGGGGTTGGGGTTTGGATTGGTGTTAGGGTTAGGGTTAATGTTACGGTTAGGGTTAGGATTAGGGTTAGGGTTAGGATTGGGGTTCGGGTTAGGGCTAGGGCTAGGGCTAGGGCTAGGGCTAGGGCTAGGGTTAGGGTTAGGGTTAGGGTTAGGGTTAGGGTTAGGGTTAGGGTTGGGGTTTGGATTGGTATTAGGGTTAGGGTTAATGTTACGGTTAGGGTTAGGATTAGGGTTAGGGTTAGGATTGGGGTTCGGGTTCGGGTTAGGGCTAGGGCTAGGGCTAGGGCTAGGGCTAGGGCTAGGGCTAGGGCTAGGCCTAGGGTTAGGGTTAGGGTTAGGGTTAGGGTTAGGGTTGGGGTTTGGATTGGTGTTAGGGTTAGGGTTAATGTTACGGTTAGGGTTAGGATTAGGGTTAGGGTTAGGATTGGGGTTCGGGTTAGGGCTAGGGCTAGGGGTAGGGCTAGGGCTAGGGCTAGGGCTAGGGCTAGGGTTAGGGTTAGGGTTAGGGTTAGGGTTAGGGTTAGGGTTAGGGTTAGGATTGGGGTTAGGGTTAGGGTTAGGGTTTCGGTTAGGGTTAGGTTTAGGGTTAGGATTAGGATTGAGGTTATAGTTAGGGTTAGGGTTACGGGTAGCCTTTAGGTTAGTGTTAGGGTTAGGGTTAGGGTTAGGGTTACGGTTAGGGTTAGGGTTAAGGTTAGGGTTTGGATTGGGGTTTGGGTTAGGGTTAATGTTACGGTTAGGGTTAGGATTAGGGTTCGGGTTCGGATTGGGGTTCGGGTTCGGGTTAGGGCTAGGGCTAGGACTAGGGCTAGGGATAGGGCTAGGGTTAGGGTTAGGGTTAGGGTTAGGGTTAGGGTTAGGATTGGGGTTAGGGTTAGGGTTAGGGTTCCGGTTAGGTTTAGGTTTAGGGTTAGGGTTAGGATTGAGGTTATAGTTAGTGTTAGGGTTACGGGTAGCCTTTAGGTTAGGGTTAGGGTTAGGGTTAGGGTTAGGGTTAGGGTTAGGGTTAGGGTTAGGATTGGGGTTAGGGTTAGAGCGAGGGTTAGGATTGGGGTTAGGGTTAGGGTTAGGGTTAGGGTTAGGATTAGGGTCAAGGTTAGGGTTAGGGTTAGGGTTAGGGTTAGGGATCGGTTAGGGTTAGGGTTAGGGTTAGGGTTAGGGCTTGGGCTAGGGCTAGGGCTAGGGCTAGGGCTAGGGCTAGGGCTAGGGCTAGGGCTAGGGCTAGGGCTAGGGTTAGGGTTAGGGTTAAGGTTAGGGTTAAGGTTAGGGTTAGGGTTAGGGTTAGGGATCCGTTAGGGTTAGGGTTAGAATTGCGGTTAGGGTTAGGGTTAGGGTTAGTGTTTTCGTTAGGGTTAGGGTTAAGGTTAGGTTTCGGATTAGGGTTAGGGTTATCCTTTCTGTTAGGGTTAAGGTTAGGGTTAGGATTGGGGTTAGGGTTAGGGTTAGGGTTAGGATTGGGGTTGGGGTTAGGGTTAGGGTTAGGGTTAGGGTTAGGGTTAGGGTTAGGGTTAGGGTTAGGGTTAGGGTTAGGGCTAGGGCTAGGGCTAGGGCTAGGGTTAGGGTTAGGGTTAGGGTTAGGGTTAGGGTTAGGGTTAGGGTTAGGGTTAGGGCTAGGGCTAGGGCTAGGGCTAGGGCTAGGGCTAGGGCTAGGGCTAGGGTTAGGGTTAGGGTTAGGGTTAGGGTTAGGGTTAGGGTTAGGGTTAGGGATCGGTTAGGGTTAGGGTTAGGGTTAGGGTTAGGGTTAGGATTGGGGTTAATGTTAGGTTTGGGGTTGGGGTTAGCGTTAGGGTTAGGGTTAGGCTTACGGTTAGTGTCACGGTTACGGTTAGGGTTATGAATGGTGTGAGGGTTAGGGTTAGGGTTAGGGTTAGGGTTAGGGTTAGGGTTAGGGTTAGGGTTAGGGTTCGGGTTGGGGTTAGGGTTAGGGTTAGGGTTAGGGTTAGGGTTAGGGTTAGGGTTAGGGTTAGGGTTAGGTTTAGGATTGGGGTTCGGGTTAGGGCTAGGGCTAGGGCTAGGGCTAGGGTTAGGGTTAGGGTTAGGGTTAGGGTTAGGGTTTGGATTGGTGTTAGGGTTAGGGTTAATGTTACGGTTAGGGTTAGGATTAGGGTTAGGGTTAGGATTGGGGTTCGGGTTAGGCCTAGGGCTAGGGCTAGGGTTAGGGTTAGGGTTAGGGTTAGGGTTAGGGTTAGGGTTAGGGTTAGGGTTAGGGTTAGGGTTAGGATTGGGGTTAGGGTTAGGGTTAGGGTTAGGGTTTCGGTTAGGGTTAGGTTTAGGGTTAGGGTTAGGATTGAGGTTAGAGTTAGGGTTAGGGTTACGGGTAGCCTTTAGGTTAGTGTTAGGGTTAGGGTTAGGGTTAGGGTTAGGATTACGGTTAGGGTTAGGGTTAGGGTTAGGGTTAGGGTTAGGGTTATGGTTGGGGTTAGGGTTAGGGTTAGGGTTAGGATTGGGGTTAGGGTTGGGGTTAGGGTTAGGGTTAGGGTTAGGGTTAGGTATAGGGTTAGGGTTAGGGTTAGGGTTAGGGTTAGGGTTCGGGTTTCGGTTAGGGTTAGGTTTAGGGTTAGGGTTAGGATTGAGGTTATAGTTAGGGTTAGGGTTACGGGTAGCCTTTAGGTTAGGGTTAGGGTTAGGGTTAGGGTTAGGGTTAGGGTTAGGGTTAGGGTTAGGGTTAGGGTTAGGATTGGAGTTAGGGTTAGAGTTAGGGTTAGGATTGGGGTTAGGGTTAGGGTTAGGGTTAGGGTTAGGGTTAGCGTTTGGGATAGGGCTAGGGCTAGGGCTAGGGCTAGGGTTAGGGTTAGGGTTAGGGTTAGGGTTAGGGTTAGGGTTAGGGTTAGGGTTAGGGTTAGGGTTAGGGTTAGGGTTAGGGATCCGTTAGGGTTAGGGTTAGAATTGGGGTTAGGGTTAGGGTTAGTGTTTCCGTTAGGGTTAGGGTTAAGGTTAGGTTTCGGATTAGGGTTAGGGTTACCCTTTCGGTTAGGGTTAGGGTTAGGGTTAGGGTTAGGATTGGGGTTAGGGTTAGGATTGGGGTTAGGGTTGGGGTTAGGGATAGGGTTACGGTTATTGATCGGGTTAGGGATCGGGTTAGGATTAGGGTTAGGGTTAGTGTTAGGGTTAGGGTTAGGGTTAGGGTTAGGGTTAGGGTTACGGTTACGGTTAGGGTTAGGGTTAGGGTTAGGGTTAGGATTGGGGTTAGGGTTAGAGTTAGGGTTAGGATTGGGGTTAGGGTTAGGGTTAGGGTTAGGGTTAGAATTGGGGTTAAGGTTAGGGTTAGGGTTAGGGATCAGTTAGGGTTAGGGTTAGGGTTCGGGTTCGGGTTAGGGCTAGGGCTAGGGCTACGGCTAGGGCTAGGGCTAGGGTTAGGGTTAGGGTTAGGGTTAGGGTTAGGGTTAGGGTTAGGGTTAGGGTTAGGGTTAGGGTTGGGGTTAGGGTTAGGGTTAGGGTTAGGGTTAGGGTTCCGGTTAGGGTTAGGATTAGGGTTAGGGTTAGGATTGAGGTTATAGTTAGTGTTAGGGTTACGGGTAGCCTTTAGGTTAGTGTTAGGGTTAGGGTTAGGCTTACGGTTAGTGTCACGGTTACGGTTAGGGTTATGAATGGGGTGAGGGTTAGGGTTTGGGTTAGGGTTAGGGTTAGGGTTAGGGTTAGGGTTAGGTTTAGGATTGGGGTTCGGGTTCGGGTTAGGGCTAGGGCTAGGGCTAGGGCTAGGGCTAGGGTTAGGGTTAGGGTTAGGGTTAGGGTTAGGGTTAGGGTTAGGGTTAGGGTTAGGGTTAGGGTTTGGATTGGTGTTAGGCTTAGGGTTAATGTTACGGTTACGGTTAGGATTAGGGTTAGGGTTAGGATTGGGGTTCGGGCTAGGAATAGGGCTAGGGCTAGGGCTAGGGCTAGGGTTAGGGTTAGGGTTAGGGTTAGGGTTAGGGTTAGGGTTAGGGTTAGGGTTAGGGTTAGGGTTAGGGTTAGGGTTAGGGTTAGGGTTAGGGTTAGGGTTAGGGTTTCGGTTAGGGTTAGGTTTAGGGTTAGGGTTAGGATTGAGGTTATAGTTAGGGTTAGGGTTACGGGTAGCCTTTAGGTTAGGGTTAGGGTTAGGGTTAGGGTTAGGGTTAGGGTTAGGGTTAGGGTTGGGGTTGGGGTTTGGATTGGTGTTAGGGTTAGGGTTAATGTTACGGTTAGGGTTAGGATTAGGGTTAGGGTTAGGATTGGGGTTCGGGTTAGGGCTAGGGCTAGGGCTAGGGCTAGGGCTAGGGCTAGGGCTAGGGTTAGGGTTAGGGTTAGGGTTAGGGTTAGGGTTAGGGTTAGGGTTAGGGTTGGGGTTTGGATTGGTGTTAGGGTTAGGGTTAATGTTACGGTTAGGGTTAGGATTAGGGTTAGGGTTAGGATTGGGGTTCGGGTTCGGGTTCGGGTTAGGGCTAGGGCTAGGGCTAGGGCTAGGGCTAGGGCTAGGGCTAGGGCTAGGGTTAGGGTTAGGGTTAGGGTTAGGGTTAGGGTTAGGGTTGGGGTTTGGATTGGTGTTAGGGTTAGGGTTAATGTTACGGTTAGGGTTAGGATTAGGTTTAGGGTTAGGATTGGGGTTCGGGTTAGGGCTAGGGCTAGGGCTAGGGCTAGGGGTAGGGCTAGGGCTAAGGCTAGGGTTAGGGTTAGGGTTAGGGTTAGGGTTAGGGTTAGGGTTAGGGTTAGGGTTAGGGTTAGGATTGGGGTTAGGGTTAGGGTTAGGGTTAGGGTTAGGGTTTCGGTTAGGGTTAGGTTTAGGGTTAGGATTAGGATTGAGGTTATAGTTAGGGTTAGGGTTACGGGTAGCCTTTAGGTTAGTGTTAGGGTTAGGGTTAGGGTTACGGTTAGGGTTAGGGTTAAGGTTAGGGTTTGGATTGGGGTTTGGGTTAGGGTTAATGTTACGGTTAGGGTTAGGATTAGGGTTAGGGTTCGGATTGGGGTTCGGGTTCGGGTCAGGGCTAGGGCTAGGGCTAGGGATAGGGCTAGGGTTAGGGTTAGGGTTAGGGTTAGGGTTAGGGTTAGGGTTAGGATTGGGGTTAGGGTTAGGGTTAGGGTTCCGGTTAGGGTTAGGTTTAGGGTTAGGGTTAGGATTGAGGTTAGGGTTAGGGTTAGGGTTAGGGTTAGGATTAGGGTCAAGGTTAGGGTTAGGGTTAGGGATCGGTTAGGGTTAGGGTTAGGGTTAGGGTTAGGGCTTGGGCTAGGGCTAGGGCTAGGGCTAGGGCTAGGGCTAGGGCTAGGGCTAGGACTAGGGCTAGGGCTAGGGCTAGGGTTAGGGTTAGGGTTAAGGTTAGGGTTAAGGTTAGGGTTAGGGTTAGGGTTAGGGATCCGTTAGGGTTAGGGTTAGAATTGCGGTTAGGGTTAGGGTTAGGGTTAGTGTTTCCGTTAGGGTTAGGGTTAAGGTTAGGTTTCGGATTAGGGTTAGGGTTACCCTTTCGGTTAGGGTTAAGGTTAGGGTTAGGATTGGGGTTAGGGTTAGGGTTAGGGTTAGGATTGGGGTTAGGGTTAGGGTTAGGGTTAGGGTTAGGATTGGGGTTAGGGTTAGGGTTAGGGTTAGGGTTTCGGTTAGGGTTAGGTTTAGGGTTAGGATTAGGATTGAGGTTATAGTTAGGGTTAGGGTTACGGGTAGCCTTTAGGTTAGTGTTAGGGTTAGGGTTAGGGTTAGGGTTAGGGTTACGGTTAGGGTTAGGGTTAAGGTTAGGGTTAAGGTTAGGGTTTGGATTGGGGTTTGGGTTAGGGTTAATGTTACGGTTAGGGTTAGGATTAGGGTTAGGGTTCGGATTGGGGTTCGGGTTCGGGTCAGGGCTAGGGCTAGGGCTAGGGATAGGGCTAGGGTTAGGGTTAGGGTTAGGGTTAGGGTTAGGATTGGGGTTAGGGTTAGGGTTAGGGTTCCGGTTAGGGTTAGGTTTAGGGTTAGGGTTAGGATTGAGGTTAGGGTTAGGGTTAGGGTTAGGATTAGGGTCAAGGTTAGGGTTAGGGTTAGGGATCGGTTAGGGTTAGGGTTAGGGTTAGGGTTAGGGTTAGGGCTTGGGCTAGGGCTAGGGCTAGGGCTAGGGCTAGGGCAAGGGCTAGGGCTAGGACTAGGGCTAGGGCTAGGGCTAGGGTTAGGGTTAGGGTTAAGGTTAGGGTTAAGGTTAGGGTTAGGGTTAGGGTTAGGGATCCGTTAGGGTTAGGGTTAGAATTGCGGTTAGGGTTAGGGTTAGGGTTAGTGTTTCCGTTAGGGTTAGGGTTAAGGTTAGGTTTCGGATTAGGGTTAGGGTTACCCTTTCGGTTAGGGTTAAGGTTAGGGTTAGGATTGGGGTTAGGGTTAGGGTTAGGGTTAGGATTGGGGTTGGGGTTAGGATTAGGGTTAGGGTTAGGGTTAGGGTTAGGGTTAGGGTTAGGGTTAGGGTTAGGGTTAGGGCTAGGGCTAGGGCTAGGGCTAGGGTTAGGGTTAGGGTTAGGGTTAGGGTTAGGGTTAGGGTTAGGGTTAGGGTTAGGGTTAGGGTTAGGGTTAGGGCTAGGGCTAGTGCTAGGGCTAGGGTTAGGGTTAGGGTTAGGGTTAGGGTTAGGGTTAGGGTTAGGGTTAGGGTTAGGGTTAGGGTTAGGGTTAGGGTTAGGGATCGGTTAGGGTTAGGGTTAGGGTTAGGGTTAGGGTTAGGGTTAGGGTTAGGGTTAGGATTGGGGTTAATGTTAGGTTTGGGGTTGGGGTTAGCGTTAGGGTTAGGGTTAGGCTTACGGTTAGTGTCACGGTTACGGTTAGGGTTATGAATGGTGTGAGGGTTAGGGTTAGGGTTAGGGTTAGGGTTAGGGTTGGGGTTAGGGTTAGGGTTAGGGTTAGGGTTAGGGTTAGGGTTAGGGTTAGGGTTAGGGTTAGGGTTAGGGTTAGGGCTAGGGCTAGGGCTAGGGCTAGGGTTAGGGTTAGGGTTAGGGTTAGGGTTAGGGTTAGGGTTAGGGTTAGGGTTAGGGTTAGGGTTAGGGTTAGGGTTAGGGTTAGGGTTAGGGTTAGGGTTAGGGTTAGGGATCGGTTAGGGTTAGGGTTAGGGTTAGGGTTAGGGTTAGGATTGGGGTTAATGTTAGGTTTGGGGTTGGGGTTAGCGTTAGGGTTAGGGTTAGGCTTACGGTTAGTGTCACGGTTAC
>NC_138762.1:114184165-114194165 GCF_965113315.1 Podarcis vaucheri
GGCTAGGGCTAGGGTTAGGGTTAGGGTTAGGGTTAGGGTTAGGGTTAGGGTTAGGGTTAGGGTTAGGGTTAGGGTTAGGATTGGGGTTAGGGTTAGGGTTAGGGTTCCGGTTAGGGTTAGGTTTAGGGTTAGGGTTAGGATTGAGGTTATAGTTAGTGTTAGGGTTACGGGTAGCCTTTAGGTTAGGGTTAGGGTTAGTGTTAGTGTTAGGGTTAGGGTTACGGTTAGGGTTAGGGTTCGGGTTAGGGTTAGGATTGGGGTTAGGGTTAGAGTTAGGGTTAGGGTTAGGATTAGGGTCAAGGTTAGGGTTAGGGTTAGGGTTAGGGTTAGGGTTAGGGTTACGGTTACGGTTACGGTTAGGGTTAGGGTTAGGGTTAGGGTTAGGGTTAGGGTTAGGGTTAGGGTTAGGATTGGGGTTAGGGTTAGAGTTAGGGTTAGGATTGGGGTTAGGGTTAGGGTTAGGGTTAGAATTGGGGTTAAGGTTAGGGTTAGGGATCAGTTAGGGTTAGGGTTAGGGTTAGGGTTAGGGTTAGGGTTAGGGTTAGGGCTAGGGCTAGGGTTAGGGTTAGGGTTAGGGTTAGGGTTAGGGTTAGGGTTAGGGTTAGGGTTAGGTTAGGGTTAGGGTTAGGGTTGGGGTTAGGGTTAGGGTTAGGGTTAGGGTTAGGGTTAGGGTTAGGATTGGGGTTCGGGTTCGGGTTCGGGTTAGGGCTAGGGCTAGGGCTAGGGCTAGGGCTAGGGCTAGGGCTAGGGCTAGGGTTAGGGTTAGGGTTAGGGTTAGGGTTAGGGTTTGGATTGGTGTTAGGGTTAGGGTTAATGTTACGGTTAGGGTTAGGATTAGGGTTAGGGTTAGGGTTAGGGTTAGGATTGGGGTTCGGGTTAGGGCTAGGGCTAGGGTTAGGGTTAGGGTTAGGGTTAGGGTTAGGGTTAAGGTTAGGGTTTGGATTGGGGTTAGGGTTAGGGTTAATGTTACGGTTAGGGTTAGGATTAGGGTTAGGGTTAGGATTGGGGTTCGGGTTCGGGTTAGGGCTAGGGCTAGGGCTAGGGCTAGGGTTAGGGTTAGGGTTAGGGTTAGGGTTAGGGTTAGGGTTAGGGTTAGGATTGGGGTTAGGGTTAGGGTTAGGGTTCCGGTTAGGGTTAGGTTTAGGGTTAGGGTTAGGATTGAGGTTATAGTTAGTGTTAGGGTTACGGGTAGCCTTTAGGTTAGGGTTAGGGTTAGGGTTAGTGTTAGTGTTAGGGTTAGGGTTACGGTTAGGGTTAGGGTTAGGGTTAGGGTTAGGGTTAGGATTGGGGTTAGGGTTAGAGTTAGGGTTAGGGTTAGGATTAGGGTCAAGGTTAGGGTTAGGGTTAGGGTTAGGGTTAGGGTTAGGGTTACGGTTAGGGTTAGGGTTAGGGTTAGGGTTAGGGTTAGGGTTAGGGTTAGGATTGGGGTTAGGGTTAGAGTTAGGGTTAGGATTGGGGTTAGGGTTAGGGTTAGGGTTAGAATTGGGGTTAAGGTTAGGGTTAGGGATCAGTTAGGGTTAGGGTTAGGGTTAGGGTTAGGGTTAGGGTTAGGGTTAGGGTTAGGGTTAGGGTTAGGGTTAGGGTTAGGTTAGGGTTAGGGTTGGGGTTAGGGTTAGGGTTAGGGTTAGGGTTAGGGTTAGGGTTAGGGTTAGGGTTAGGATTGGGGTTCGGGTTCGGGTTCGGGTTAGGGCTAGGGCTAGGGCTAGGGCTAGGGCTAGGGCTAGGGCTAGGGCTAGGGCTAGGGTTAGGGTTAGGGTTAGGGTTAGGGTTTGGATTGGTGTTAGGGTTAGGGTTAATGTTACGGTTAGGGTTAGGATTAGGGTTAGGGTTAGGGTTAGGATTGGGGTTCGGGTTAGGGCTAGGGCTAGGGTTAGGGTTAGGGTTAGGGTTAGGGTTAGGGTTAGGGTTAGGGTTAGGATTGTGGTTATAGTTAGGGTTAGGGTTACGGGTAGCCTTTAGGTTAGTGTTAGGGTTAGGGTTAGGGTTAGGGTTAGGGTTAGGGTTAGGGTTAGGGTTTGGTTTGGGGTTAGGGTTAGGGTTAATGTTACGGTTAGGGTTAGGATTAGGGTTAGGGTTCGGATTTTGGTTCGGGTTCGGGTTAGGGTTAGGGCTAGGGCTAGGGCTAGGGCTAGGGTTAGGGTTAGGGTTAGGGTTAGGGTTAGGGTTAGGGTTAGGGTTAGGGTTAGGGTTAGGGTTCGGGTTAGGGTTAGGATTGGGGTTAGGGTTAGGGTTAGGGTTCCGGTTAGGCTTAGGTTTAGGGTTAGGATTGAGGTTATAGTTAGTGTTAGGGTTACGGGTAGCCTTTAGGTTAGGGTTAGGGTTAGGGTTAGGATTGAGGTTATAGTTAGTGTTAGGGTTACGGGTAGCCTTTAGGTTAGGGTTAGGGTTAGGGTTAGGGTTAGGGTTAGGGTTAGGGTTAGGGTTAGGGTTAGGGTTACGGTTAGGGTTAGGGTTAGGGTTAGGGTTAGGATTGGGGTTAGGGTTAGAGTTAGGATTAGGATTGGGGTTAGGGTTAGGGTTAGGGTTAGGATTAGGGTCAAGGTTAGGGTTAGGGTTAGGGTTAGGGATCGGTTAGGGTTAGGGTTAGGGTTAGGGTTAGGGTTAGGGTTAGGGTTAGGGTTAGGGTTAGGGCTTGGGCTAGGGCTAGGGCTAGGGCTAGGGCTAGGGCTAGGACTACGGCTAGGGTTAGGGTTAGGGTTAGGGTTAAGGTTAGGGTTAGGGTTAGGGTGAGGGTGAGGGTTAGGGTTAGGGTTAGGGATCCGTTAGGGTTAGGGTTAGAATTGGGGTTAGGGTTAGGGTTACTGTTTCCGTTAGGGTTAGGTTTAAGGTTAGGTTTCGGATTAGGGTTAGGGTTACCCTTTCGGTTAGGGTTAAGGTTAGGGTTAGGATTGGGGTTAGGGTTAGGGTTAGGGTTAGGATTGGGGTTAGGGTTGGGGTTAGGGTTAGGGATAGGGTTAGGGTTAGGGTTAGGGTTCGGGTTCGGGTTCGGGTTTCGGTTAGGGTTAGGTTTAGGGTTAGGGTTAGGATTGAGGTTATAGTTAGGGTTAGGGTTACGGGTAGCCTTTAGGTTAGTGTTAGGGTTAGGGTTAGGGTTAGGGTTAGGGTTAGGGTTAGGGTTAGGGTTAGGGTTAGGGTTAGGGTTAGGGTTAGGGTTAGGGTTAGGATTGGAGTTAGGGTTAGAGTTAGGGTTAGGATTGGGGTTAGGGTTAGGGTTAGGGTTAGGGTTAGGGTTAGGGTTAGGGTTAGGGTTAGGGTTAGGGTTAGCGTTTGGGATAGGGCTAGGGCTAGGGCTAGGGCTAGGGCTAGGGTTAGGGTTAGGGTTAGGGTTAGGGTTAGGGTTAGGGTTAGGGTTAGGGTTAGGGTTAGGGTTAGGGTTAGGGTTAGGGTTAGGGTTAGGGATCCGTTAGGGTTAGGGTTAGAATTGGGGTTAGGGTTAGGGTTAGTGTTTCCGTTAGGGTTAGGGTTAAGGTTAGGTTTCGGATTAGGGTTAGGGTTACCCTTTCGGTTAGGGTTAGGGTTAGGGTTAGGATTGGGGTTAGGGTTAGGATTGGGGTTAGGGTTGGGGTTAGGGTTAGGGTTAAGGTTATTGATCGGGTTAGGGATCGGGTTAGGATTAGGGTTAGGGTTAGGGTTAGGGTTAGGGTTAGGGTTAGCGTTAGCATTACGGTTACGGTTACGGTTACGGTTACGGTTACGGTTACGGTTAGGGTTAGGGTTAGGGTTAGGGTTAGGGTTAGGGTTAGGATTGGGGTTAGGGTTAGAGTTAGGGTTAGGATTGGGGTTAGGGTTAGGGTTAGGGTTAGGGTTAGAATTGGGGTTAAGGTTAGGGTTAGGGTTAGGGATCAGTTAGGGTTAGGGTTAGGGTTCGGGTTCGGGTTAGGGCTAGGGCTAGGGCTAGGGCTAGGGCTAGGGCTTGGGCTAGGGCTAGGGTTAGGGTTAGGGTTAGGGTTAGGGTTAGGGTTAGGGTTAGGATTGGGGTTAGGGTTAGGGTTAGGGTTCCGGTTAGGGTTAGGATTAGGGTTAGGTTTAGGATTGAGGTTATAGTTAGTGTTAGGGTTACGGGTAGCCTTTAGGTTAGTGTTAGGGTTAGGGTTAGGCTTACGGTTAGTGTCACGGTTACGGTTAGGGTTATGAATGGGGTGAGGGTTAGGGTTAGGGTTAGGGTTAGGGTTAGGGTTAGGGTTAGGGTTAGGGTTGGGGTTGGGGTTAGGGTTAGGGTTAGGGTTAGGGTTAGGGTTAGGGTTAGGGTTAGGGTTAGGGTTAGGATTGGGGTTAGGGTTAGGGTTAGTGTTTCGGTTAGGGTTAGGTTTAGGGTTAGGGTTAGGGTTGAGGTTATAGTTAGGGTTAGGGTTACGGGTAGCCTTTAGGTTAGTGTTAGGGTTAGGGTTAGGGTTAGGGTTACGGTTAGGGTTAGGGTTAGGGTTAGGGTTATGGTTGGGGTTAGGGTTAGGGTTAGGGTTAGGATTGGGGTTAGGGTTGGGGTTAGGGTTAGGGTTAGGGATAGGGTTAGGGTTAGGGTTAGGGTTAGGGTTAGGGTTCGGGTTTCGGTTAGGGTTAGGTTTAGGGTTAGGGTTAGGATTGAGGTTATAGTTAGGGTTAGGGTTACGGGTAGCCTTTAGGTTAGGGTTAGGGTTAGGGTTAGGGTTAGGGTTAGGGTTAGGGTTAGGGTTAGGGTTAGGGTTAGGATTGGAGTTAGGGTTAGAGATAGGGTTAGGATTGGGGTTAGGGTTAGGGTTAGGGTTAGGGTTAGGGTTAGGGTTAGCGTTTGGGATAGGGCTAGGGCTAGGGCTAGGGTTAGGGTTAGGGTTAGGGTTAGGGATCCGTTAGGGTTAGGGTTAGAATTGGGGTTAGGGTTAGGGTTAGTGTTTCCGTTAGGGTTAGGGTTAAGGTTAGGTTTCGGATTAGGGTTAGGGTTACCCTTTCGGTTAGGGTTAGGGTTAGGATTGGGGTTAGGGTTAGGATTGGGGTTAGGGTTGGGGTTAGGGTTAGGGTTACGGTTATTGATCGGGTTAGGGATCGGGTTAGGATTAGGGTTAGGGTTAGTGTTAGGGTTAGGGTTAGGGTTAGGGTTAGGGTTAGGGTTACGGTTACGGTTACGGTTAGGGTTAGGGTTAGGGTTACGGTTAGGATTGGGGTTAGGGTTAGAGTTAGGGTTAGGATTGGGGTTAGGGTTAGGGTTAGGGTTAGGGTTAGAATTGGGGTTAAGGTTAGGGTTAGGGTTAGGGATCAGTTAGGGTTAGGGTTAGGGTTCGGGTTCGGGTTCGGGTTAGGGCTAGGGCTAGGGCTAGGGCTAGGGTTAGGGTTAGGGTTAGGGTTAGGGTTAGGGTTAGGGTTAGGGTTGGGGTTAGGGTTAGGGTTAGGGTTAGGGTTAGGGTTCCGGTTAGGGTTAGGATTAGGGTTAGGGTTAGGATTGAGGTTATAGTTAGTGTTAGGGTTACGGGTAGCCTTTAGGTTAGTGTTAGGGTTAGGGTTAGGCTTACGGTTAGTGTCACGGTTACGGTTAGGGTTATGAATGGGGTGAGGGTTAGGGTTTGGGTTAGGGTTAGGGTTAGGGTTAGGGTTAGGTTTAGGATTAGGGTTAGGGTTAGGGTTAGGGTTAGGGTTAGGGTTAGGGTTAGGGTTAGGGTTAGGGTTAGGGTTAGGGTTAGCGTTAGCATTACGGTTACGGTTACGGTTACGGTTACGGTTAGGGTTAGGGTTAGGGTTAGGGTTAGGGTTAGGGTTAGGGTTAGGATTGGGGTTAGGGTTAGAGTTAGGGTTAGGATTGGGGTTAGGGTTAGGGTTAGGGTTTAAGGTTAGGGTTAGAATTGGGGTTAAGGTTAGGGTTAGGGTTAGGGATCAGTTAGGGTTAGGGTTAGGGTTCGGGTTCGGGTTAGGGCTAGGGCTAGGGCTAGGGCTAGGGCTAGGGCTTGGGCTAGGGCTAGGGTTAGGGTTAGGGTTAGGGTTAGGGTTAGGGTTAGGGTTAGGGTTAGGGTTAGGGTTAGGATTGGGGTTAGGGTTAGGGTTAGGGTTAGGGTTCCGGTTAGGGTTAGGATTAGGGTTAGGTTTAGGATTGAGGTTATAGTTAGTGTTAGGGTTACGGGTAGCCTTTAGGTTAGTGTTAGGGTTAGGGTTAGGCTTACGGTTAGTGTCACGGTTACGGTTAGGGTTATGAATGGGGTGAGGGTTAGGGTTAGGGTTAGGGTTAGGGTTAGGGTTAGGGTTAGGGTTAGGGTTAGGGTTAGGGTTGGGGTTGGGGTTAGGGTTAGGGTTAGGGTTAGGGTTAGGGTTAGGGTTAGGGTTAGGATTGGGGTTAGGGTTAGGGTTAGTGTTTCGGTTAGGGTTAGGTTTAGGGTTAGGGTTAGGGTTGAGGTTATAGTTAGGGTTAGGGTTACGGGTAGCCTTTAGGTTAGTGTTAGGGTTAGGGTTAGGGTTAGGGTTAGGGTTAGGGTTAGGGTTAGGGTTATGGTTGGGGTTAGGGTTAGGGTTAGGGTTAGGATTGGGGTTAGGGTTGGGGTTAGGGTTAGGGTTAGGGATAGGGTTAGGGTTAGGGTTAGGGTTAGGGTTCGGGTTCGGGTTTCGGTTAGGGTTAGGTTTAGGGTTAGGGTTAGGATTGAGGTTATAGTTAGGGTTAGGGTTACGGGTAGCCTTTAGGTTAGGGTTAGGGTTAGGGTTAGGGTTAGGGTTAGGGTTAGGGTTAAGGTTAGGGTTAGGGTTAGGGTTAGGGTTAGGGTTAGGATTGGAGTTAGGGTTAGAGATAGGGTTAGGATTGGGGTTAGGGTTAGGGTTAGGGTTAGGGTTAGCGTTTGGGATAGGGCTAGGGCTAGGGCTAGGGTTAGGGTTAGGGTTAGGGTTAGGGTTAGGGTTAGGGTTAGGGTTAGGGTTAGGGTTAGGGTTAGGGTTAGGGATCCGTTAGGGTTAGGGTTAGGGTTAGAATTGGGGTTAGGGTTAGGGTTAGTGTTTCCGTTAGGATTAGGGTTAAGGTTAGGTTTCGGATTAGGGATAGGGTTACCCTTTCGGTTAGGGTTAGGGTTAGGGTTAGGATTGGGGTTAGGGTTAGGATTGGGGTTAGGGTTGGGGTTAGGGTTAGGGTTACGGTTATTGATCGGGTTAGGGATCGGGTTAGGATTAGGGTTAGGGTTAGTGTTAGGGTTAGGGTTAGGGTTAGGGTTACGGTTACGGTTACGGTTATGGTTACGGTTAGGGTTAGGGTTAGGGTTAGGGTTACGGTTAGGATTGGGGTTAGGGTTAGAGTTAGGGTTAGGATTGGGGTTAGGGTTAGGGTTAGGGTTAGGGTTAGAATTGGGGTTAAGGTTTGGGTTAGGGTTAGGGATCAGTTAGGGTTAGGGTTAGGGTTCGGGTTCGGGTTAGGGCTAGGGCTAGGGCTAGGGCTAGGGCTAGGGCTAGGGCTAGGGTTAGGGTTAGGGTTAGGGTTAGGGTTAGGGTTAGGGTTAGGGTTGGGGTTAGGGTTAGGGTTAGGGTTAGGGTTAGGGTTAGGGTTCCGGTTAGGGTTAGGATTAGGGTTAGGGTTAGGATTGAGGTTATAGTTAGTGTTAGGGTTACGGGTAGCCTTTAGGTTAGTGTTAGGGTTAGGGTTAGGCTTACGGTTAGTGTCACGGTTACGGTTAGGGTTATGAATGGGGTGAGGGTTAGGGTTTGGGTTAGGGTTAGGGTTAGGGTTAGGGTTAGGGTTAGGGTTAGGTTTAGGATTGGGGTTCGGGTTCGGGTTAGGGCTAGGGCTAGGGCTAGGGCTAGGGCTAGGGCTAGGGCTAGGGTTAGGGTTAGGGTTAGGGTTAGGGTTAGGGTTAGGGTTAGGGTTAGGGTTAGGGTTAGGGTTTGGATTGGTGTTAGGCTTAGGGTTAATGTTACGGTTACGGTTAGGATTAGGGTTAGGGTTAGGATTGGGGTTCGGGCTAGGAATAGGGCTAGGGCTAGGGCTAGGGCTAGGGTTAGGGTTAGGGTTAGGGTTAGGGTTAGGGTTAGGGTTAGGGTTAGGGTTAGGGTTAGGGTTAGGGTTAGGATTAGGGTTAGGGTTAGGCTTAGGGTTAGGGTTAGGGTTTCGGTTAGGGTTAGGTTTAGGGTTAGGGTTAGGATTGAGGTTATAGTTAGGGTTAGGGTTACGGGTAGCCTTTAGGTTAGGGTTAGGGTTAGGGTTAGGGTTAGGGTTAGGGTTAGGGTTAGGGTTGGGGTTGGGGTTTGGATTGGTGTTAGGGTTAGGGTTAATGTTACGGTTAGGGTTAGGATTAGGGTTAGGGTTAGGATTGGGGTTCGGGTTAGGGCTAGGGCTAGGGCTAGGGCTAGGGCTAGGGCTAGGGCTAGGGTTAGGGTTAGGGTTAGGGTTAGGGTTAGGGTTAGGGTTAGGGTTAGGGTTAGGGTTAGGGTTGGGGTTTGGATTGGTGTTAGGGTTAATGTTACGGTTAGGGTTAGGATTAGGGTTAGGGTTAGGATTGGGGTTCGGGTTCGGGTTCGGGTTAGGGCTAGGGCTAGGGCTAGGGCTAGGGTTAGGGTTAGGGTTAGGGTTAGGGTTGGGGTTTGGATTGGTGTTAGGGTTAGGGTTAATGTTACGGTTAGGGTTAGGATTAGGGTTAGGGTTAGGATTGGGGTTCGGGTTAGGGCTAGGGCTAGGGCTAGGGCTAGGGCTAGGGCTAGGGCTAGGGCTAGGGCTAGGGCTAGGGCTAGGGCTAGGGTTAGGGTTAGGGTTAGGGTTAGGATTGGGGTTAGGGTTAGGGTTAGGGTTAGGGTTTCGGTTAGGGTTAGGTTTAGGGTTAGGATTAGGATTGAGGTTATAGTTAGGGTTAGGGTTACGGGTAGCCTTTAGGTTAGTGTTAGGGTTAGGGTTAGGGTTAGGGTTACGGTTAGGGTTAGGGTTAAGGTTAGGGTTTGGTTTGGGGTTTGGGTTAGGGTTAATGTTACGGTTAGGGTTAGGATTAGGGTTAGGGTTCGGATTGGGGTTCGGGTTCGGGTTAGGGCTAGGGCTAGGGCTAGGGCTAGGGATAGGGCTAGGGTTAGGGTTAGGGTTAGGGTTAGGGTTAGGATTGGGATTGGGGTTAGGGTTAGGGTTAGGGTTCCGGTTAGGGTTAGGTTTAGGGTTAGGGTTAGGATTGAGGTTATAGTTAGTGTTAGGGTTACGGGTAGCCTTTAGTTTAGGGTTAGGGTTAGGGTTAGGGTTAGGGTTAGGGTTAGGATTGGGGTTAGGGTTAGAGTTAGGGTTAGGATTGGGGTTAGGGTTAGGGTTAGGGTTAGGGTTAGGATTAGGATTAGGGTCAAGGTTAGGGTTAGGGTTAGGGTTAGGGATCGGTTAGGGTTAGGGTTAGGGTTAGGGCTTGGGCTAGGGCTAGGGCTAGGGCTAGGGCTAGGGCTAGGGCTAGGGCTAGGGCTAGGGCTAGGACTAGGACTAGGGCTAGGGCTAGGGCTAGGGCTAGGGCTAGGGCTAGGGTTAGGGTTAGGGTTAAGGTTAGGGTTAAGGTTAGGGTTAGGGTTAGGGTTAGGGATCCGTTAGGGTTAGGGTTAGAATTGCGGTTAGGGTTAGGGTTAGGGTTAGTGTTTCCGTTAGGGTTAGGGTTAAGGTTAGGTTTCGGATTAGGGTTAGGGTTACCCTTTCGGTTAGGGTTAGGGTTAGGGTTAGGGTTAGGGTTAGGGTTAGGTTTAGGATTGGGGTTCGGGTTCGGGTTCGGGTTAGGGCTAGGGCTAGGGCTAGGGCTAGGGCTAGGGCTAGGGCTAGGGCTAGGGTTAGGGTTAGGGTTAGGGTTAGGGTTTGGATTGGTGTTAGGGTTAGGGTTAATGTTACGGTTAGGGTTAGGGTTAGGGTTAGGGTTAGGATTGGGGTTCGGGCTAAGGCTAGGGCTAGGGCTAGGGTTAGGGTTAGGGTTAGGGTTAAGGTTAGGGTTAGGGTTAGGGTTAGGGTTAGGGTTAGGGTTAGGGTTAGGGTTAGGGTTAGGATTGGGGTTAGGGTTAGGGTTAGGGTTAGGGTTAGGGTTAGGGTTAGGGTTAGGGTTAGGATTGAGGTTATAGTTAGTGTTAG
>NC_138762.1:114204165-114209165 GCF_965113315.1 Podarcis vaucheri
TTAGGGTTGGGGTTCGGGTTAGGGTTACGGTTATTGATCGGGTTAGGGATCGGGTTAGGGATCGGGTTAGGGTTAGGGTTAGGGTTAGGGTTAGGGTTAGGGTTAGGGTTGGGGTTAGGGTTAGAGTTAGGGTTAGGATTGGGGTTAGGGTTAGGGTTAGGGTTAGGGTTAGGGTTAGAATTGGGGTTAAGGTTAGGGTTAGGGTTAGGGATCAGTTAGGGTTAGGGTTAGGGTTAGGGTTCGGGTTCGGGTTCGGGTTAGGGCTAGGGCTAGAGCTAGGGCTAGGGCTAGGGCTAGGGCTAGGGTTAGGGTTAGGGTTAGGGTTAGGGTTAGGGTTAGGGTTAGGGTTAGGATTGGGGTTAGGGTTAGGGTTAGGGTTCCGGTTAGGGTTAGGTTTAGGGTTAGGGTTAGGATTGAGGTTATAGTTAGTGTTAGGGTTACGGGTAGCCTTTAGGTTAGTGTTAGGGTTAGGGTTAGGCTTACGGTTAGTGTCACGGTTACGGTTAGGGTTATGAATGGGGTGAGGGTTAGGGTTAGGGTTAGGGTTAGGGTTAGGGTTAGGGTTAGGGTTAGGGTTAGGGTTAGGGTTAGTGTTAGGGTTGGGGTTAGGGTTAGGGTTAGGGTTAGGGTTAGGGTTAGGGTTAGGGTTAGGGTTAGGGTTAGGGTTAGGATTGGGGTTCGGGTTCGGGTTAGGGCTAGGGCTAGGGCTAGGGCTAGGGCTAGGGTTAGGGTTAGGGTTAGGGTTAGGGTTAGGGTTTGGATTGGTGTTAGGGTTAGGGTTAATGTTACGGTTAGGGTTAGGATTAGGGTTAGGGTTAGGATTGGGGTTCGTTCTAGGGCTAGGGCTAGGGCTAGGGCTAGGGCTAGGGTTAGGGTAAGGGTTAGGGTTAGGGTTAGGGTTAGGGTTAGGGTTAGGGTTAGGGTTAGGATTGGGGTTAGGGTTAGGGTTAGGGTTTCGGTTAGGGTTAGGTTTAGGGTTAGGGTTAGCATTGAGGTTATAGTTAGGGTTAGGGTTACGGGTAGCCTTTAGGTTAGTGTTAGGGTTAGGGTTAGGGTTAGGGTTAGGGTTAGGGTTAGGGTTAGGGTTTGGATTGGGGTTAGGGTTAAGGTTAATGTTACGGTTAGGGTTAGGATTAGGGTTAGGGTTAGGATTGGGGTTCGGGTTCGGGTTAGGGCTAGGGCTAGGGCTAGGGCTAGGGCTAGGGCTAGGGTTAGGGTTAGGGTTAGGGTTAGGGTTAGGGTTAGGGTTAGGGTTAGGGTTAGGATTGGGGTTAGGGTTAGGGTTAGGGTTCCGGTTAGGGTTAGGTTTAGGGTTAGGGTTAGGATTGAGGTTATATTTAGTGTTAGGGTTACGGGTAGCCTTTAGGTTAGGGTTAGGGTTAGGGTTAGGGTTAGGGTTAGGATTGGGGTTAGGGTTAGAGTTAGGGTTAGGATTGGGGTTAGGGTTAGGGTTAGGATTAGGGTCAAGGTTAGGGTTAGGGTTAGGGTTAGGGTTAGGGATCGGTTAGGGTTAGGGTTAGGGCTTGGGCTAGGGCTAGGGCTAGGGCTAGGGCTAGGGCTAGGGCTAGGGCTAGGGCTAGGGATAGGGCTAGGGCTAGGGCCAGGGTTAGGGTTAGGGTTAGGGTTAAGGTTAGGGTTAGGGTTAGGGTTAGGGTGAGGGTTAGGGTTAGGGTTAGGGTTAGGGATCCGTTAGGGTTAGAATTGGGGTTAGGGTTAGGGTTAGTGTTTCCGTTAGGGTTAGGGTTAATGTTAGGTTTCGGATTAGGGTTAGGGTTACCCTTTCGGTTAGGGTTAAGGTTAGGGTTAGGATTGGGGTTAGGGTTAGGGTTAGGGTTAGGATTGGGGTTAGGGTTGGGGTTAGGGTTAGGGTTAGGGTTAGGGTTAGGGTTCGGGTTTCGGTTAGGGTTAGGTTTAGGGTTAGGGTTAGGATTGAGGTTATAGTTAGGGTTAGGGTTACGGGTAGCCTTTAGGTTAGTGTTAGGGTTAGGGTTAGGGTTAGGGTTAGGGTTAGGGTTAAGGTTAGGATTGGAGTTAGGGTTAGAGTTAGGGTTAGGATTTGGGTTAGGGTTAGGGTTAGGGTTAGGGTTAGGGTTAGGGTTAGGGTTAGGGTTAGGGTTTGGGCTAGGGCTAGGGCTAGGGCTAGGGCTAGGGCTAGGGTTAGGGTTAGGGTTAGGGTTAGGGTTAGGGTTAGGGTTAGGGTTAGGATTGGGGTTAGGGTTGGGGTTAGGGTTAGGGTTACGGTTATTGATCGGGTTAGGGATCGGGTTAGGATTAGGGTTAGGGTTAGGGTTACGGTTAGGGTTAGGGTTAGGGTTAGGGTTAGGGTTAGGATTGGGGTTAGGGTTAGAGTTAGGGTTGGGATTGGGGTTAGGGTTAGGGTTAGGGTTAGGGTTAGGGTTAGGGTTAGAATTGGGGTTAAGGTTAGGGTTAGGGTTAGGGATCAGTTAGGGTTAGGGTTAGGGTTCGGGTTAGGGTTAGGGCTAGGGCTAGGGCTAGGGCTAGGGCTAGGGCTAGGGTTAGGGTTAGGGTTAGGGTTAGTGTTAGGGTTAGGGTTAGGGTTAGGGTTAGGGTTAGGGTTAGGATTGGGGTTAGGGTTAGGGTTAGGGTTCCGGTTAGGGTTAGGTTTAGGGTTAGGGTTAGGATTGAGGTTATAGTTAGTGTTAGGGTTACGGGTAGCCTTTAGGTTAGTGTTAGGGTTAGGGTTAGGCTTACGGTTAGTGTCACGGTTACGGTTAGGGTTATGAATGGGGTGAGGGTTAGGGTTAGGGTTAGGTTTAGGGTTAGGGTTAGGGTTAGGGTTAGGGTTGGGGTTAGGGTTAGGGTTAGGGTTAGGGTTAGGGTTAGGGTTAGGGTTAGGGCTAGGGCTAGGGCTAGGGCTAGGGCTAGGGCTAGGGCTAGGGCTAGGGCTAGGGTTAGGGTTAGGGTTTGGATTGGTGTTAGGGTTAGGGTTAATGTTACGGTTAGGGTTAGGAATAGGGTTAGGGTTTGGATTGGTGTTAGGGTTAGGGTTAATGCTACGGTTAGGGTTAGGATTAGGGTTAGGGTTAGGATTGGGGTTAAGGTTAGGGTTAGGGTTAGGGATCAGTTAGGGTTAGGGTTAGGGTTAGGGTTAGGGTTAGGGTTAGGGTTAGGGTTAGGGTTAGGGTTGGGGTTAGGGTTAGGGTTAATGTTACGGTTAGGGTTAGGATTAGGGTTAGGGTTAGGATTGGGGTTCGGGTTCGGGTTAGGGCTAGGGCTAGGGCTAGGGCTAGGGCTAGGGTTAGGGTTAGGGTTAGGGTTAGGGTTAGGGTTAGGATTGGGGTTAGGGTTAGGGTTAGGGTTAGGGTTCCGGTTAGGGTTAGGTTTAGGGTTAGGGTTAGGATTGAGGTTATAGTTAGTGTTAGGGTTACGGGTAGCCTTTAGGTTAGGGTTAGGGTTAGGGTTACGGTTAGGGTTAGGGTTAGGATTGGGGTTAGGGTTAGAGTTTGGGTTAGGATTGGGGTTAGGGTTAGGGTTAGGATTAGGGTCAAGGTTAGGGTTAGGGTTAGGGATCGGTTAGGGTTAGGGTTAGGGCTTGGGCTAGGGCTAGGGCTAGGGCTAGGGCTAGGGCTAGGGCTAGGGCTAGGGCTAGGGCTAGGGCCAGGGTTAGGGTAAGGGTTAGGGTTAAGGTTAGGGTTAGGGTTAGGGTTAGGGTGAGGGTTAGGGTTAGGGTTAGGGATCCGTTAGGGTTAGGGTTAGAATTGGGGTAAGGGTTAGGGTTAGTGTTTCCGTTAGGGTTAGGGTTAAGGTTAGGTTTCGGATTAGGGTTAGGGTTACCCTTTCGGTTAGGGTTAAGGTTAGGGTTAGGATTGGGGTTAGGGTTAGGGTTAGGGTTAGGGTTCGGGTTTCGGTTAGGGTTAGGTTTAGGGTTAGGGTTAGGATTGAGGTTATAGTTAGGGTTAGGGTTACGGGTAGCCTTTAGGTTAGTGTTAGGGTTAGTGTTAGTGTTAGGGTTAGGGTTAGGGTTAGGGTTAGGGTTAGGGTTAGGGTTAGGGTTAGGATTGGAGTTAGGGTTAGAGTTAGGGTTAGGATTTGGGTTAGGGTTAGGATTAGGGTTAGGGTTAGGGTTAGGGTTAGGGTAAGGGTTTGGGCTAGGGCTAGGGCTAGGGCTAGGGTTAGGGTTAGGGTTAGGGTTAGGGTTAGGGTTAGGGTTAGGGTTAGGGATCCGTTAGGGTTAGGGTTAGGGTTAGAATTGGGGTTAGGGTTAGGGTTAGGGTTAGTGTTTCCATTAGGGTTAGGGTTAAGGTTAGGTTTCGGATTAGGGTTAGGGTTACCCTTTCGGTTAGGGTTAGGGTTATGGTTTGGATTGGGGTTAGGGTTAGGGTTAGGGTTAGGATTGGGGTTAGGGTTGGGGTTAGGGTTAGGGTTACGGTTATTGATCGGGTTAGGGATCGGGTTAGGATTAGGGTTAGGGTTAGGGTTAGGATTAGGGTTACGGTTACGGTTAGGGTTAGGGTTAGGGTTAGGGTTAGGGTTAGGGTTAGGGTTAGGGTTAGGGTTAGGGTTAGGGTTAGGGTTAGGGTTAGGATTGGGGTTAGGGTTAGAGTTAGGGTTGGGATTGGGGTTAGGGTTAGGGTTAGGGTTAGGGTTAGAATTGGGGTTAAGGTTAGGGTTAGGGTTAGGGATCAGTTAGGGTTAGGGTTAGGGTTCGGGTTAGGGCTAGGGCTAGGGCTAGGGTTAGGGTTAGGGTTAGGGTTAGGGTTAGGGTTAGGGTTAGGGTTAGGGTTAGGGTTAGGATTGGGGTTAGGGTTAGGGTTAGGGTTCCGGTTAGGGTTAGGTTTAGGGTTAGGGTTAGGATTGAGGTTATAGTTAGTGTTAGGGTTACGGGTAGCCTTTAGGTTAGTGTTAGGGTTAGGGTTAGGCTTACGGTTAGTGTCACGGTTACGGTTAGGGTTATGAATGGGGTGAGGGTTAGGGTTAGGGTTAGGTTTAGGTTTAGGGTTAGGGTTAGGGTTAGGGTTAGGGTTGGGGTTAGGGTTAGG
>NC_138762.1:114234165-114244165 GCF_965113315.1 Podarcis vaucheri
TTAGGGTTAGGGTTAGGATTGGGGTTAGGGTTGGGGTTAGGGTTAGGGTTACGGTTATTGATCGGGTTAGGGATCGGGTTAGGATTAGGGTTAGGGTTAGGGTTAGGGTTACGGTTAAGGTTAGGGTTAGGGTTAGGGTTAGGGTTAGGATTGGGGTTAGGGTTAGGGTTAGGGTTAGGGTTGGGATTGGGGTTAGGGTTAGGGTTAGGGTTAGGGTTAGGGTTAGAATTGGGGTTAAGGTTAGGGTTAGGGATCAGTTAGGGTTAGGGTTAGGGTTCGGGTTCGGGTTAGGGTTAGGGTTAGGATTGGGGTTAGGGTTGGGGTTAGGGTTAGGGTTAGGGTTAGGGTTAGGGTTCGGGTTCGGGTTTCGGTTAGGGTTAGGTTTAGGGTTAGGGTTAGGATTGAGGTTATAGTTAGGGTTAGGGTTACGGGTAGCCTTTAGGTTAGTGTTAGGATTAGGGTTAGGGTTAGGGTTAGGGTTAGGGTTAGGGTTAGGGTTAGGGTTAGGGTTAGGGTTAGGATTGGAGTTAGGGTTAGAGTTAGGGTTAGGATTGGGGTTAGGGTTAGGGTTAGGGTTAGGGTTTGGGCTAGGGCTAGGGCGAGGGCTAGGGCTAGGGTTAGGGTTAGGGTTAGGGTTAGGGTTAGGGTTAGGGTTAGGGTTAGGGTTAGGGTTAGGGTTCCGGTTAGGGTTTAGGTTTAGGGTTAGGGTTAGGATTGAGGTTATAGTTAGTGTTAGGGTTACGGGTAGCCTTTAGGTTAGGGTTAGGGTTAGGGTTAGGGTTAGGGTTAGGGTTACGGTTAGGGTTAGGGTTAGGGTTAGGGTTAGGGTTAGGGTTAGGGTTAGGATTGGGGTTAGGGTTAGAGTTAGGGTTAGGATTGGGGTTAGGGTTAGGGTTAGGATTAGGGTCAAGGTTAGGGTTAGGGTTAGGGTTAGGGTTAGGGATCGGTTAGGGTTAGGGGTAGGGTTAGGGGTAGGGTTAGGGCTTGGGCTAGGGCTAGGGCTAGGGCTAGGGCTAGGGCTAGGGCTAGGGCTAGGGTTAGGGTTAGGGTTAGGGTTAGGGTTAGGGTTAGGGTTAGGGTTAGGGTTAGGGTTAGGGTGAGGGTTAGGGTTAGGGATCCGTTAGGGTTAGGGTTAGAATTGGGGTTAGGGTTAGGGTTAGTGTTTCCATTAGGGTTAGGGTTAAGGTTTGGTTTCGGATTAGGGTTAGGGTTACCCTTTCGGTTAGGGTTAAGGTTAGGGTTAGGATTGAGGTTAGGGTTAGGGTTAGGGTTAGGATTGGGGTTAGGGTTGGGGTTAGGGTTAGGGTTAGGGTTAGGGTTAGGGTTAGGGTTCGGGTTTCGGTTAGGGTTAGGTTTAGGGTTAGCGTTAGGATTGAGGTTATAGTTAGGGTTAGGGTTACGGGTAGCCTTTAGGTTAGTGTTAGGGTTAGGGTTAGGGTTAGGGTTAGGGTTAGGGTTAGGATTGGAGTTAGGGTTAGAGTTAGAGTTAGGGTTAGGATTGGGGTTAGGGTTAGGGTTAGGGTTTGGGCTAGGGCTAGGGCGAGGGCTAGGGCTAGGTTTAGGGTTAGGGTTAGGGTTAGGGTTAGGGTTAGGGTTAGGGTTAGGGTTCCGGTTAGGGTTTAGGTTTAGGGTTAGGGTTAGGATTGAGGTTATAGTTAGTGTTAGGGTTACGGGTAGCCTTTAGGTTAGGGTTAGGGTTAGGGTTAGGGTTAGGGTTAGGGTTAGGATTGGGGTTAGGGTTAGAGTTAGGGTTAGGATTGGGGTTAGGGTTAGGGTTAGGATTAGGGTCAAGGTTAGGGTTAGGGTTAGGGTTAGGGTTAGGGATCGGTTAGGGTTAGGGGTAGGGTTAGGGGTAGGGTTAGGGCTTGGGCTAGGGCTAGGGCTAGGGCTAGGGCTAGGGCTAGGGTTAGGGTTAGGGTTAGGGTTAGGGTTAGGGTTAGGGTTAGGGTTAAGGTTAGGGTTAGGGTTAGGGTTAGGGTGAGGGTTAGGGTTAGGGATCCGCTAGGGTTAGGGTTAGAATTGGGGTTAGGGTTAGGGTTAGGGTTAGTGTTTCCGTTAGGGTTAGGGTTAAGGTTAGGTTTCGGATTAGGGTTAGGGTTACCCTTTCGGTTAGGGTTAAGGTTAGGGTTAGGATTGGGGTTAGGGTTAGGGTTAGGATTGGGGTTAGGGTTGGGGTTAGGGTTAGGGTTAGGGTTCGGGTTTCGGTTAGGGTTAGGTTTAGGGTTAGGGTTAGGATTGAGGTTATAGTTAGGGTTAGGGTTACGGGTAGCCTTTAGGTTAGGGTTAGGGTTAGGGTTAGGGTTAGGGTTAGGGTTAGGATTGGAGTTAGGGTTAGAGTTAGGGTTAGGATTTGGGTTAGGGTTAGGGTTAGGGTTAGGGTTAGGGTTAGGGTTAGGGTTAGGGTTAGGGTTTGGGCTAGGGCTAGGGCTAGGGCTAGGGCTAGGGCTAGGGCTAGGGCTAGGGCTAGGGTTAGGGTTAGGGTTAGGGTTAGGGTTAGGGTTAGGGTTAGGGTTAGGGTTAGGGTTAGGGTTAGGGTTAGGGTTAGGGATCCGTTAGGGTTAGGGTTAGGGTTAGAATTGGGGTTAGGGTTAGGGTTAGGGTTAGTGTTTCCATTAGGGTTAGGGTTAAGGTTAGGTTTCGGATTAGGGTTAGGGTTACCCTTTCGGTTAGGGATTCGGGTTAGGGTTAGGGTTAGGGTTAGGGTTTGGATTGGGGTTAGGGTTAGGGTTAGGGTTAGGATTGGGGTTAGGGTTGGGGTTAGGGTTAGGGTTACGGTTATTGATCGGGTTAGGGATCGGGTTAGGATTAGGGTTAGGGTTAGGGTTAGGGTTACGGTTAAGGTTAGGGTTAGGGTTAGGGTTAGGGTTAGGATTGGGGTTAGGGTTAGGGTTAGGGTTAGGGTTGGGATTGGGGTTAGGGTTAGGGTTAGGGTTAGGGTTAGAATTGGGGTTAAGGTTAGGGTTAGGGATCAGTTAGGGTTAGGGTTAGGGTTCGGGTTCGGGTTAGGGTTAGGGTTAGGATTGGGGTTAGGGTTGGGGTTAGGGTTAGGGTTAGGGTTAGGGTTAGGGTTCGGGTTCGGGTTTCGGTTAGGGTTAGGTTTAGGGTTAGGGTTAGGATTGAGGTTATAGTTAGGGTTAGGGTTACGGGTAGCCTTTAGGTTAGTGTTAGGATTAGGGTTAGGGTTAGGGTTAGGGTTAGGGTTAGGGTTAGGGTTAGGGTTAGGGTTAGGGTTAGGATTGGAGTTAGGGTTAGAGTTAGGGTTAGGATTGGGGTTAGGGTTAGGGTTAGGGTTAGGGTTTGGGCTAGGGCTAGGGCGAGGGCTAGGGCTAGGGTTAGGGTTAGGGTTAGGGTTAGGGTTAGGGTTAGGGTTAGGGTTAGGGTTAGGGTTAGGGTTCCGGTTAGGGTTTAGGTTTAGGGTTAGGGTTAGGATTGAGGTTATAGTTAGTGTTAGGGTTACGGGTAGCCTTTAGGTTAGGGTTAGGGTTAGGGTTAGGGTTAGGGTTAGGGTTACGGTTAGGGTTAGGGTTAGGGTTAGGGTTAGGGTTAGGGTTAGGGTTAGGATTGGGGTTAGGGTTAGAGTTAGGGTTAGGATTGGGGTTAGGGTTAGGGTTAGGATTAGGGTCAAGGTTAGGGTTAGGGTTAGGGTTAGGGTTAGGGATCGGTTAGGGTTAGGGGTAGGGTTAGGGGTAGGGTTAGGGCTTGGGCTAGGGCTAGGGCTAGGGCTAGGGCTAGGGCTAGGGCTAGGGCTAGGGTTAGGGTTAGGGTTAGGGTTAGGGTTAGGGTTAGGGTTAGGGTTAGGGTTAGGGTGAGGGTTAGGGTTAGGGATCCGTTAGGGTTAGGGTTAGAATTGGGGTTAGGGTTAGGGTTAGGGTTAGTGTTTCCGTTAGGGTTAGGGTTAAGGTTAGGTTTCGGATTAGGGTTAGGGTTACCCTTTCGGTTAGGGTTAAGGTTAGGGTTAGGATTGGGGTTAGGGTTAGGGTTAGGATTGGGGTTAGGGTTGGGGTTAGGGTTAGGGTTAGGGTTCGGGTTTCGGTTAGGGTTAGGTTTAGGGTTAGGGTTAGGATTGAGGTTATAGTTAGGGTTAGGGTTACGGGTAGCCTTTAGGTTAGGGTTAGGGTTAGGGTTAGGGTTAGGGTTAGGGTTAGGATTGGAGTTAGGGTTAGAGTTAGGGTTAGGATTTGGGTTAGGGTTAGGGTTAGGGTTAGGGTTAGGGTTAGGGTTAGGGTTTGGGCTAGGGCTTGGGCTAGGGCTAGGGCTAGGGCTAGGGGTAGGGCTAGGGTTAGGGTTAGGGTTAGGGTTAGGGTTAGGGTTAGGGTTAGGGTTAGGGATCCGTTAGGGTTAGGGTTAGGGTTAGAATTGGGGTTAGGGTTAGGGTTAGGGTTAGTGTTTCCATTAGGGTTAGGGTTAAGGTTAGCTTTCGGATTAGGGTTAGGGTTACCCTTTCGGTTAGGGATTCGGGTTAGGGTTAGGGTTAGGGTTTGGATTGGGGTTAGGGTTAGGGTTAGGGTTAGGATTGGGGTTAGGGTTGGGGTTAGGGTTAGGGTTACGGTTATTGATCGGGTTAGGGATCGGGTTAGGATTAGGGTTAGGGTTAGGGTTAGGGTTAGGGTTAGGGTTAGGGTTACGGTTACGGTTACGGTTAAGGTTAGGGTTAGGGTTAGGGTTAGGGTTAGGGTTAGGATTGGGGTTGGGGTTAGGGTTAGAGTTAGGGTTGGGATTGGGGTTAGGGTTAGGGTTAGGGTTAGGGTTAGGGTTAGGGTTAGGGTTAGAATTGGGGTTAAGGTTAGGGTTAGGGATCAGTTAGGGTTAGGGTTAGGGTTAGGGTTCGGGTTCGGGTTAGGGCTAGGGCTAGGGCTAGGGCTAGGGTTAGGGTTAGGGTTAGGGTTAGGGTTAGGGTTAGGGTTAGGGTTAGGATTGGGGTTAGGGTTAGGGTTAGGGTTCCGGTTAGGGTTAGGTTTAGGGTTAGGGTTAGGATTGAGGTTATAGTTAGTGTTAGGGTTACGGGTAGCCTTTAGGTTAGTGTTAGGGTTAGGGTTAGGCTTACGGTTAGTGTCACGGTTACGGTTAGGGTTATGAATGGGGTGAGGGTTAGGGTTAGGGTTAGGTTTAGGGTTAGGGTTAGGGTTAGGGTTGGGGTTGGGGTTAGGGTTAGGGTTAGGGTTAGGGTTAGGGTTAGGGTTAGGGTTAGGGTTAGGGTTAGGGTTAGGGTTAGGGTTAGGTTTAGGATTGGGGTTCGGGTTCGGGTTAGGGCTAGGGCTAGGGCTAGGGCTAGGGCTAGGGCTAGGGCTAGGGCTAGGGCTAGGGCTAGGGCTAGGGTTAGGGTTAGGGTTAGGGTTAGGGTTAGGGTTTGGATTGGTGTTAGGGTTAGGGTTAATGTTACGGTTAGGGTTAGGATTAGGGTTAGGGTTAGGATTGGGGTTCGGGCTAGGGCTAGGGCTAGGGCTAGGGTTAGGGTTAGGATTGGGGTTAGGGTTAGGGTTAGGGTTTCGGTTAGGGTTAGGTTTAGGGTTAGGGTTAGGATTGAGGTTATAGTTAGGGTTAGGGTTACGGGTAGCCTTTAGGTTAGTGTTACGGTTAGGGTTAGTGTTACGGTTAGGGTTAGGGTTAGGGTTTGGATTGGGGTTAGGGTTAGGGTTAATGTTACGGTTAGGGTTAGGATTAGGGTTAGGGTTAGGATTGGGGTTCGGGTTCGGGTTAGGGCTAGGGCTAGGGCTAGGGCTAGGGCTAGGGCTAGGGCTAGGGCTAGGGCTAGGGTTAGGGTTAGGGTTAGGGTTAGGGTTAGGGTTCCGGTTAGGGTTAGGTTTAGGGTTAGGGTTAGGATTGAGGTTATAGTTAGTGTTAGGGTTACGGGTAGCCTTTAGGTTAGGGTTAGGGTTAGGGCTAGGGTTACGGTTAGGGTTAGGGTTAGGGTTAGGGTTAGGGTTAGGGTTAGGGTTAGGGTTAGGGTTAGGGTTAGGGTTAGGGTTAAGGTTAGGTTTCGGATTAGGGTTAGGGTTACCCTTTCGGTTAGGGTTAGGGTTAGGGTTAGGGTTAGGGTTAGGATTGGGGTTAGGGTTAGGGTTAGGGTTAGGATTGGGGTTAGGGTTGGGGTTAGGGTTAGGGTTACGGTTATTGATCGGGTTAGGGATCGGGTTAGGATTAGGGTTAGGGTTAGGGTTACGGTTACGGTTAGGGTTAGGGTTAGGGTTAGGGTTAGGGTTAGGGTTAGGGTTAGGGTTAGGATTGGGGTTAGGGTTAGAGTTAGGGTTAGGATTGGGGTTAGGGTTAGGGTTAGAATTGGGGTTATAGTTAGTGTTAGGGTTACGGGTTAGGGTTAGGGTTAGGGTTAGGGTTAGGGTCACGGTTACGGTTAGGGTTATGAATGGGGTGAGGGTTAGGGTTAGGGTTAGGGTTAGGGTTAGGGTTAGGGTTAGGGTTAGGGTTGGGGTTAGGGTTAGGGTTAGGGTTAGGGTTAGGGTTAGGGTTAGGGTTAGGGTTAGGGTTAGGGTTAGGGTTAGGTTTAGGATTGGGGTTCGGGTTCGGTTTAGGGTTAGGGTTAGTGTTAGGGTTAGGGTTAGGCTTACGGTTAGTGTCACGGTTACGGTTAGGGTTATGAATGGGGTGAGGGTTAGGGTTAGGGTTAGGGTTAGGGTTAGGGTTAGGGTTAGTTTTAGGGTTAGGGTTAGGGTTGGGGTTAGGGTTAGGGTTAGGGTTAGGGTTAGGGTTAGGGTTAGGTTTAGGATTGGGGTTCGGGTTCGGGTTAGGCCTAGGCCTAGGGTTAGGGTTAGGGTTAGGGTTAGGGTTAGGGTTAGGGTTAGGGTTTGGACTGGTGTTAGGGTTAGGGTTAATGTTACGGTTAGGGTTAGGGTTAGGGTTAGGGTTAGGGTTAGGGTTAGGGTTAGGATTGGGGTTAGGGTTAGGGTTAGGGTTTCGGTTAGGGTTAGGTTTAGGGTTAGGGTTAGGAATGACGTTATAGTTAGGGTTAGGGTTACGGGTAGCCTTTAGGTTAGTGTTAGGGTTAGGGTTAGGGTTAGGGTTAGGGTTAGGGTTAGGGTTTCGATTGGGGTTAGGGTTAGGGTTAATGTTACGGTTAGGGTTAGGGTTAGGGTTAGGGTTAGGGTTAGGGTTAGGGTTGGGGTTAGGGTTAGGGTTAGGGTTAGGGTTAGGGTTAGGGTTAGGGTTAGGGTTAGGTTTAGGATTGGGGTTAGGGTTAGGATTGGGGTTGGGTTCGGGTTAGGGCTAGGGCTAGGGCTAGGGCTAGGGCTAGGGTTAGGGTTAGGGTTAGGGTTAGGGTTAGGGTTAGGGTTAGGGTTAGGGTTAGGGTTAGGGATCCGTTAGGGTTAGGGTTAGGGTTAGAATTGGGGTTAGGGTTAGGGTTAGGGTTAGTGTTTCCATTAGGGTTAGGGTTAAGGTTAGCTTTCGGATTAGCGTTAGGGTTACCCTTTCGGTTAGGGATTCGGGTTAGGGTTAGGGTTAGGGTTAGGGTTTGGATTGGGGTTAGGGTTAGGGTTAGGGTTAGGGTTAGGGTTAGGGTTAGGGTTAGGGTTGGGGTTAGGGTTGGGGTTAGGGTTAGGGTTACGGTTATTGATCGGGTTAGGGATCGGGTTAGGATTAGGGTTAGGGTTAGGGTTAGGGTTAGGGTTAGGGTTACGGTTACGGTTAAGGTTAGGGTTAGGGTTAGGGTTAGGGTTAGGGTTAGGATTGGGGTTGGGGTTAGGGTTAGAGTTAGGGTTGGGATTGGGGTTAGGGTTAGGGTTAGGGTTAGGGTTAGAATTGGGGTTAAGGTTAGGGTTAGGGATCAGTTAGGGTTAGGGTTCGGGTTCGGGTTCGGGTTAGGGCTAGGGCTAGGGCTAGGGTTAGGGTTAGGGTTAGGGTTAGGGTTAGGGTTAGGGTTAGGGTTAGGGTTAGGATTGGGGTTAGGGTTAGGGTTAGGGTTCCGGTTAGGGTTAGGTTTAGGGTTAGGGTTAGGATTGAGGTTATAGTTAGTGTTAGGGTTACGGGTAGCCTTTAGGTTAGTGTTAGGGTTAGGGTTAGGCTTACGGTTAGTGTCACGGTTACGGTTAGGGTTATGAATGGGGTGAGGGTTAGGGTTAGGGTTAGGTTTAGGGTTAGGGTTAGGGTTAGGGTTAGGGTTAGGGTTGGGGTTAGGGTTAGGGTTAGGGTTAGGGTTAGGGTTAGGGTTAGGGTTAGGGTTAGGGTTAGGTTTAGGATTGGGGTTCGGGTTCGGGTTAGGGCTAGGGCTAGGGCTAGGGCTAGGGCTAGGGCTAGGGCTAGGGCTAGGGCTAGGGCTAGGGCTAGGGTTAGGGTTAGGGTTAGGGTTAGGGTTAGGGTTAGGGTTAGGGTTTGGATTGGTGTTAGGGTTAGGGTTAATGTTACGGTTAGGGTTAGGATTAGGGTTAGGGTTTGGATTGGTGTTAGGGTTAGGGTTAATGTTACGGTTAGGGTTAGGATTAGGGTTAGGGTTAGGATTGGGGTTCGGGCTAGGGCTAGGGCTAGGGCTAGGGTTAGGGTTAGGGTTAGGGTTAGGATTGGGGTTAGGGTTAGGGTTAGGGTTTCGGTTAGGGTTAGGTTTAGGGTTAGGGTTAGGATTGAGGTTATAGTTAGGGTTAGGGTTACGGGTAGCCTTTAGGTTAGTGTTAGGGTTAGGGTTAGTGTTACGGTTAGGGTTAGGGTTAGGGTTAGGGTTTGGATTGGGGTTAGGGTTAGGGTTAATGTTACGGTTAGGGTTAGGATTAGGGTTAGGGTTAGGATTGGGGTTCGGGTTCGGGTTAGGGCTAGGGCTAGGGCTAGGGCTAGGGTTAGGGTTAGGGTTAGGGTTAGGGTTAGGGTTAGGGTTAGGGTTAGGGTTAGGGTTAGGGTTAGGGTTGGGGTTAGGGTTAGGGTTAGGGTTAGGGTTAGGGTTAGGGTTAGGGTTAGGGTTAGGGTTAGGGTTAGGGTTAGGGTTAGGGTTAGGATTGGGGTTAGGGTTAGAGTTAGGGTTAGGATTGGGGTTAGGGTTAGGGTTAGGATTAGGGTCAAGGTTAGGGTTAGGGTTAGGGTTAGGGTTAGGGATCGGTTAGGGTTAGGGGTAGGGTTAGGGGTAGGGTTAGGGCTTGGGCTAGGGCTAGGGCTAGGGCTAGGGCTAGGGCTAGGGCTAGGGTTAGGGTTAGGGTTAGGGTTAGGGTTAGGGTTAGGGTTAAGGTTAGGGTTAGGGTTAGGGTTAGGGTTAGGTTTAGGGATCCTTTAGGGTTAGGGTTAGGGTTAGAATTGGGGTTAGGGTTAGGGTTAGGGTTAGTGTTTCCATTAGGGTTAGGGTTAAGGTTAGGTTTCGGATTAGGGTTAGGGTTACCCTTTCGGTTAGGGTTAGGGTTAGGGTTTGGATTGGGGTTAGGGTTAGCGTTAGGGTTAGGATTGGGGTTAGGGTTGGGGTTAGGGTTAGGGTTACGGTTATTGATCGGGTTAGGGATCGGGTTAGGATTAGGGTTAGGGTTAGGGTTAGGGTTAGGGTTAGGGTTAGGGTTAGGGTTACGGTTACGGTTAGGGTTAGGGTTAGGGTTAGGGTTAGGGTTAGGATTGGGGTTAGGGTTAGAGTTAGGGTTGGGATTGGGGTTAGGGTTAGGGTTAGGGTTAGGGTTAGAATTGGGGTTAAGGTTAGGGTTAGGGTTAGGGATCAGTTAGGGTTAGGGTTAGGGTTAGGGTTCGGGTTCGGGTTAGGGCTAGGGCTAGGGCTAGGGCTAGGGCTAGGGTTAGGGTTAGGGTTAGGGTTAGGGTTAGGGTTAGGGTTAGGATTGGGGTTAGGGTTAGGGTTAGGGTTCCGGTTAGGGTTAGGTTTAGGGTTAGCGTTAGGATTTAGGTTATAGTTAGTGTTAGGGTTACGGGTAGCCTTTAGGTTAGTGTTAGGGTTAGGGTTAGGCTTACGGTTAGTGTCACGGTTACGGTTAGGGTTATGAATGGGGTGAGGGTTAGGGTTAGGGTTAGGTTTAGGGTTAGGGTTAGGGTTAGGGTTAGGGTTGGGGTTAGGGTTAGGGTTAGGGTTAGGGTT
>NC_138762.1:114246665-114251665 GCF_965113315.1 Podarcis vaucheri
GGGTTAGGGTTTGGGCTAGGGCTAGGGCTAGGGCTAGGGCTAGGGCTAGGGCTAGGGTTAGGGTTAGGGTTAGGGTTAGGGTTAGGGTTAGGGTTAGGGTTAGGGTTAGGGTTAGGGTTAGGGTTAGGGATCCGTTAGGGTTAGGGTTAGGGTTAGAATTGGGGTTAGGGTTAGGGTTAGGGTTAGGGTTAGTGTTTCCATTAGGGTTAGGGTTAAGGTTAGGTTTCGGATTAGGGTTAGGGTTACCCTTTCGGTTAGGGATTCGGGTTAGGGTTAGGGTTAGGGTTAGGGTTTGGATTGGGGTTAGGGTTAGGGTTAGGGTTAGGATTGGGGTTAGGGTTGGGGTTAGGGTTAGGGTTACGGTTATTGATCGGGTTAGGGATCGGGTTAGGATTAGGGTTAGGGTTAGGGTTAGGGTTACGGTTACGGTTACGGTTAAGGTTAGGGTTAGGGTTAGGGTTAGGGTTAGGATTGGGGTTAGGGTTAGAGTTAGGGTTGGGATTGGGGTTAGGGTTAGGGTTAGGGTTAGGGTTAGAATTGGGGTTAAGGTTAGGGTTAGGGATCAGTTAGGGTTAGGGTTAGGGTTCGGGTTCGGGTTAGGGTTAGGGTTAGGATTGGGGTTAGGGTTGGGGTTAGGGTTAGGGTTAGGGTTAGGGTTCGGGTTCGGGTTTCGGTTAGGGTTAGGTTTAGGGTTAGGGTTAGGATTGAGGTTATAGTTAGGGTTAGGGTTACGGGTAGCCTTTAGGTTAGTGTTAGGGTTAGGGTTAGGGTTAGGGTTAGGGTTAGGGTTAGGGTTAGGGTTAGGATTGGAGTTAGGGTTAGAGTTAGGGTTAGGATTGGGGTTAGGGTTAGGGTTAGGGTTTGGGCTAGGGCTAGGGCGAGGGCTAGGGCTAGGGTTAGGGTTAGGGTTAGGGTTAGGGTTAGGGTTAGGGTTAGGGTTCCGGTTAGGGTTTAGGTTTAGGGTTAGGGTTAGGATTGAGGTTATAGTTAGTGTTAGGGTTACGGGTAGCCTTTAGGTTAGGGTTAGGGTTAGGGTTAGGGTTAGGGTTAGGGTTAGGGTTACGGTTAGGGTTAGGGTTAGGGTTAGGGTTAGGGTTAGGGTTAGGGTTAGGATTGGGGTTAGGGTTAGAGTTAGGGTTAGGATTGGGGTTAGGGTTAGGGTTAGGATTAGGGTCAAGGTTAGGGTTAGGGTTAGGGTTAGGGTTAGGGATCGGTTAGGGTTAGGGGTAGGGTTAGGGGTAGGGTTAGGGCTTGGGCTAGGGCTAGGGCTAGGGCTAGGGCTAGGGTTAGGGTTAGGGTTAGGGTTAGGGTTAGGGTTAGGGTTAGGGTTAGGGTTAGGGTTAGGGTGAGGGTTAGGGTTAGGGATCCGTTAGGGTTAGGGTTAGAATTGGGGTTAGGGTTAGGGTTAGGGTTAGTGTTTCCGTTAGGGTTAGGGTTAAGGTTAGGTTTCGGATTAGGGTTAGGGTTACCCTTTCGGTTAGGGTTAAGGTTAGGGTTAGGATTGGGGTTAGGGTTAGGGTTAGGATTGGGGTTAGGGTTGGGGTTAGGGTTAGGGTTCGGGTTCGGGTTTCGGTTAGGGTTAGGTTTAGGGTTAGGGTTAGGATTGAGGTTATAGTTAGGGTTAGGGTTACGGGTAGCCTTTAGGTTAGGGTTAGGGTTAGGGTTAGGGTTAGGGTTAGGGTTAGGATTGGAGTTAGGGTTAGAGTTAGGGTTAGGATTTGGGTTAGGGTTAGGGTTAGGGTTAGGGTTAGGGTTAGGGTTAGGGTTAGGGTTTGGGCTAGGGCTAGGGCTAGGGCTAGGGCTAGGGCTAGGGGTAGGGCTAGGGTTAGGGTTAGGGTTAGGGTTAGGGATCCGTTAGGGTTAGGGTTAGAATTGGGGTTAGGGTTAGGGTTAGGGTTAGTGTTTCCGTTAGGGTTAGGGTTAAGGTTAGGTTTCGGATTAGGGTTAGGGTTAGGGTTAGGGTTAGGGATCCGTTAGGGTTAGGGTTAGGGTTAGAATTGGGGTTAGGGTTAGGGTTAGGGTTAGTGTTTCCATTAGGGTTAGGGTTAAGGTTAGCTTTCGGATTAGGGTTAGGGTTACCCTTTCGGTTAGGGATTCGGGTTAGGGTTAGGGTTAGGGTTTGGATTGGGGTTAGGGTTAGGGTTAGGGTTAGGATTGGGGTTAGGGTTGGGGTTAGGGTTAGGGTTACGGTTATTGATCGGGTTAGGGATCGGGTTAGGATTAGGGTTAGGGTTAGGGTTAGGGTTAGGGTTAGGGTTACGGTTACGGTTACGGTTACGGTTAAGGTTAGGGTTAGGGTTAGGGTTAGGGTTAGGGTTAGGATTGGGGTTGGGGTTAGGGTTAGAGTTAGGGTTGGGATTGGGGTTAGGGTTAGGGTTAGGGTTAGGGTTAGGGTTAGGGTTAGGGTTAGGGTTAGGGTTAGAATTGGGGTTAAGGTTAGGGTTAGGGATCAGTTAGGGTTAGGGTTAGGGTTAGGGTTCGGGTTCGGGTTAGGGCTAGGGCTAGGGTTAGGGTTAGGGTTAGGGTTAGGGTTAGGGTTAGGGTTAGGGTTAGGGTTAGGGTTAGGGTTAGGATTGGGGTTAGGGTTAGGGTTAGGGTTCCGGTTAGGGTTAGGTTTAGGGTTAGGTTTAGGATTGAGGTTATAGTTAGTGTTAGGGTTACGGGTAGCCTTTAGGTTAGTGTTAGGGTTAGGGTTAGACTTACGGTTAGTGTCACGGTTACGGTTAGGGTTATGAATGGGGTGAGGGTTAGGGTTAGGGTTAGGTTTAGGGTTAGGGTTAGGGTTAGGGTTAGGTTTGGGGTTAGGGTTAGGGTTAGGGTTAGGGTTAGGGTTAGGGTTAGGTTTAGGATTGGGGTTCGGGTTCGGGTTAGGGCTAGGGCTAGGGCTAGGGTTAGGGTTAGGGTTAGGGTTAGGGTTTGGATTGGTGTTAGGGTTTGGATTGGTGTTAGGGTTAGGGTTAATGTTACGGTTAGGGTTAGGATTAGGGTTAGGGTTTGGATTGGTGTTAGGGTTAGGGTTAATGTTACGGTTAGGGTTAGGATTAGGGTTAGGGTTAGGATTGGGGTTCGGGCTAGGGCTAGGGCTAGGGCTAGGGCTAGGGCTAGGGTTAGGGTTAGGATTGGGGTTAGGGTTAGGGTTAGGGTTTCGGTTAGGGTTAGGTTTAGGGTTAGGGTTAGGATTGAGGTTATAGTTAGGGTTAGGGTTACGGGTAGCCTTTAGGTTAGTGTTAGGGTTAGGGTTAGTGTTACGGTTAGGGTTAGGGTTAGGGTTAGGGTTTGGATTGGGGTTAGGGTTAGGGTTAATGTTACGGTTAGGGTTAGGATTAGGGTTAGGGTTAGGATTGGGGTTCGGGTTCGGGTTCGGGTTAGGGCTAGGGCTAGGGCTAGGGCTAGGGCTAGGGCTAGGGTTAGGGTTAGGGTTAGGGTTAGGGTTAGGGTTAGGGTTAGGGTTAGGGTTCCGGTTAGGGTTAGGTTTAGGGTTAGGGTTAGGATTGAGGTTATAGTTAGTGTTAGGGTTACGGGTAGCCTTTAGGTTAGGGTTAGGGTTAGGGCTAGGGTTACGGTTAGGGTTAGGGTTAGGGTTAGGGTTAGGGTTAGGGTTAGGGTTAGGGTTAAGGTTAGGTTTCGGATTAGGGTTAGGGTTACCCTTTCGGTTAGGGTTAGGGTTAGGGTTAGGGTTAGGATTGGGGTTAGGGTTAGGGTTAGGGTTAGGATTGGGGTTAGGGTTGGGGTTAGGGTTAGGGTTAGGGTTAGGGTTAGGGTTAGGGTTAGGGTTAGGGTTAGGGTTAGGGTTAGGATTGGGGTTAGGGTTAGGGTTAGGGTTCCGGTTAGGGTTAGGTTTAGGGTTAGGTTTAGGTTTAGGATTGAGGTTATAGTTAGTGTTAGGGTTACGGGTAGCCTTTAGGTTAGTGTTAGGGTTAGGGTTAGGCTTACGGTTAGTGTCACGGTTACGGTTAGGGTTATGAATGGGGTGAGGGTTAGGGTTAGGGTTAGGTTTAGGGTTAGGGTTAGGGTTAGGGTTAGGGTTGGGGTTAGGGTTAGGGTTAGGGTTAGGGTTAGGGTTAGGGTTAGGGTTAGGTTTAGGATTGGGGTTCGGGTTAGGGCTAGGGCTAGGGCTAGGGCTAGGGCTAGGGCTAGGGCTAGGGCTAGGACTAGGGCTAGGGCTAGGGCTAGGGCTAGGGCTAGGGCTAGGGCTAGGGCTAGGGTTAGGGTTAGGGTTAGGGTTAGGGTTTGGATTGGTGTTAGGGTTTGGATTGGTGTTAGGGTTAGGGTTAATGTTACGGTTAGGGTTAGGATTAGGGTTAGGGTTTGGATTGGTGTTAGGGTTAGGGTTAATGTTACGGTTAGGGTTAGGATTAGGGTTAGGGTTAGGATTGGGGTTCGGGCTAGGGCTAGGGCTAGGGCTAGGGCTAGGGTTAGGGTTAGGATTGGGGTTAGGGTTAGGGTTAGGGTTTCGGTTAGGGTTAGGTTTAGGGTTAGGGTTAGGATTGAGGTTATAGTTAGGGTTAGGGTTACGGGTAGCCTTTAGGTTAGTGTTAGGGTTAGTGTTACGGGTAGGGTTAGGGTTAGGGTTAGGGTTAGGGTTTGGATTGGGGTTAGGGTTAGGGTTAATGTTACGGTTAGGGTTAGGATTAGGGTTAGGGTTAGGATTGGGGTTCGGGTTCGGGTTCGGGTTAGGGCTAGGGCTAGGGCTAGGGCTAGGGCTAGGGCTAGGGTTAGGGTTAGGGTTAGGGTTAGGGTTAGGGTTAGGGTTAGGGTTAGGGTTAGGGTTAGGGTTCCGGTTAGGGTTAGGTTTAGGGTTAGGGTTAGGATTGAGGTTATAGTTAGTGTTAGGGTTACGGGTAGCCTTTAGGTTAGGGTTAGGGTTAGGGCTAGGGTTACGGTTAGGGTTAGGGTTAGGGTTAGGGTTAGGGTTAGGGTTAGGGTTAGGGTTAGGGTTAGGGTTAAGGTTAGGTTTCGGATTAGGGTTAGGGTTACCCTTTCGGTTAGGGTTAGGGTTA
>NC_138762.1:114256665-114281665 GCF_965113315.1 Podarcis vaucheri
TAGGATTGGGGTTCGGGCTAGGGCTAGGGCTAGGGCTAGGGCTAGGGTTAGGGTTAGGGTTAGGGTTAGGGTTAGGGTTAGGGTTAGGATTGGGGTTAGGGTTAGGGTTAGGGTTTCGGTTAGGGTTAGGTTTAGGGTTAGGGTTAGGATTGAGGTTATAGTTAGGGTTAGGGTTACGGGTAGCCTTGAGGTTAGTGTTAGGGTTAGGGTTAGGGTTAGGGTTTGGATTGGGGTTAGGGTTAGGGTTAATGTTAGGGTTAGGGTTAGGATTAGGGTTAGGGTTAGGATTGGGGTTCGGGTTCGGGTTAGGGCTAGGGCTAGGGCTAGGGCTAGGGCTAGGGCTAGGGCTAGGGTTAGGGTTAGGGTTAGGGTTAGGGTTAGGGTTAGGGTTAGGCTTAGGATTGGGGTTAGGGTTAGGGTTAGGGTTCCGGTTAGGGTTAGGTTTAGCGTTAGGGTTAGGATTGAGGTTATAGTTAGTGTTAGGGTTACGGATAGCCTTGTTAAGGTTAGGGTTAGGGTTAGGGTTAGGGTTAGGGTTAGGGTTAGGGTTAGGATTGGGGTTAGGGTTAGAGTTAGGGTTAGGATTGGGGTTAGGGTTAGGGTTAGGGTTAGGATTAGGGTCAAGGTTAGGGTTAGGGTTAGGGTTAGGGTTAGGGTTAGGGTTAGGGCTAGGGCTAGGGCTAGGGCTAGGGCTAGGGCTAGGGCTAGGGCTAGGGCTAGGGTTAGGGTTAGGGTTAGGGTTAGGGTTAAGGTTAGGGTTAGGGTTAGGGTGAGGGTTAGGGTTAGGGTTAGGGATCCGTTAGGGTTAGGGTTAGAATTGGGGTTAGGGTTAGGGTTAGTGTTTCCGTTAGGGTTAGGGTTAAGGTTAGGTTTCGGATTAGGGTTAGGGTTACCCTTTCAGTTAGGGTTAAGGTTAGGGTTAGGATTGAGGTTAGGGTTAGGGTTAGGGTTAGGATTGGGGTTAGGGTTGGGGTTAGGGTTAGGGTTAGGGTTAGGGTTAGGGTTTCGGTTAGGTTTAGGTTTAGGGTTAGGGTTAGGGTTAGGATTGAGGTTATAGTTAGGGTTAGGGTTACGGGTAGCCTTTAGGTTAGTGTTAGGGTTAGGGTTAGGGTTAGGGTTAGGGTTAGGGTTAGGGTTAGGGTTAGGGTTAGGGTTAGGGTTAGGATTGGAGTTAGGGTTAGAGTTAGGGTTAGGGTTAGGGTTAGGGTTAGGGTTAGGGTTAGGGTTAGGGTTAGGGTTAGGATTGGAGTTAGGGTTAGAGTTAGAGTTAGGGTTAGGATTGGGGTTAGGGTTAGGGTTAGGGTTAGGGTTTGGGCTAGGGCTAGGGCGAGGGCTAGGGCTAGGTTTAGGGTTAGGGTTAGGGTTAGGGTTAGGGTTAGGGTTAGGGTTAGGGTTAGGGTTCCGGTTAGGGTTTAGGTTTAGGGTTAGGGTTAGGATTGAGGTTATAGTTAGTGTTAGGGTTACGGGTAGCCTTTAGGTTAGGGTTAGGGTTAGGGTTAGGGTTAGGGTTAGGGTTAGGGTTAGGGTTAGGGTTAGGGTTAGGATTGGGGTTAGGGTTAGAGTTAGGGTTAGGATTGGGGTTAGGGTTAGGGTTAGGATTAGGGTCAAGGTTAGGGTTAGGGTTAGGGTTAGGGTTAGGGTTAGGGTTAAGGTTAGGGTTAGGGTTAGGGTTAGGGTGAGGGTTAGGGTTAGGGATCCGTTAGGGTTAGGGTTAGAATTGGGGTTAGGGTTAGGGTTAGGGTTAGTGTTTCCGTTAGGGTTAGGGTTAAGGTTAGGTTTCGGATTAGGGTTAGGGTTACCCTTTCGGTTAGGGTTAAGGTTAGGGTTAGGATTGGGGTTAGGGTTAGGGTTAGGATTGGGGTTAGGGTTGGGGTTAGGGTTAGGGTTAGGGTTCGGGTTTCGGTTAGGGTTAGGTTTAGGGTTAGGGTTAGGATTGAGGTTATAGTTAGGGTTAGGGTTACGGGTAGCCTTTAGTTTAGGGTTAGGGTTAGGGTTAGGGTTAGGGTTAGGGTTAGGATTGGAGTTAGGGTTAGAGTTAGGGTTAGGATTTGGGTTAGGGTTAGGGTTAGGGTTAGGGTTAGGGTTAGGGTTTGGGCTAGGGCTAGGGCTAGGGCTAGGGCTAGGGCTAGGGCTAGGGTTAGGGTTAGGGTTAGGGTTAGGGTTAGGGTTAGGGTTAGGGTTAGGGTTAGGGTTAGGGATCCGTTAGGGTTAGGGTTAGGGTTAGAATTTGGGTTAGGGTTAGGGTTAGGGTTAGTGTTTCCATTAGGTTTAGGATTAAGGTTAGGTTTCGGATTAGGGTTAGGGTTACCCTTTCGGTTAGGGATTCGGGTTAGGGTTAGGGTTAGGGTTTGGATTGGGGTTAGGGTTAGGGTTAGGATTGGGGTTAGGGTTGGGGTTAGGGTTAGGGTTACGGTTATTGATCGGGTTAGGGATCGGGTTAGGATTAGGGTTAGGGTTAGGGTTAGGGTTAGGGTTAGGGTTACGGTTACGGTTACGGTTACGGTTAAGGTTAGGGTTAGGGTTAGGGTTAGGATTGGGGTTAGGGTTAGAGTTAGGGTTGGGATTGGGGTTAGGGTTAGGGTTAGGGTTAGGGTTAGGGTTAGAATTGGGGTTAAGGTTAGGGTTAGGGATCAGTTAGGGTTAGGGTTAGGGTTCGGGTTTGGGTTAGGGTTAGGGTTAGGATTGGGGTTAGGGTAGGGGTTAGGGTTAGGGTTAGGGTTAGGGTTAGGGTTCGGGTTTCGGTTAGGGTTAGGTTTAGGGTTAGGGTTAGGATTGAGGTTATAGTTAGGGTTAGGGTTACGGGTAGCCTTTAGGTTAGTGTTAGGGTTAGGGTTAGGGTTAGGGTTAGGGTTAGGGTTAGGGTTAGGGTTAGGGTTAGGATTGGAGTTAGGGTTAGAGTTAGGGTTAGGATTGGGGTTAGGGTTAGGGTTAGGGTTAGGGTTTGGGCTAGGGCTAGGGCGAGGGCTAGGGCTAGGGTTAGGGTTTGGGTTAGGGTTAGGGTTAGGGTTAGGGTTAGGGTTCCGGTTAGGGTTTAGGTTTAGGGTTAGGGTTAGGATTGAGGTTATAGTTAGTGTTAGGGTTACGGGTAGCCTTTAGGTTAGGGTTAGGGTTAGGGTTAGGGTTAGGGTTAGGGTTACGGTTAGGGTTAGGGTTAGGGTTAGGGTTAGGGTTAGGATTGGTGTTAGGGTTAGAGTTAGGGTTAGGATTGGGGTTAGGGTTAGGGTTAGGATTAGGGTCAAGGTTAGGGTTAGGGTTAGGGTTAGGGTTAGGGATCGGTTAGGGTTAGGGGTAGGGTTAGGGGTAGGGTTAGGGCTTGGGCTAGGGCTAGGGCTAGGGCTAGGGCTAGGGCTAGGGTTAGGGTTAGGGTTAGGGTTAGGGTTAGGGTTAGGGTTAGGGTTAGGGTTAAGGTTAGGGTTAGGGTTAGGGTTAGGGTGAGGGTTAGGGTTAGGGATCCGTTAGGGTTAGGGTTAGAATTGGGGTTAGGGTTAGGGTTAGGGTTAGTGTTTCCGTTAGGGTTAGGGTTAAGGTTAGGTTTCGGATTAGGGTTAGGGTTACCCTTTCGGTTAGGGTTAAGGTTAGGGTTAGGATTGGGGTTAGGGTTAGGGTTAGGATTGGGGTTAGGGTCGGGGTTAGGGTTAGGGTTAGGGTTAGGGTTCGGGTTTCGGTTAGGGTTAGGTTTAGGGTTAGGGTTAGGATTGAGGTTATAGTTAGGGTTAGGGTTACGGGTAGCCTTTAGGTTAGGGTTAGGGTTAGGGTTAGGGTTAGGGTTAGGGTTAGGATTGGAGTTAGGGTTAGAGTTAGGGTTAGGATTTGGGTTAGGGTTAGGGTTAGGGTTAGGGTTAGGGTTAGGGTTAGGGTTTGGGCTAGGGCTAGGGCTAGGGCTAGGGCTAGGGCTAGGGCTAGGGCTAGGGCTAGGGTTAGGGTTAGGGTTAGGGTTAGGGTTAGGGTTAGGGTTAGGGTTAGGGTTAGGGTTAGGGATCCGTTAGGGTTAGGGTTAGGGTTAGAATTGGGGTTAGGGTTAGGGTTAGGGTTAGTGTTTCCATTAGGGTTAGGGTTAAGGTTAGCTTTCGGATTAGGGTTAGGGTTACCCTTTCGGTTAGGGATTCGGGTTAGGGTTAGGGTTAGGGTTTGGATTGGGGTTAGGGTTAGGGTTAGGGTTAGGATTGGGGTTAGGGTTGGGGTTAGGGTTAGGGTTACGGTTATTGATCGGGTTAGGGATCGGGTTAGGATTAGGGTTAGGGTTAGGGTTAGGGTTAGGGTTAGGGTTAGGGTTACGGTTAAGGTTAGGGTTAGGGTTAGGGTTAGGGTTAGGGTTAGGATTGGGGTTGGGGTTAGGGTTAGAGTTAGGGTTGGGATTGGGGTTAGGGTTAGGGTTAGGGTTAGGGTTAGGGTTAGGGTTAGGGTTAGAATTGGGGTTAAGGTTAGGGTTAGGGATCAGTTAGGGTTAGGGTTAGGGTTAGGGTTCGGGTTCGGGTTAGGGCTAGGGCTATGGCTAGGGTTAGGGTTAGGGTTAGGGTTAGGGTTAGGGTTAGGGTTAGGGTTAGGGTTAGGGTTAGGATTGGGGTTAGGGTTAGGGTTAGGGTTCCGGTTAGGGTTAGGTTTAGGGTTAGGGTTAGGATTGAGGTTATAGTTAGTGTTAGGGTTACGGGTAGCCTTTAGGTTAGTGTTAGGGTTAGGGTTAGGCTTACGGTTAGTGTCACGGTTACGGTTAGGGTTATGAATGGGGTGAGGGTTAGGGTTAGGGTTAGGTTTAGGGTTAGGGTTAGGGTTGGGGTTAGGGTTAGGGTTAGGGTTAGGGTTAGGGTTAGGGTTAGGGTTAGGGTTAGGGTTAGGGTTAGGTTTAGGATTGGGGTTCGGGTTCGGGTTAGGGCTAGGGCTAGGGCTAGGGCTAGGGCTAGGGCTAGGGCTAGGGCTAGGGCTAGGGTTAGGGTTAGGGTTAGGGTTAGGGTTAGGGTTTGGATTGGTGTTAGGGTTAGGGTTAATGTTACGGTTAGGGTTAGGATTAGGGTTAGGGTTTGGATTGGTGTTAGGGTTAGGGTTAATGTTACGGTTAGGGTTAGGATTAGGGTTAGGGTTAGGATTGGGGTTCGGGCTAGGGTTAGGGCTAGGGCTAGGGTTAGGGTTAGGGTTAGGATTGGGGTTAGGGTTAGGGTTAGGGTTTCGGTTAGGGTTAGGTTTAGGGTTAGGGTTAGGATTGAGGTTATAGTTAGGGTTAGGGTTACGGGTAGCCTTTAGGTTAGTGTTAGGGTTAGGGTTAGTGTTACGGTTAGGGTTAGGGTTAGGGTTAGGGTTTGGATTGGGGTTAGGGTTAGGGTTAATGTTACGGTTAGGGTTAGGATTAGGGTTAGGGTTAGGATTGGGGTTCGGGTTCGGGTTCGGGTTAGGGCTAGAGCTAGGGCTAGGGCTAGGGTTAGGGTTAGGGTTAGGGTTAGGGTTAGGGTTAGGGTTAGGGTTAGGGTTCCGGTTAGGGTTAGGTTTAGGGTTAGGGTTAGGATTGAGGTTATAGTTAGTGTTAGGGTTACGGGTAGCCTTTAGGTTAGGGTTAGGTTTAGGGCTAGGGTTAGGGTTAGGGTTAGGGTTAGGGTTAGGGTTAGGGTTAGGGTTAAGGTTAGGTTTCGGATTAGGGTTAGGGTTACCCTTTCGGTTAGGGTTAGGGTTAGGGTTAGGGTTAGGATTGGGGTTAGGGTTAGGGTTAGGGTTAGGATTGGGGTTAGGGTTGGGGTTAGGGTTAGGGTTACGGTTATTGATCGGGTTAGGGATCGGGTTAGGATAAGGGTTAGGGTTAGGGTTAGGGTTACGGTTACGGTTACGGTTACGGTTACGGTTAGGGTTAGGGTTAGGGTTAGGGTTAGGGTTAGGGTTAGGATTGGGGTTAGGGTTAGAGTTAGGGTTAGGATTGGGGTTAGGGTTAGGGTTAGAATTGGGGTTATAGTTAGTGTTAGGGTTACGGGTTAGGGTTAGGGTTAGGGTTAGTGTCACGGTTACGGTTAGGGTTATGAATGGGGTGAGGGTTAGGGTTAGGGTTAGGGTTAGGGTTAGGGTTAGGGTTAGGGTTGGGGTTAGGGTTAGGGTTAGGGTTAGGGTTAGGGTTAGGGTTAGGGTTAGGGTTAGGGTTAGGGTTAGGTTTAGGATTGGGGTTCGGGTTCGGGTTAGGGTTCGGGTTAGTGTTAGGGTTAGGGTTAGGCTTACGGTTAGTGTCACGGTTACGGTTAGGGTTATGAATGGGGTGAGGGTTAGGGTTAGGGTTAGGGTTAGGGTTAGGGTTAGGGTTAGGGTTAGGGTTAGTTTTAGGGTTAGGGTTAGGGTTGGGGTTAGGGTTAGGGTTAGGGTTAGGGTTAGGGTTAGGGTTAGGTTTAGGATTGGGGTTCGGGTTCGGGTTAGGCCTAGGCCTAGGGCTAGGGTTAGGGTTAGGCTTAGGGTTAGGGTTAGGGTTAGGGTTAGGGTTTGGATTGGTGTTAGGGTTAGGGTTAATGTTACGGTTAGGGTTAGGGTTAGGGTTAGGGTTAGGGTTAGGGTTAGGATTGGGGTTAGGGTTTCGATTGGGGTTAGGGTTAGGGTTAATGTTACGGTTAGGGTTAGGGTTAGGGTTAGGGTTGGGGTTAGGGTTAGGGTTAGGGTTAGGGTTAGGGTTAGGGTTAGGGTTAGGTTTAGGATTGGGGTTCAGGTTCGGGTTAGGGCTAGGGCTAGGGCTAGGGCTAGGGCTAGGGCTAGGGCTAGGGCTAGGGCTAGGGCTAGGGCTAGGGCTAGGGCTAGGGTTAGGGTTAGGGTTAGGGTTTGGATTGGTGTTAGGGTTAGGGTTAATGTTACGGTTAGGGTTAGGATTAGGGTTAGGGTTAGGATTGGGGTTCGGGTTAGGGCTAGGTCTAGGGCTAGGGCTAGGGTTAGGGTTAGGGTTAGGGTTAGGGTTAGGATTGGGGTTAGGGTTAGGGTTAGGGTTTCGGTTAGGGTTAGGTTTAGGGTTAGGGTTAGGATTGAGGTTATAGTTAGGGTTAGGGTTACGGGTAGCCTTTAGGTTAGTGTTAGGGTTAGTGTTAGTGTTAGGGTTAGGGTTAGGGTTAGGGTTAGGGTTAGGGTTAGATTTAGGGTTAGGGTTACGGTTAGGGTAAGGGTTAGGGTTAGGGTTAGGGTTTGGATTGGGGTTAGGGTTAGGGTTAATGTTACGGTTAGGGTTAGGATTAGGGTTAGGGTTAGGATTGGGGTTCGGGTTCGGGTTAGGGCTAGGGCTAGGGCTAGGGCTAGGGCTAGGGCTAGGGCTAGGGCTAGGGCTAGGGCTAGGGCTAGGGCTAGGGCTAGGGTTAGGGTTAGGGTTAGGGTTAGGATTGGGGTTAGGGTTAGGGTTAGGGTTCCGGTTAGGGTTAGGTTTAGGGTTAGGGTTAGGATTGAGGTTATAGTTAGTGTTAGGGTTAGGGTTAGGGTTAGGGTTAGGGTTACGGTTAGGGTTAGGGTTAGGGTTAGGGTTAGGGTTAGGATTGGGGTTAGGGTTAGGGTTAGGGTTAGGGTTAGGATTAGGGTCAAGGTTAGGGTTAGGGTTAGGGATCGGTTAGGGTTAGGGTTAGGGTTAGGGTTAGGGTTAGGGTTAGGGTTAGGGCTTGGGCTAGGGCTAGGGCTAGGGCTAGGGCTAGGGCTAGGGCTAGGGCTAGGGCTAGGGCTAGGGCTAGGGTTAGGGTTAGGGTTAGGGTTAGGGTTAGGGTTAAGGTTAGGGTTAGGGTTAGGGTGAGTGTGAGGGTTAGGGTTAGGGTTAGGGATCCGTTAGGGTTAGGGTTAGAATTGGGGTTAGGGTTAGGGTTAGGGTTAGGGTTAGGGTTTCCGTTAGGGTTAGGGTTAAGGTTAGGTTTCGGATTAGGGTTAGGGTTACCCTTTCGGTTAGGGTTAAGGTTAGGGTTAGGATTGGGGTTAGGGTTAGGGTTAGGATTGGGGTTAGGGTTGGGGTTAGGGTTAGGGTTAGGGTTAGGGTTAGGGTTAGGGTTAGGGTTAGGGTTTCGGTTAGGGTTAGGTTTAGGGTTAGGGTTAGGATTGAGGTTATAGTTAGGGTTAGGGTTACGGGTAGCCTTTAGGTTAGTCTTAGGGTAAGGGTTAGGGTTAGGGTTTCGGTTAGGGTTAGGGTTAGGGTTAGGGTTAGGGTTAGGGTTAGGTTTAGGGTTAGGATTGGAGTTAGGGTTAGAGTTAGGGTTAGGATTGGGGTTAGGGTTAGGGTTAGGGTTAGGGTTAGGGTTAGGGTTAGGGTTTGGGCTAGGGCTAGGGCTAGGGCTAGGGCTAGGGCTAGGGCTAGGGCTTGGGCTAGGGCTAGGGCTAGGGCTAGGGCTAGGGCTAGGGTTAGGGTTAGGGTTAGGGTTAGGGTTAGGGTTAGGGTTAGGGATGCGTTAGGGTTAGGGTTAGGGTTAGAATTGGGGTTAGGGTTAGGGTTAGGGTTAGTGTTTCCGTTAGGGTTAGGGTTAAGGTTAGGTTTCGGATTAGGGTTAGAGTTACCCTTTCGGTTAGGGTTAGGGTTAGGGTTAGGGTTAGGATTGGGGTTAGGGTTAGGGTTACGGTTATGATTGGCGTTAGGGTTGGGGTTAGGGTTAGGGTTACGGTTATTGATCGGGTTAGGGATCGGGTTAGGATTAGGGTTAGGGTTAGGGTTAGGGTTAGGGTTACGGTTACGGTTAGGGTTAGGGTTAGGGTTAGGGTTAGGGTTAGGATTGGGGTTAGGGTTAGAGTTAGGGTTAGGATTGGGGTTAGGGTTAGGGTTAGGGTTAGGGTTAGTATTGGGGTTAAGGTTAGGGTTAGGGTTAGGGATCAGTTAGGGTTAGGGTTAGGGTTCGGGTTCGGGTTAGGGCTAGGGCTAGGGCTAGGGCTAGGGCTAGGGTTAGGGTTAGGGTTAGGGTTAGGGTTAGGGTTAGGGTTAGGGTTAGGGTTAGGGTTAGGGTTAGGGTTAGGGTTAGGACTGGGGTTAGGGTTAGGGTTAGGGTTCCGGTTAGGGTTAGGTTTAGGGTTAGGGTTAGGATTGAGGTTATAGTTAGTGTTAGGGTTACGGGTAGCCTTTAGGTTAGTGTTAGGGTTAGGGTTAGGCTTACGGTTAGTGTCACGGTTACGGTTAGGGTTATGAATGGGGTGAGGGTTAGGGTTAGGGTTAGGGTTAGGGTTAGGGTTAGGGTTAGGGTTAGGGTTAGTGTTAGGGTTAGGTTTGGGCTTAGGGTTAGGGTTAGGGTTAGGGTTAGGGTTAGGGTTAGGGTTAGGATTGGGGTTCGGGTTCGGGTTAGGGCTAGGGCTAGGGCTAGGGCTAGGGTTAGGGTTAGGGTTAGGGTTAGGGTTAGGGTTAGGGTTAGGGTTTGGATTGGTGTTAGGGTTAGGGTTAATGTTACGGTTAGGGTTAGGATTAGGGTTAGGGTTAGGGTTAGGGTTAGGGTTAGGGTTAGGGTTAGGGTTAGGGTTATAGTTAGTGTTAGGGTTACGGGTAGCCTTTAGGTTAGGGTTAGGTTTAGGGCTAGGGTTAGGGTTAGGGTTAGGGTTAGGGTTAGGGTTAGGGTTAGGGTTAGGGTTAGGGTTAAGGTTAGGTTTCGGATTAGGGTTAGGGTTACCCTTTCGGTTAGGGTTAGGGTTAGGGTTAGGGTTAGGATTGGGGTTAGGGTTAGGGTTAGGGTTAGGATTGGGGTTAGGGTTGGGGTTAGGGTTAGGGTTACGGTTATTGATCGGGTTAGGGATCGGGTTAGGATAAGGGTTAGGGTTAGGGTTAGGGTTACGGTTACGTTTACGGTTACGGTTACGGTTAGGGTTAGGGTTAGGGTTAGGGTTAGGGTTAGGATTGGGGTTAGGGTTAGAGTTAGGGTTAGGATTGGGGTTAGGGTTAGGGTTAGAATTGGGGTTATAGTTAGTGTTAGGGTTACGGGTTAGGGTTAGGGTTAGGGTTAGGGTTAGGGTTAGTGTCACGGTTACGGTTAGGGTTATGAATGGGGTGAGGGTTAGGGTTAGGGTTAGGGTTAGGGTTAGGGTTAGGGTTAGGGTTGGGGTTAGGGTTAGGGTTAGGGTTAGGGTTAGGGTTAGGGTTAGGGTTAGGGTTAGGTTTAGGATTGGGGTTCGGGTTCGGGTTAGGGTTCGGGTTAGTGTTAGGGTTAGGGTTAGGCTTACGGTTAGTGTCACGGTTACGGTTAGGGTTATGAATGGGGTGAGGGTTAGGGTTAGGGTTAGGGTTAGGGTTAGGGTTAGGGTTAGGGTTAGTTTTAGGGTTAGGGTTAGGGTTGGGGTTAGGGTTAGGGTTAGGGTTAGGGTTAGGGTTAGGGTTAGGTTTAGGATTGGGGTTCGGGTTCGGGTTAGGCCTAGGCCTAGGGCTAGGGTTAGGGTTAGGCTTAGGGTTAGGGTTAGGGTTAGGGTTTGGATTGGTGTTAGGGTTAGGGTTAATGTTACGGTTAGGGTTAGGGTTAGGGTTAGGGTTAGGGTTAGGATTGGGGTTAGGGTTAGGGTTAGGGTTTCGGTTAGGGTTAGGTTTAGGGTTAGGGTTAGGAATGACGTTATAGTTAGGGTTAGGGTTACGGGTAGCCTTTAGGTTAGTGTTAGGGTTAGTGTTAGGGTTAGGGTTAGGGTTAGGGTTAGGGTTTCGATTGGGGTTAGGGTTAGGGTTAATGTTACGGTTAGGGTTAGGGTTAGGGTTAGGGTTAGGGTTGGGGTTAGGGTTAGGGTTAGGGTTAGGGTTAGGGTTAGGGTTAGGGTTAGGTTTAGGATTGGGGTTCAGGTTCGGGTTAGGGCTAGGGCTAGGGCTAGGGCTAGGGCTAGGGCTAGGGCTAGGGCTAGGGCTAGGGCTAGGGCTAGGGCTAGGGTTAGGGTTAGGGTTAGGGTTTGGATTGGTGTTAGGGTTAGGGTTAATGTTACGGTTAGGGTTAGGATTAGGGTTAGGGTTAGGATTGGGGTTCGGGTTAGGGCTAGGTCTAGGGCTAGGGCTAGGGTTAGGGTTAGGGTTAGGGTTAGGGTTAGGATTGGGGTTAGGGTTAGGGTTAGGGTTTCGGTTAGGGTTAGGTTTAGGGTTAGGGTTAGGATTGAGGTTATAGTTAGGGTTAGGGTTACGGGTAGCCTTTAGGTTAGTGTTAGGGTTAGTGTTAGTGTTAGTGTTAGGGTTAGGGTTAGGGTTAGGGTTAGGGTTAGATTTAGGGTTAGGGTTACGGTTAGGGTAAGGGTTAGGGTTAGGGTTAGGGTTTGGATTGGGGTTAGGGTTAGGGTTAATGTTACGGTTAGGGTTAGGATTAGGGTTAGGGTTAGGATTGGGGTTCGGGTTCGGGTTAGGGCTAGGGCTAGGGCTAGGGCTAGGGCTAGGGCTAGGGCTAGGGCTAGGGCTAGGGTTAGGGTTAGGGTTAGGGTTAGGATTGGGGTTAGGGTTAGGGTTAGGGTTCCGGTTAGGGTTAGGTTTAGGGTTAGGGTTAGGATTGAGGTTATAGTTAGTGTTAGGGTTAGGGTTAGGGTTAGGGTTAGGGTTACGGTTAGGGTTAGGGTTAGGGTTAGGGTTAGGATTGGGGTTAGGGTTAGGGTTAGGGTTAGGGTTAGGATTAGGGTCAAGGTTAGGGTTAGGGTTAGGGTTAGGGATCGGTTAGGGTTAGGGTTAGGGTTAGGGTTAGGGTTAGGGTTAGGGTTAGGGTTAGGGCTTGGGCTAGGGCTAGGGCTAGGGCTAGGGCTAGGGCTAGGGCTAGGGCTAGGGTTAGGGTTAGGGTTAGGGTTAGGGTTAAGGTTAAGGTTAGGGTTAGGGTTAGGGTGAGTGTGAGGGTTAGGGTTAGGGTTAGGGATCCGTTAGGGTTAGGGTTAGAATTGGGGTTAGGGTTAGGGTTAGGGTTAGGGTTAGGGTTTCCGTTAGGGTTAGGGTTAAGGTTAGGTTTCGGATTAGGGTTAGGGTTACCCTTTCGGTTAGGGTTAAGGTTAGGGTTAGGATTGGGGTTAGGGTTAGGGTTAGGATTGGGGTTAGGGTTGGGGTTAGGGTTAGGGTTAGGGTTAGGGTTAGGGTTAGGGTTAGGGTTAGGGTTTCGGTTAGGGTTAGGTTTAGGGTTAGGGTTAGGATTGAGGTTATAGTTAGGGTTAGGGTTACGGGTAGCCTTTAGGTTAGTCTTAGGGTAAGGGTTAGGGTTAGGGTTTCGGTTAGGGTTAGGGTTAGGGTTAGGGTTAGGGTTAGGGTTAGGTTTAGGGTTAGGATTGGAGTTAGGGTTAGAGTTAGGGTTAGGATTGGGGTTAGGGTTAGGGTTAGGGTTAGGGTTAGGGTTAGGGTTAGGGTTAGGGTTTGGGCTAGGGCTAGGGCTAGGGCTAGGGCTAGGGCTAGGGCTTGGGTTAGGGCTAGGGCTAGGGCTAGGGCTAGGGTTAGGGTTAGGGTTAGGGTTAGGGTTAGGGTTAGGGTTAGGGATGCGTTAGGGTTAGGGTTAGGGTTAGAATTGGGGTTAGGGTTAGGGTTAGGGTTAGTGTTTCCGTTAGGGTTAGGGTTAAGGTTAGGTTTCGGATTAGGGTTAGAGTTACCCTTTCGGTTAGGGTTAGGGTTAGGGTTAGGGTTAGGATTGGGGTTAGGGTTAGGGTTACGGTTATGATTGGCGTTAGGGTTGGGGTTAGGGTTAGGGTTACGGTTATTGATCGGGTTAGGGATCGGGTTAGGATTAGGGTTAGGGTTAGGGTTAGGGTTAGGGTTACGGTTACGGTTAGGGTTAGGGTTAGGGTTAGGGTTAGGGTTAGGATTGGGGTTAGGGTTAGAGTTAGGGTTAGGATTGGGGTTAGGGTTAGGGTTAGGGTTAGGGTTAGTATTGGGGTTAAGGTTAGGGTTAGGGTTAGGGATCAGTTAGGGTTAGGGTTAGGGTTCGGGTTCGGGTTAGGGCTAGGGCTAGGGCTAGGGCTAGGGCTAGGGTTAGGGTTAGGGTTAGGGTTAGGGTTAGGGTTAGGGTTAGGGTTAGGGTTAGGGTTAGGGTTAGGGTTAGGGTTAGGGTTAGGGTTAGGGTTAGGACTGGGGTTAGGGTTAGGGTTAGGGTTCCGGTTAGGGTTAGGTTTAGGGTTAGGGTTAGGGTTAGGGTTAGGGTTAGGGTTAGGGTTAGGGTTAGGGTTAGGGTTAGGGTTAGGCTTACGGTTAGTGTCACGGTTACGGTTAGGGTTATGAATGGGGTGAGGGTTAGGGTTAGGGTTAGGGTTAGGGTTAGGGTTAGGGTTAGGGTTAGTGTTAGGGTTAGGTTTGGGCTTAGGGTTAGGGTTAGGGTTAGGGTTAGGGTTAGGGTTAGGATTGGGGTTCGGGTTCGGGTTAGGGCTAGGGCTAGGGCTAGGGCTAGGGTTAGGGTTAGGGTTAGGGTTAGGGTTAGGGTTAGGGTTAGGGTTAGGGTTTGGATTGGTGTTAGGGTTAGGGTTAATGTTACGGTTAGGGTTAGGATTAGGGTTAGGGTTAGGATTGGGGTTCGGGCTAGGGCTAGGGCTAGGGCTAGGGTTAGGGTTAGGGTTAGGGTTAGGGTTAGGGTTAGGGTTAGGGTTAGGGTTAGGATTGGGGTTAGGGTTAGGGTTAGGGTTTCGGTTAGGGTTAGGTTTAGGGTTAGGGTTAGGATTGAGGTTATAGTTAGGGTTAGGGTTACGGGTAGCCTTGAGGTTAGTGTTAGGGTTAGGGTTAGGGTTAGGGTTAGGGTTAGGGTTAGGGTTAGGGTTAGGGTTAGGGTTAGGGTTAGGACTGGGGTTAGGGTTAGGGTTAGGGTTCCGGTTAGGGTTAGGTTTAGGGTTAGGGTTAGGATTGAGGTTATAGTTAGTGTTAGGGTTACGGGTAGCCTTTAGGTTAGTGTTAGGGTTAGGGTTAGGCTTACGGTTAGTGTCACGGTTACGGTTAGGGTTATGAATGGGGTGAGGGTTAGGGTTAGGGTTAGGGTTAGGGTTAGGGTTAGGGTTAGGGTTAGGTTTGGGCTTAGGGTTAGGGTTAGGGTTAGGGTTAGGGTTAGGGTTAGGGTTAGGATTGGGGTTCGGGTTCGGGTTAGGGCTAGGGCTAGGGCTAGGGCTAGGGTTAGGGTTAGGGTTAGGGTTAGGGTTAGGGTTAGGGTTAGGGTTTGGATTGGTGTTAGGGTTAGGGTTAATGTTACGGTTAGGGTTAGGATTAGGGTTAGGGTTAGGATTGGGGTTCGGGCTAGGGCTAGGGCTAGGGCTAGGGTTAGGGTTAGGGTTAGGGTTAGGGTTAGGGTTAGGGTTAGGATTGGGGTTAGGGTTAGGGTTAGGGTTTCGGTTAGGGTTAGGTTTAGGGTTAGGGTTAGGATTGAGGTTATAGTTAGGGTTAGGGTTACGGGTAGCCTTGAGGTTAGTGTTAGGGTTAGGGTTAGGGTTAGGGTTTGGATTGGGGTTAGGGTTAGGGTTAATGTTAGGGTTAGGGTTAGGATTAGGGTTAGGGTTAGGATTGGGGTTCGGGTTCGGGTTAGGGCTAGGGCTAGGGCTAGGGCTAGGGCTAGGGTTAGGGTTAGGGTTAGGGTTAGGGTTAGGGTTAGGGTTAGGGTTAGGGTTAGGCTTAGGATTGGGGTTAGGGTTAGGGTTAGGGTTCCGGTTAGGGTTAGGTTTAGGGTTAGGGTTAGGATTGAGGTTATAGTTAGTGTTACGGGTAGCCTTTAGGTTAGGGTTAGGGTTAGGGTTAGGGTTAGGGTTAGGGTTAGGGTTAGCGTTAGGGTTAGGGTTAGGGTTAGGGTTAGGGTTAGGATTGGGGTTAGGGTTAGAGTTAGGGTTAGGATTGGGGTTAGGGTTAGGGTTAGGGTTAGGATTAGGGTCAAGGTTAGGGTTAGGGTTAGGGTTAGGGTTAGGGCTAGGGCTAGGGCTAGGGCTAGGGCTAGGGCTAGGGTTAGGGTTAGGGTTAGGGTTAAGGTTAGGGTTAGGGTTAGGGTGAGGGTTAGGGTTAGGGTTAGGGATCCGTTAGGGTTAGGGTTAGAATTGGGGTTAGGGTTAGGGTTAGGGTTAGTGTTTCCGTTAGGGTTAGGGTTAAGGTTAGGTTTCGGATTAGGGTTAGGGTTACCCTTTCAGTTAGGGTTAAGGTTAGGGTTAGGATTGAGGTTAGGGTTAGGGTTAGGGTTAGGATTGGGGTTAGGGTTGGGGTTAGGGTTAGGGTTAGGGTTAGGGTTAGGGTTAGGGTTAGGGTTAGGGTTTCGGTTAGGTTTAGGTTTAGGGTTAGGGTTAGGGTTAGGATTGAGGTTATAGTTAGGGTTAGGGTTACGGGTAGCCTTTAGGTTAGTGTTAGGGTTAGTGTTAGGGTTAGGGTTAGGGTTAGGGTTAGGGTTAGGATTGGAGTTAGGGTTAGAGTTAGGGTTAGGATTGGGGCTAGGGTTAGGGTTAGGGTTAGGGTTAGGGTTTGGGCTAGGGCTAGGGCTAGGGTTAGGGTTAGGGTTAGGGTTAGGGTTAGGGTTAGGGTTAGGGTTAGGGTTAGGGTTAGGGTTAGGGTTAGTGTTTCCGTTAGGGTTAGGGTTAAGGTTAGGTTTCGGATTAGGGTTAGGGTTACCCTTTCGGTTAGGGTTAGGGTTAGGGTTAGGATTGGGGTTAGGGTTAGGGTTAGGGTTAGGATTGGGGTTAGGGTTGGGGTTAGGGTTAGGGTTACGGTTATTGATCGGGTTAGGGATCGGGTTAGGATTAGGGTTAGGGTTAGGGTTAGGGTTAGGGTTAGGGTTACGGTTACGGTTAGGGTTAGGGTTAGGGTTAGGGTTAGGGTTAGGATTGGGGTTAGGGTTAGAGTTAGGGTTAGGATTGGGGTTAGGGTTTGGGTTAGGGTTAGAATTGGGGTTAAGGTTAGGGTTAGGGTAAGGGATCAGTTAGGGTTAGGGTTAGGGTTCGGGTTCGGGTTAGGGTTAGGGTTAGGGTTAGGGTTAGGGTTAGGGTTAGGGTTAGGGTTAGGGTTAGGGTTAGGGTTAGGGTTTGGATTGGGGTTAGGGTTAGGGTTAATGTTACGGTTAGGGTTAGGATTAGGGTTAGGGTTAGGATTGGGGTTCGGGTTCGGGTTAGGGCTAGGGCTAGGGCTAGGGCTAGGGCTAGGGTTAGGGTTAGGGGTAGGGTTAGGGTTAGGGTTAGGATTGGGGTTAGGGTTAGGGTTAGGGTTCCGGTTAGGGTTAGGTTTAGGGTTAGGGTTAGGATTGAGGTTATAGTTAGTGTTAGGGTTACGGGTAGCCTTTAGGTTAGGGTTAGGGTTAGGGTTAGGGTTAGGGTTAGGGTTAGGGTTAGGGTTAGGGTTACGGTTAGGGTTAGGGTTAGGGTTAGGGTTAGGATTGGGGTTAGGGTTAGAGTTAGGGTTAGGATTGGGGTTAGGGTTAGGGTTAGGGTTAGGATTGGGGTTAGGGTTAGAGTTAGGGTTAGGATTGGGGTTAGGGTTAGGGTTAGGATTAGGGTCAAGGTTAGGGTTAGGGTTAGGGTTAGGGATCGGTTAAGGTTAGGGTTAGGGTTAGGGTTAGGGTTAGGGCTTGGGCTTGGGCTAGGGCTAGGGCTAGGGCTAGGGCTAGGGCTAGGGCTAGGGCTAGGGCTAGGGTTAGGGTTAGGGTTAGGGTTAGGGTTAGGGTTAGGGTTAGGGTTAGGGTTAGGGTTAAGGTTAGGGTTAGGGTTAGGGTGAGGGTTAGGGTTAGGGTTAGGGATCCGTTAGGGTTAGGGTTAGAATTGGGGTTAGGGTTAGGGTTAGGGTTAGTGTTTCCGTTAGGGTTAGGGTTAAGGTTAGGTTTTGGATTAGGGTTAGGGTTACCCTTTCGGTTAGGGTTAAGGTTAGGGTTAGGATTGGGGTTAGGGTTAGGGTTAGGATTAGGGTCAAGGTTAGGGTTAGGGTTAGGGTTAGGGATCGGTTAGGGTTAGGGTTCGGGTTCGGGTTCGGGTTCGGGTTAGGGTTAGGGTTAGGGTTAGGGTTAGGGTTAGGGTTAGGGTTAGGGTTAGGGTTTGGATTGGGGTTAGGGTTAGGGTTAATGTTACGGTTAGGGTTAGGATTAGGGTTAGGGTTAGGATTGGGGTTCGGGTTCGGGTTAGGGCTAGGGCTAGGGCTAGGGCTAGGGCTAGGGCTAGGGCTAGGGCTAGGGCTAGGGTTAGGGTTAGGGGTAGGGTTAGGGTTAGGGTTAGGATTGGGGTTAGGGTTAGGGTTAGGGTTCCGGTTAGGGTTAGGTTTAGGGTTAGGGTTAGGATTGAGGTTATAGTTAGTGTTAGGGTTACGGGTAGCCTTTAGGTTAGGGTTAGGGTTAGGGTTAGGGTTAGGGTTAGGGTTAGGGTTAGGGTTACGGTTAGGGTTAGGGTTAGGGTTAGGGTTAGGGTTAGGGTTAGGATTGGGGTTAGGGTTAGAGTTAGGGTTAGGATTGGGGTTAGGGTTAGGGTTAGGGTTAGGATTGGGGTTAGGGTTAGAGTTAGGGTTAGGATTGGGGTTAGGGTTAGGGTTAGGATTAGGGTCAAGGTTAGGGTTAGGGTTAGGGTTAGGGATCGGTTAAGGTTAGGGTTAGGGTTAGGGTTAGGGTTAGGGCTTGGGCTTGGGCTAGGGCTAGGGCTAGGGCTAGGGCTAGGGCTAGGGCTAGGGCTAGGGTTAGGGTTAGGGTTAGGGTTAGGGTTAGGGTTAGGGTTAAGGTTAGGGTTAGGGTTAGGGTGAGGGTTAGGGTTAGGGTTAGGGATCCGTTAGGGTTAGGGTTAGAATTGGGGTTAGGGTTAGGGTTAGGGTTAGTGTTTCCGTTAGGGTTAGGGTTAAGGTTAGGTTTTGGATTAGGGTTAGGGTTACCCTTTCGGTTAGGGTTAAGGTTAGGGTTAGGATTGGGGTTAGGGTTAGGGTTAGGGTTAGGATTGGGGTTAGGGTTGGGGTTAGGGTTAGGGTTAGGGTTAGGGTTAGGGTTCGGGTTTCGGTTAGGGTTAGGTTTAGGGTTAGGGTTAGGATTGAGGTTATAGTTAGGGTTAGGGTTAGGATTGGGGTTAGGGTTAGGGTTAGGGTTAGGGTTAGGATTGGGGTTAGGGTTAGAGTTTGGGTTGGGATTGGGGTTAGGGTTAGGGTTAGGGTTAGGGTTAGAATTGGGGTTAAGGTTAGGGTTAGGGTTAGGGATCAGTTAGGGTTAGGGTTAGGGTTAGGGTTCGGGTTCGGGTTAGGGCTAGGGCTAGGGCTAGGGCTAGGGCTAGGGCTAGGGCTAGGGCTAGGGCTAGGGCTAGGGCTAGGGCTAGGGCTAGGGCAAGGGTTAGGGTTTGGGTTAGGGTTAGGGTTAGGGTTAGGGTTAGGGTTAGGATTGGGGTTAGGGTTAGGGTTAGGGTACCGGTTAGGGTTAGGTTTAGGGTTAGGGTTAGGATTGAGGTTATAGTTAGTGTTAGGGTTAGTGTTAGGGTTATGAATGGGGTGAGGGTTAGGGTTAGGGTTAGGGTTGGGGTTAGGTTTAGGGTTAGGGTTAGGGTTAGGGTTGGGGTTAGTGTTAGGGTTAGGGTTAGGGTTAGGGTTAGGGTTAGGGTTAGGATTGGGGTTCGGGTTCGGGTCCGGCTAGGGCTAGGGCTAGGGCTAGGGTTAGGGTTAGGGTTAGGGTTAGGGTTAGGATTAGGGTTTGGATTGGTGTTAGGGTTTGGGTTAGGGTTAGGGTTAGGGTTAGGATTGAGGTTATAGTTAGGGTTAGGGTTACGGGTAGCCTTTAGGTTAGTGTTAGGGTTAGGGTTAGGGTTAGGGTTAGGGTTAGGGTTAGGGTTAGGGTTAGGGTTAGGATTGGAGTTAGGGTTAGAGTTAGGGTTAGGATTGGGGCTAGGGTTAGGGTTAGGGTTAGGGTTAGGGTTAGGGTTTGGGCTAGGGCTAGGGCTAGGGCTAGGGCTAGGGCTAGGGTTAGGGTTAGGGTTAGGGTTAGGGTTAGGGTTAGGGTTAGGGTTAGGGTTAGGGTTAGGGTTAGGGATCCGTTAGGGTTAGGGTTAGAATTGGGGTTAGGGTTAGGGTTAGGGTTAGTGTTTCCGTTAGGGTTAGGGTTAAGGTTAGGTTTCGGATTAGGGTTAGGGTTACCCTTTCGGTTAGGGTTAGGGTTAGGGTTAGGATTGGGGTTAGGGTTAGGGTTAGGGTTAGGATTGGGGTTAGGGTTGGGGTTAGGGTAAGGGATCAGTTAGGGTTAGGGTTAGGGTTAGGGTTCGGGTTCAGGTTAGGGTTAGGGTTAGGGTTAGGGTTAGGGTTAGGGTTAGTGTTAGGGTTAGGGTTAGGGTTAGGGTTAGGGTTAGGGTTAGGGTTAGGGTTAGGGTTAGGGTTAGGGTTAGGATTGGGGTTAGGGTTAGAGTTAGGGTTAGGATTGGGGTTAGGGTTTGGGTTAGGGTTAGAATTGGGGTTAAGGTTAGGGTTAGGGTAAGGGATCAGTTAGGGTTAGGGTTAGGGTTAGGGTTCGGGTTCAGGTTAGGGTTAGGGTTAGGGTTAGGGTTAGGGTTAGGGTTAGGGTTAGGGTTAGGGTTTGGATTGGGGTTAGGGTTAGGGTTAATGTTACGGTTAGGGTTAGGATTAGGGTTAGGGTTAGGATTGGGGTTCGGGTTCGGGTTAGGGCTAGGGCTAGGGCTAGGGCTAGGGCTAGGGCTAGGGCTAGGGCTAGGGCTAGGGTTAGGGTTAGGGTTAGGGTTAGGGGTAGGGTTAGGGTTAGGGTTAGGGTTAGGGTTAGGGTTAGGATTGGGGTTAGGGTTAGGGTTAGGGTTCCGGTTAGGGTTAGGTTTAGGGTTAGGGTTAGGATTGAGGTTATAGTTAGTGTTAGGGTTACGGGTAGCCTTTAGGTTAGGGTTAGGGTTAGGGTTAGGGTTAGGGTTAGGGTTAGGGTTACGGTTAGGGTTAGGGTTAGGGTTAGGGTTAGGGTTAGGGTTAGGGTTAGGGTTAGGGTTAGGGTTAGGGTTACGGTTAGGGTTAGGGTTAGGGTTAGGATTGGGGTTAGGGTTAGAGTTAGGGTTAGGATTGGGGTTAGGGTTAGGGTTAGGATTGGGGTTAGGGTTAGAGTTAGGGTTAGGATTGGGGTTAGGGTTAGGGTTAGGATTAGGGTTAGGGTTAGGGTTAGGGTTAGGGTTAGGGTTAGGGTTAGGGTTAGGGCTTGGGCTTGGGCTTGGGCTAGGGCTAGGGCTAGGGCTAGGGCTAGGGCTAGGGCTAGGGCTAGGGCTAGGGCTAGGGTTAGGGTTAGGGTTAGGGTTAGGGTTAGGGTTAAGGTTAGGGTTAGGGTGAGGGTTAGGGTTAGGGTTAGGGTTAGGGATCCGTTAGGGTTAGGGTTAGAATTGGGGTTAGGGTTAGGGTTAGGGTTAGTGTTTCCGTTAGGGTTAGGGTTAAGGTTAGGTTTTGGATTAGGGTTAGGGTTACCCTTTCGGTTAGGGTTAAGGTTAGGGTTAGGATTGGGGTTAGGGTTAGGGTTAGGATTGGGGTTAGGGTTGGGGTTAGGGTTAGGGTTAGGGTTAGGGTTAGGGTTAGGGTTAGGGTTCGGGTTTCGGTTAGGGTTAGGTTTAGGGTTAGGGTTAGGATTGAGGTTATAGTTAGGGTTAGGGTTAGGATTGGGGTTAGGGTTAGGGTTAGGGTTAGGGTTAGGGTTAGGGTTAGGATTGGGGTTGGGGTTAGGGTTAGAGTTAGGGTTGGGATTGGGGTTAGGGTTAGGGTTAGGGTTAGGGTTAGAATTGGGGTTAAGGTTAGGGTTAGGTTTAGGGATCAGTTAGGGTTAGGGTTAGGGTTAGGGTTCGGGTTCGGGTTAGGGCTAGGGCTAGGGCTAGGGCTAGGGCTAAGGCTAGGGTTAGGGTTAGGGTTAGGGTTAGGGTTAGGGTTAGGGTTAGGATTGGGGTTAGGGTTAGGGTTAGGGTTCCGGTTAGGGTTAGGTTTAGGGTTAGGGTTAGGATTGAGGTTATAGTTAGTGTTAGGGTTACGGGTAGCCTTTAGGTTAGTGTTAGGGTTAGGGTTAGGCTTACGGTTAGTGTCACGTTTACGGTTAGGGTTATGAATGGGGTGAGGGTTAGGGTTAGGGTTAGGGTTAGGGTTAGGTTTAGGGTTAGGGTTAGGGTTAGGGTTAGGGTTGGGGTTAGGGTTAGGATTGGGGTTCGGGTTCGGGTTCGGGCTAGGGCTAGGGCTAGGGCTAGGGCTAGGGTTAGGGTTAGGGTTAGGGTTAGGGTTAGGATTGGTGTTAGGGTTAGGGTTAATGTTACGGTTAGGGTTAGGATTAGGGTTAGGCTTTGGATTGGTGTTAGGGTTAGGGTTAATGTTACGGTTAGGGTTAGGATTAGGGTTAGGGTTAGGATTGGGGTTCGGGCTAGGGCTAGGGCTAGGGTTAGGGTTAGGGTTAGGGTTAGGGTTAGGGTTAGGGTTAGGATTGGGGTTAGGGTTAGGGTTAGGGTTTCGGTTAGGGTTAGGTTTAGGGTTAGGGTTAGGATTGAGGTTATAGTTAGGGTTAGGGTTACGGGTAGCCTTTAGGTTAGTGTTAGGGTTACGGTTAGGGTTAGGGTTAGGGTTAGGGTTTGGATTGGGGTTCGGGTTCGGGTTAATGTTACGGTTAGGGTTAGGATTAGGGTTAGGGTTAGGATTGGGGTTCGGGTTCGGGTTCGGGCTAGGGCTAGGGCTAGGGCTAGGGTAAGGGTTAGGGTTAGGGTTAGGGTTAGGGTTAGGGTTAGGGTTAGGGTTAGGATTGGGGTTCGGGTTCGGGTTCGGGTTAGGGCTAGGGCTAGGGCTAGGGCTAGGGTTAGGGTTAGGGTTAGGGTTAGGGTTAGGGTTAGGGTTAGGGTTAGGATTGAGGTTATAGTTAGTGTTAGGGTTACGGGTAGCCTTTAGGTTAGGGTTAGGGTTAGGGTTAGGGTTAGGGTTAGGGTTAGGGTTAGGATTGGGGTTAGGGTTAGAGTTAGGGTTAGGATTGGGGTTAGGGCTAGGGTTAGGATTAGGGTCAAGGTTAGGGTTAGGGTTAGGGTTAGGGATCGGTTAGGGTTAGGGTTAGGGTTAGGGTTAGGGTTAGGGCTTGGGCTAGGGCTAGGGCTAGGGCTAGGGTTCGGGCTAGGGCTAGGGCTAGGGCTAGGGTTAGGGTTAGGGTTAGGGTTAGGGTTAGGGTTAGGGTTAGGGTTAGGATTGGGGTTAGGGTTAGGGTTAGGGTTAGGGTTTCGGTTAGGGTTAGGTTTAGGGTTAGGGTTAGGATTGAGGTTATAGTTAGGGTTAGGGTTACGGGTAGCCTTTAGGTTAGTGTTAGTGTTAGGCTTAGGGTTACGGTTAGGGTTAGGGTTAGGGTTTGGATTGGGGTTAGGGTTAGGGTTAATGTTACGGTTAGGGTTAGGATTAGGGTTAGGGTTAGGATTGGGGTTGGGTTCGGGTTAGGGCTAGGGCTAGGGCTAGTGCTAGGGTTAGGGTTAGGGTTAGGGTTAGGGTTAGGGTTAGGGTTAGGGTTAGGGTTACGGTTAGGGTTAGGGTTAGAGTTAGGGTTAGGATTGGGGTTAGGGTTAGAGTTAGGCTTAGGATTGGGGTTAGGGTTAGGGTTAGGGTTAGGATTAGGGTCATTTTTAGGGTTAGGGTTAGGGTTAGGGATCGGTTAGGGTTAGGGTTAGGGTTAGGGTTAGGGTTAGGGTTAGGGTTAGCATTGAGGTTATAGTTAGTGTTAGGGTTACGGGTAGCCTTTAGGTTAGGGTTAGGGTTAGGGTTAGGGTTAGGGTTAGGGTTAGGGTTAGGGTTAGGGTTAGGGTTAGGGTTACGGTTAGGGTTAGGGTTAGGGTTAGAGTTAGGGATCGGTTAGGGTTAGGGTTAGGGTTAGGGTTAGGGTTAGGGTTAGGGTTAGGGCTTGGGCTAGGGCTAGGGCTAGGGCTAGGGCTAGGGCTAGGGCTAGGGCTAGGGCTAGGGTTAGGGTTAAGGTTAGGGTTAGGGTTAGGGTTAGGGTTAGGGTTAGGGTTAGGGTTAGGGTGAGGGTTAGGGTTAGGGTTAGGGATCCGTTAGGGTTAGGGTTAGAATTGGGGTTAGGGTTAGGGTTAGGGTTAGTGTTTCCGTTAGGGTTAGGGTTAAGGTTAGGTTTCGGATTAGGGTTAGGGTTACCCTTTCGTTTAGGGTTAAGGTTAGGGTTAGGATTGAGGTTAGGGTTAGGGTTAGGGTTAGGATTGGGGTTAGGGTTGGGGTTAGGGTTAGGGTTAGGGTTAGGGTTAGGGTTCGGGTTTCGGTTAGGGTTAGGTTTAGGGTTAGGGTTAGGATTGAGGTTAGGGTTAGGGTTAGGGTTAGGATTGGGGTTAGGGTTGGGGTTAGGGTTAGGGTTAGGGTTAGAGTTAGGGTTCGGGTTTCGGTTAGGGTTAGGTTTAGGGTTAGGGTTAGGATTGAGGTTATAGTTAGGGTTAGGGTTACGGGTAGCCTTTAGGTTAGTGTTAGGGTTAGGGTTAGGGTTAGGGTTAGGGTTAGGGTTAGGGTTGGAGTTAGGGTTAGAGTTAGGGTTAGGATTGGGGTTAGGGTTAGGGTTAGGGTTAGGGTTAGGGTTAGGGTTAGGGTTTGGGCTAGGGCTAGGGCTAGGGCTAGGGCTAGGGCTAGGGCTAGGGTTAGGGTTAGGGTTAGGGTTAGGGTTAGGGTTAGGGATCGGTTAGGGTTAGGGTTAGGGTTAGGGTTAGGGCTTGGGCTAGGGCTAGGGCTAGGGCTAGGGCTAGGGCTAGGGTTCGGGCTAGGGCTAGGGCTAGGGCTAGGGCTAGGGCTAGGGCTAGGGCTAGGGTTAGGGTTAGGGTTAGGGTTAGGGTTAGGATTGGGGTTAGGGTTAGGGTTAGGGTTTTGGTTAGGGTTAGGTTTAGGGTTTGGGTTAGGATTGAGGTTATAGTTAGGGTTAGGGTTACGGGTAGCCTTTAGGTTAGTGTTAGGGTTAGGGTTAGGGTTACGGTTAGGGTTAGGGTTAGGGTTAGGGTTTGGATTGGGGTTAGGGTTAGGGTTAGGGTTAATGTTAGGGTTAGGGTTAGGATTAGGATTAGGGTTAGGGTTAGGATTGGGGTTGGGTTCGGGTTAGGGTTAGGGTTAGGGATCGGTTAGGGTTAGGGTTAGGGTTAGGGTTAGGGTTAGGGCTTGGGCTTGGGCTAGGGCTAGGGCTAGGGCTAGGGCTAGGGCTAGGGCTAGGGCTAGGGCTAGGGTTAGGGTTAAGGTTAGGGTTAGGGTTAGGGTTAGGGTTAGGGTTAGGGTTAGGGTTAGGGTGAGGGTTAGGGTTAGGGTTAGGGTTAGGTATCCGTTAGGGTTAGGGTTAGAATTGGGGTTAGGGTTAGGGTTAGTGTTTCCGTTAGGGTTAGGGTTAAGGTTAGGTTTCGGATTAGGGTTAGGGTTACCCTTTCGTTTAGGGTTAAGGTTAGGGTTAGGATTGAGGTTAGGGTTAGGGTTAGGATTGGGGTTAGGGTTGGGGTTAGGGTTAGGGTTAGGGTTAGGGTTAGAGTTAGGGTTCGGGTTTCGGTTAGGGTTAGGTTTAGGGTTAGGGTTAGGATTGAGGTTATAGTTAGGGTTAGGGTTACGGGTAGCCTTTAGGTTAGTGTTAGGGTTAGGGTTAGGGTTAGGGTTAGGGTTAGGGTTAGGGTTAGGGTTAGGGTTAGGGTTAGGGTTAGGGTTGGAGTTAGGGTTAGAGTTAGGGTTAGGATTGGGGTTAGGGTTAGGGTTAGGGTTAGGGTTAGGGTTAGGGTTAGAGTTAGGGTTCGGGTTTCGGTTAGGGTTAGGTTTAGGGTTAGGGTTAGGATTGAGGTTATAGTTAGGGTTAGGGTTAGGGTTAGGGTTAGGGTTAGGGTTAGGGTTAGGGTTAGGGTTAGGGTTTGGGCTAGGGCTAGGGCTAGGGCTAGGGCTAGGGCTAGGGTTAGGGTTAGGGTTAGGGTTAGGGTTAGGGATCGGTTAGGGTTAGGGTTAGGGTTAGGGTTAGGGTTAGGGTTAGGGTTAGGGTTAGGGTTAGGGTTAGGGCTTGGGCTAGGGCTAGGGCTAGGGCTAGGGCTAGGGCTAGGGTTCGGGCTAGGGCTAGGGCTAGGGCTAGGGCTAGGGCTAGGGCTAGGGCTAGGGCTAGGGTTAGGGTTAGGGTTAGGGTTAGGATTGGGGTTAGGGTTAGGGTTAGGGTTTCGGTTAGGGTTAGGTTTAGGGTTAGGGTTAGGATTGAGGTTATAGTTAGGGTTAGGGTTACGGGTAGCCTTTAGGTTAGTGTTAGGGTTAGGGTTAGGG
>NC_138762.1:114321665-114326665 GCF_965113315.1 Podarcis vaucheri
AGGGCTAGGGCTAGGGCTAGGGCTAGGGCTAGGGCTAGGGCTAGGGATAGGGATAGGGTTAGGGTTAGGGTTAGGGTTAGGGTTAGGGTTAGGGTTAGGGTTAGGGTTAGGGTTAGGGTTAGGGTTAGGGTTAGGGTTAGGGATCCGTTAGGGTTAGGGTTAGGGTTAGGGTTAGGGTTAGGGTTAGGGTTAGGGTTAGGGTTAGGGTTAGGGTTAGGATTGAGGTTATAGTTAGTGTTAGGGTTACGGGTAGCCTTTAGGTTAGTGTTAGGGTTAGGGTTAGGCTTACGGTTAGTGTCACGGTTACGGTTAGGGTTATGAATGGGGTGAGGGTTAGGGTTAGGGTTAGGTTTAGGATTAGGGTTAGGGTTGGGGTTAGGGTTAGGGTTAGGGTTAGGGTTAGGGTTAGGGTTAGGGTTAGGGTTAGGGTTAGGGTTAGGGTTAGGGTTAGGGTTAGGTTTAGGATTGGGGTTCGGGTTCGGGTTAGGGCTAGGGCTAGGGCTAGGGCTAGGGCTAGGGTTAGGGTTAGGGTTAGGGTTAGGGTTAGGGTTAGGGTTAGGATTAGGGTTAGGGTTAGGGTTTGGATTGGTGTTAGGGTTAGGGTTAATGTTACGGTTAGGGTTAGGATTAGGGTTAGGGTTAGGATTGGGGTTCGGGCTAGAGCTAGGGCTAGGGCTAGGGCTAGGACTAGGGTAAAGGTTAGGGTTAGGGTTAGGATTGGGGTTAGGGTTAGGGTTAGGGTTTCGGTTAGGGTTAGGTTTAGGGTTAGGGTTAGGATTGAGGTTATAGTTAGGGTTAGGGTTACGGGTAGCCTTTAGGTTAGTGTTAGGGTTAGGGTTAGGGTTAGGGTTAGGGTTTGGATTGGGGTTAGGGTTAGGGTTAGGGTTAGGGTTAATGTTACGGTTAGGGTTAGGGTTAGGATTAGGGTTAGGGTTAGGATTGGGGTTGGGTTCGGGTTAGGGCTAGGGCTAGGGCTAGGGTTAGGGTTAGGGTTAGGGTTAGGGTTAGGGTTAGGGTTAGGGTTAGGGTTAGGATTGGGGTTAGGGTTAGGGTTTGGGTTCCGGTTAGGGTTAGGTTTAGGGTTAGGGTTAGGATTGAGGTTATAGTTAGTGTTAGGGTTACGGGTAGACTTTAGGTTAGGGTTAGGGTTAGGGTTAGGGTTAGGGTTAGGGTTAGGGTTACGGTTAGGGTTAGAGTTAGGGTTAGGATTGGGGTTAGGGTTAGAGTTAGGGTTAGGATTGGGGTTAGGGTTAGGGTTAGGGTTAGGATTAGGGTCAAGGTTAGGGTTAGGGTTAGGGTTAGGGATCGGTTAGGGTTAGGGTTAGGGTTAGGGTTAGGGTTAGGGCTTGGGCAAGGGCTAGGGCGAGGGCTAGGGCTAGGGCTAGGACTAGGGCTAGGGTTAGGGTTAAGGTTAGGGTTAGGGTTAGGGTTAGGGTTAGGGTTAGGGTGAGGGTGAGGGTTAGGGTTAGGGTTAGGGATCCGTTAGGGTTAGGGTTAGAATTGGGGTTAGGGTTAGGGTTAGGGTTAGTGTTTCCGTTAGGGTTAGGGTTAAGGTTAGGTTTCGGATTAGGGTTAGGGTTACCCTTTCGGTTAGGGTTAAGGTTAGGGTTAGGATTGAGGTTAGGGTTAGGGTTAGGGTTAGGATTGGGGTTAGGGTTGGGGTTAGGGTTAGGGTTAGGGTTAGGGTTAGGGTTAGGGTTAGGGTTCGGGTTTCGGTTAGGGTTAGGTTTAGGGTTAGGGTTAGGATTGAGGTTATAGTTAGGGTTAGGGTTACGGGTAGCCTTTAGGTTAGTGTTAGGGTTAGGGTTAGGGTTAGGGTTAGGATTGGAGTTAGGGTTAGAAATAGGGTTAGGATTGGGGTTAGGGTTAGGGTTAGGGTTAGGGTTAGGGTTAGGGTTTGGGTTTGGGCTAGGGCTAGGGCTAGGGCTAGGGCTAGGGCTAGGGCTAGGGTTAGGGTTAGGGTTAGGGTTAGGGTTAGGGTTAGGGTTAGGGTGAGGGTGAGGGTTAGGGTTAGGGTTAGGGATCCGTTAGGGTTAGGGTTAGGGTTAGGGTTAGGGTTAGGATTGGGGTTAGGGTTAGGGTTTGGGTTCCGGTTAGGGTTAGGTTTAGGGTTAGGGTTAGGATTGAGGTTATAGTTAGTGTTAGGGTTACGGGTAGCCTTTAGGTTAGGGTTAGGGTTAGGGTTAGGGTTACGGTTAGGGTTAGGGTTAGAGTTAGGGTTAGGATTGGGGTTAGGGTTAGAGTTAGGGTTAGGATTGGGGTTAGGGTTAGGGTTAGGGTTAGGATTAGGGTCAAGGTTAGGGTTAGGGTTAGGGTTAGGGATCGGTTAGGGTTAGGGTTAGGGTTAGGGTTAGGGCTTGGGCTAGGGCTAGGGCTAGGGCTAGGGCTAGGGCTAGGGCTAGGGCTAGGGCTAGGGCTAGGGTTAGGGTTAAGGTTAGGGTTAGGGTTAGGGTTAGGGTGAGGGTGAGGGTTAGGGTTAGGGTTAGGGATCCGTTAGGGTTAGGGTTAGAATTGGGGTTAGGGTTAGGGTTAGGGTTAGTGTTTCCGTTAGGGTTAGGGTTAAGGTTAGGTTTCGGATTAGGGTTAGGGTTACCCTTTCGGTTAGGGTTAAGGTTAGGGTTAGGATTGAGGTTAGGGTTAGGGTTAGGTTTAGGATTGGGGTTAGGGTTGGGGTTAGGGTTAGGGTTAGGGTTAGGGTTAGGGTTAGGGTTAGGGTTCGGGTTTCGGTTAGGGTTAGGTTTAGGGTTAGGGTTAGGATTGAGGTTATAGTTAGGGTTAGGGTTACGGGTAGCCTTTAGGTTAGTGTTAGGGTTAGGGTTAGGGTTAGGGTTAGGATTGGAGTTAGGGTTAGAAATAGGGTTAGGATTGGGGTTAGGGTTAGGGTTAGGGTTAGGGTTAGGGTTAGGGTTTGGGTTTGGGCTAGGGCTAGGGCTAGGGCTAGGGCTAGGGCTAGGGCTAGGGCTAGGGTTAGGGTTAGGGTTAGGGTTAGGGTTAGGGTTAGGGTGAGGGTGAGGGTTAGGGTTAGGGTTAGGGATCCGTTAGGGTTAGGGTTAGGGTTCGAATTGGGGTTAGGGTTAGGGTTAGTGTTTCCGTTAGGGTTAGGGTTAAGGTTAGGTTTCGGATTAGGGTTAGGGTTACCCTTTCGGTTAGGGTTAGGGTTAGGGTTAGGGTTAGGATTGGGGTTAGGGTTAGGGTTAGGGTTAGGATTGGGTTTAGGGTTGGGGTTAGGGTTAGGGTTACGGTTATTGATCGGGTTAGGGATCGGGTTAGGATTAGGGTTAGGGTTAGGGTTAGGGTTAGGGTTACGGTTACGGTTAGGGTTAGGGTTAGGGTTAGGGTTAGGGTTAGGGTTAGGGTTAGGGTTAGGGTTAGGGTTAGGATTGGGGTTAGGGTTAGAGTTAGGGTTAGGATTGGGGTTAGGGTTAGGGTTAGAATTGGGGTTAAGGTTAGGGTTAGGGTTAGGGATCAGTTAGGGTTAGGGTTAGGGTTAGGGTTCGGGTTAGGGCTAGGGCTAGGGCTAGGGCTAGGGCTAGGGCTAGGGCTAGGGCTAGGGCTAGGGTTAGGGTTAGGGATCGGTTAGGGTTAGGGTTAGGGTTAGGGTTAGGATTGGGGTTAATGTTAGGTTTGGGGTTGGGGTTAGCGTTAGGGTTAGGGTTAGGCTAACGGTTAGTGTCACCGTTACGGTTAGGGTTATGAATGGGGTGAGGGTTAGGGTTAGGGTTAGGGTTGGGGTTAGGGTTGGGGTTAGGGTTAGGGTTAGGGTTAGGGTTAGGGTTAGGGTTAGGGTTAGGGTTAGGGATAGGGATAGGGATAGGGATAGGGATAGGGTTAGGGTTAGGGTTAGGGTTAGGGTTAGGGTTAGGGTTAGGGTTAGGGTTAGGGTTAGGATTGGGGTTAGGGTTAGGGTTCGGGTTCGGGTTCGGGTTAGGGCTAGGGCTAGGGCTAGGGCTAAGGTTAGGGTTAGGGTTAGGGTTAGGGTTAGGGTTAGGATTGTGTTAGGGTTAGGGTTAGGGTTAGGGTTAGGGTTAGGGTTTCGGTTAGGGTTAGGTTTATGGTTAGGGTTAGGGTTAGGATTGAGGTTATTGTTAGGGTTAGGGTTACGGGTAGCCTTTAGGTTAGTGTTAGGGTTAGGGTTAGGGTTAGGGTTAGGGTTAGGGTTAGGGTTAGGGTTAGGGTTAGGGTTTGGATTGGGGTTAGGGTTAGGGTTAATGTTACGGTTAGGGTTAGGATTAGGGTTAGGGTTAGGGTTAGGATTGGGGTTCGGGTTCGGGTTAGGGCTAGGGCTAGGGCTAGGGCTAGGGCTAGGGCTAGGGCTAGGGTTAGGGTTAGGGTTAGCGTTAGGGTTAGGGTTAGGGTTAGGGTTAGGGTTAGGATTGGGGTTAGGGTTAGGGTTAGGGTTCCGGTTAGGGTTTGGTTTAGGGTTAGGGTTAGGATTGAGGTTATAGTTAGTGTTAGGGTTACAGGTAGCCTTTAGGTTAGGGTTAGGGTTAGGGTTAGGGTTAGGGTTAGGGTTAGGGTTACGGTTACGGTTAGGGTTAGGGTTAGGGTTAGGGTTAGGGTTAGGGTTAGGATTGGGGTTAGGGTTAGAGTTAGGGTTAGGATTGGGGTTAGGGTTAGGGTTAGGGTTAGGGTTAGGGTTAGGATTAGGGTCAAGGTTAGGGTTAGGGTTAGGGTTAGGGTTAGGGTTAGGGATCGGTTAGGGTTAGGGTTAGGGTTAGGGTTAGGGTTAGGGTTAGGGTTAGGGTTAGGGTTAGGGTTAGGGTTAGGGTTAGGACTTGGGCTAGGGCTAGGGCTAGGGCTAGGGCTAGGGCTAGGGCTAGGGTTAAGGTTAGGGTTAGAGTGAGGGTGAGGGTTAGGGTTAGGGATCCGTTAGGGTTAGGGTTAGAATTGGGGTTAGGGTTAGGGTTAGTGTTTCCGTTAGGGTTAGGGTTAAGGTTAGGTTTCGGATTAGGGTTAGGGTTACCCTTTCGGTTAGGGTTAGGGTTAGGGTTAGGATTGGG
>NC_138762.1:114331665-114336665 GCF_965113315.1 Podarcis vaucheri
GAACTACAAAGAAAAGAAAGGAATCTGAAATTACGATCAATTCCAGAGGACGAAGGAGACAACCTCACGGACTTTTTAACGAACGAGTTTGCTGATGCTTGGGAAGACTTAGAGGAAGACGAAATCAAAATCACAACGGCATTCAGACTGGGCAGAAGACAGAATAGAAAGGTACCGAGAGACTGCTTGATCACCTTGAGATCGAAGGAGGAAAGAGACAAAATATTAAGACTGCATTTTGAAAAGGCCTTACAAATTGGGAATTCACCGATACAGATCTTTAAAGATATCCCCAAACATATTCTGGACTTGAGAGCTTCTTATAAGGACCTGGTTTACCTGCTCAAGAAGAACAACATTCGTTTTAGGTGGGAATTTCCACAGGGACTGTCCTTTGACTATAGGGGGAAGAAGGTGAAAATAAAGACGACACAGGATAAAGACAGTTTCCTGCATAAAAATCAAGAAGATCTACAGAAAGGAACTGTAGACCCAATTGCTGAGCAAAGGAGTGTATTAGATATCTTGAACCTCTCATTTGGACAGAACCTTCCACCACCAACAGAGGAGGAACAACAATTGGGAGCAGTTGGAGGAATACCAGAAAAATAACAAGATGGCCCTGCAATTCCTTAGCTGGAATTGTAATGGGATGAACATGCCTTTGAAGAGACGACAAGTATTCCACATTTTGTACAGAGAACAACTGGACGTGATTTGTTTACAGGAAACTCACATAACCAGAGCCCACAGGAGATTGCTTATGAATAAAAAATTGGGACAAGAATTTATCTCGTCAGACAAAGTGAAAAAAAGAGGAGTTGTGATTTATGTAAAAGAGAAGTGGGCCCCAAAAATGATTTTTAAAGATGAAGAAGGAAGATACTTAGCGGTGGAGATTCAAGCACAAGGAGAAAATTTTTTGATAATTGGGATTTATGCACCAAATGAAGGTAAAGCAGAATTCTTCAAAAAACTTCATGAAACCCTGATGGACTATTTGGAATATAACATGATAATTATGGGAGATATGAATGGTGTAGTTTCTACAAACATGGACAAGACACAAAGACTGATACTCACTAAAGAAGGGAGACTCCCGAAGACTTTTTTTGAAATGACTGAAAATATGGACTTAATAGACATTTGGAGAACAAGGAACCCTCTTGAAAGAGAGGGAACCTTTTTCTCCCAAGCAAAGATGACCTGGACCAGAATCGACCAAATCTGGATTACTAGTGGAATGGCTCCGAAGATTAAGAAGGTAGAAATCTGCCCAAAAACCTGCTCCGACCATAACGCCGTGAAGATGGAAATGAAACTTACAACAACTGGTCAGTTTAGATGGAGAATGAATGACACCCTGTTTCGAGATAGAGAGTTCCACTTGAAGGCCCAAAAAACTTTAAAGGACTATTTTGAAATTAATCTAAGGGGCGATGTGGAAAGAAGAGTGATCTGGGACGCAAGTAAAGCTGTGATGCGAGGGTTTTTGATTCAACAAAACTCAATAAAGAAGAGAAAGCAGAAGGAGAAAAGAGAAAATTTTTTGGAAAAGATAAAAGAAGGAGAGAAAAAATTAAGGTCAAAACCAAAGTCCCAGGAGATTTTGAGGGAGATTAAATTGTATCAAACACAATATATGGAATTGATGAACCAAGAGATAGAGTGGAAAATAAAGCAAATGAGACAAAAGACATTTGAGTCGGCAGATAAATGTGGCAAACTTTTGGCATGGCAACTCAAAAAAAGACAGAAATTAAATACAGTTTCAAGTTTGGAAGTGGATGGAAGGACCATATCTAAACCAAATGAGATAAGAAACTGTTTTGTGAGTTATTTCAAAAAACTTTATTCCCAAGGATTACAAAATGAAGAAGACATAGATAAATTCCTTAATAAACATGGATTACAAAAAATCTCTCCTCAAAGTAAGGTGGATCTAAACCAGAGAATAACAGAACAAGAGATAGAGGGTGCCATTCAGGACATGCAATTGGGCAAATCTCCAGGGCCAGATGGACTGACTTCCAGATATTACAAATCGTTAAAGGAATGGTTGATACAACCGCTAAAGGATGTCTGTAATGAGATCTTAGAGGGAAAAAAGGCACCTGAATCGTGGAAAGAAGCATATATTTCACTCATACCAAAGACAGAGACTGAAAAGACTCAATTGAAGAACTACCGCCCAATCTCGTTACTCAATGTGGATTACAAAATTATTGCAGACATTTTAGCAAAAAGATTCAAAAGAGTATTGATGGAAAAGATTCATAGAGACCAAGCAGGCTTTCTCCCAAAGAGACACCTCTCAGACAATGTTAGGAATATAATAGACATTCTGGAAAAGTTAGAGGTGAATATAAATACTAAAGCAGTTTTGATATTTGTGGATGCGGAGAAAGCCTTTGACAACATTTCTTGGAGTTTTATGAAAAAGAACCTTCATGGGATGGGGGTAGGACAAGGTTTTGAGAATGGTATGGGTGCAATATATTCCGAACAAAAAGCTAAGTTGATTGTAAACAATGTAATAACTGAGGAACTTAAGATAGAAAAAGGAACACGACAGGGGTGCCCAATTTCCCCATTGCTTTTTATTTCGGTCCTGGAGGTGTTGCTGAACATGATTAGAGAGGACCAGCAAGTTAAAGGTGTACAGGTCGGAGCAAAACATTACAAGTTAAGGGCTTTCGCAGATGACTTAGTTCTGACTTTACAAGAGCCATACACTAGCACGAAAAAGGTGTTGGAGATAATTCAACAATTTGGCCAGGTAGCTGGATTTAAATTGAATAAACAAAAAACTAAAGTCTTAGGGAAAAACCTGACAGATATGGAGAAGAATAAGTTTCAAGAAGAGACGGGTTTGATGGTGGTTAAGAAGGTGAAGTACCTAGGGGTTAATTTAACATCTAAAAATTTGAATTTATATAAGGACAATTATGAAAAATGTTGGTTAGAAATTAAAAAAGACTTAGAAATATGGTCAAATTTGAGATTATCAATGTTAGGCCGAATTGCAGTAATTAAGATGAATGTATTGCCTAGAATGTTATTTTTGTTTCAAACTTTGCAGATTATTGACAAGATGGACTGTTTCAAGAGGTGGCAGAAAGATATTGCGAAATTTGTCTGGCAGGGCAAAAAGCCCAGAATAAAATATAAAATATTAACAGATGCAAGAGAAAGAGGGGGATTTGCCCTGCCGGACTTAAAATTGTACTATGAGGCAGCAGCATTCTGCTGGCTGAAAGAGTGGATGCTCCTCGAGAATACAGATATCTTGGACTTAGAAGGTTTCAATAACGCATTCGGTTGGCATGCATATTTATGGTATGACAAAATCAAAGTGCATAGTGCCTTTAAAAATCACATTGTAAGGAAAGTGTTGTTCAATGTTTGGATGAGATATAAAGACCTGTTGGAAAACAAAACCCCTAGATGGTTGTCACCCTTAGAGGCGAAGGCCCATAAGAAAGTTAATATGGAGGTCGGATGGCCAAAGTATTGTGAGATTTTAGAACAGGATGGAGAGAAACTGAAATTAAAGAGCCATGAAAAACTAAAACCCAAAGTACAAGATTGGCTCCACTATTATCAAATAATGGAGGTTTTTAAACAAGACAGGAAAATTGGCTTCCAGGTGGAAAAATCAAAACTCGAGACAGAACTGCTAGAACCCAATACTAAGAATTTGTCAAGAATGTATAACTTGCTGTTGAAATGGAACACACAAGATGAAATAGTTAAATCAGCTATGATTAAGTGGGCACAGGACATTGGTCATAATATTATGTCTGCTGACTGGGAAAGGTTGTGGAACACCGGAATTAAATTTACGGCATGTAGTGCCTTAAAGGAAAATGTGATGAAAATGGTATACAGGTGGTACATGACCCCAGTTAAGCTAGCAAAAATTTACCATTTGCCTGACAATAAATGCTGGAAATGTAAGGAAACTGAAGGTACTTTTTATCATCTTTGGTGGACATGCCCGAAGATTAAGGTCTTCTGGGAGATGATATATAATGAAATGAAAAAGGTATTTAAATATACCTTTCTTAAGAAACCAGAGGCCTTTCTCTTGGGCATTGTCGGCCAATTGGTGCAAAAAAAGGATAGAACATTCTTTATGTACGCAACAACAGCAGCAAGAATATTGATCGCAAAGTATTGGAAGACACAAGATCTACCCACCGTGGAAGAATGGCAGATGAAAGTGATTGACTATATGACATTGGCGGAAATGACGAGCAGAATTCGAGACCAGGGAAAGGAGACTGCGGAAGAAGATTGGAAGAAATTCAAGATTTATCTTAAGGACTACTATAAACTTGATGAAGCTTAGAATGTCGAGATTCTATAGAGAGAAAGGGCTGCAGTAATATAAGATTAGAATAAGAAAGGACTATGATGAATTAGAGTTGGAAAAAACATTTATAAGTTGCTATAAAATTTGGACATGAGGATGCAGAAAGGGGAGGTATGGGGAAGTCCGAGGAAAGAAGTTTATGAAATGACATTATGAAATTATACTTGTTTGTTTGTTTGTTTTCTTTTTTGTGTTTGTCTGTTATAAAAACTTTTGTAAAATTAATAAAAAATATTATAAAAAAAAAAAGGATTGAGGTTATAGTTAGGGTTAGGGTTACGGGTAGCCTTTAGGTTAGTGTTAGGGTTAGGGTTAGGGTTAGGGTTAGGGTTAGGGTTTGGATTGGGGTTAGGGTTAGGGTTAGGGTTAGGGTTAATGTTACGGTTAGGGTTAGGATTAGGATTAGGGTTAGGGTTAGGATTGGGGTTGGGTTCGGGTTAGGGCTAGGGCTAGGGCTAGGGCTAGGGTTAGGGTTAGGGTTAGGGTTAGGGTTAGGGTTAGGGTTAGGGTTAGGGTTAGGGTTAGGGTTAGGGTTAGGGTTGGGGTTAGGGTTAGGGTTAGGGTTCCGGTTAGGGTTAGGTTTAGGGTTAGGGTTAGGATTGAGGTTATAGTTAGTGTTAGG
>NC_138762.1:114341665-114344165 GCF_965113315.1 Podarcis vaucheri
AGGGTTAGGGTTAGGGTTAGGATTGGGGTTAGGGTTAGGGTTAGGGTTCCGGTTAGGGTTAGGTTTAGGGTTAGGGTTAGGATTGAGGTTATAGTTAGTGTTAGGGTTACGGGTAGCCTTTAGGTTAGGGTTAGGGTTAGGGTTAGGGTTAGGGTTACGGTTAGGGTTAGGGTTAGAGTTAGGGTTAGGATTGGGGTTAGGGTTAGAGTTAGGGTTAGGATTGGGGTTAGGGTTAGGGTTAGGATTAGGGTCAAGGTTAGGGTTAGGGTTAGGGTTAGGGATTGGTTAGGGTTAGGGTTAGGGTTAGGGTTAGGGTTAGGATTAGGGCTTGGGCTAGGGCTAGGGCTAGGGCTAGGGCTAGAGCTAGGGCTACGGTTAGGGTTAAGGTTAGGGTTAGGGTTAGGGTTAGGGTGAGGGTTAGGGTTAGGGTTAGGGTTAGGGATCCGTTAGGGTTAGGGTTAGAATTGGGGTTAGGGTTAGGGTTAGGGTTGGTGTTTCCGTTAGGGTTAGGGTTAAGGTTAGGTTTCGGATTAGGGTTAGGGTTACCCTTTCGGTTAGGGTTAAGGTTAGGGTTAGGATTGAGGTTAGGGTTAGGGTTAGGGTTAGGGTTAGGATTGGGGTTAGGGTTGGGGTTAGGGTTAGGGTTAGGGTTAGGGTTAGGGTTAGGGTTAGGGTTCGGGTTTCGGTTAGGGTTAGGTTTAGGGTTAGGGTTAGGATTGAGGTTATAGTTAGGGTTAGGGTTACGGGTAGCCTTTAGGTTAGTGTTAGGGTTAGGGTTAGGGTTAGGGTTATGGTTAGGATTGGAGTTAGGGTTAGAGTTAGGGTTAGGATTGGGATTGGGGTTAGGGTTAGGGTTAGGATTAGGGTTTGGGCTAGGGCTAGGGCTAGGGCTAGGGCTAGGGCTAGGGCTAGGGTTAGGGTTAGGGTTAGGGTTAGGGTTAGGGTTAGGGTTAGGGTGAGGGTGAGGGTGAGGGTTAGGGTTAGGGTTAGGGATCCGTTAGGGTTAGGGTTAGGGTTCGAATTGGGGTTAGGGTTAGGGTTAGTGTTTCCGTTAGGGTTAGGGTTAAGGTTAGGTTTCGGATAAGGGTTAGGGTTAGCCTTTCGGTTAGGGTTAGGGTTAGGGTTAGGGTTAGGATTGGGGTTAGGGTTAGGGTTAGGGTTAGGGTTAGGGTTAGGATTGGGGTTAGGGTTGGGGTTAGGGTTAGGGTTAGGGTTACGGTTATTGATCGGGTTAGGGATCGGGTTAGGATTAGGGTTAGGGTTAGGGTTAGGGTTAGGGTTACGGTTACGGTTACGGTTAGGGTTAGGGTTAGGGTTAGGGTTAGGGTTAGGGTTAGGGTTAGGGTTAGGGTTAGGATTGGGGTTAGGGTTAGAGTTAGGGTTAGGATTGGGGTTAGGGTTGGGGTTAGAATTGGGGTTAAGGTTAGGGTTAGGGTTAGGGATCAGTTAGGGTTAGGGTTAGGGTTAGGGCTAGGGCTAGGGCTAGGGCTAGGGCTAGGGCTAGGGGTAGGGCTAGGGCTAGGGCTAGGGCTAGGGCTAGGGCTAGGGCTAGGGCTAGGGCTAGGGTTAGGGTTAGGGTTAGGGTTAGGGTTTGGATTGGTGTTAGGGTTAGGGTTAATGTTACGGTTAGGGTTAGGATTAGGGTTAGGGTTTGGATTGGTGTTAGGGTTAATGTTACGGTTAGGGTTAGGATTAGGGTTAGGGTTAGGATTGGGGTTCGGGCTAGGGCTAGGGCTAGGGCTAGGGCTAGGACTAGGGTAAAGGTTAGGGTTAGGGTTAGGGTTAGGATTGGGGTTAGGGTTAGGGTTAGGGTTTCGGTTAGGGTTAGGTTTAGGGTTAGGGTTAGGATTGAGGTTATAGTTAGGGTTAGGGTTACGGGTAGCCTTTAGGTTAGTGTTAGGGTTAGGGTTAGGGTTAGGGTTAGGGTTAGGGTTAGGGTTTGTATTGGGGTTAGGGTTAGGGTTAGGGTTAATGTTACGGTTAGGGTTAGGATTAGGATTAGGGTTAGGGTTAGGATTGGGGTTGGGTTCGGGTTAGGGCTAGGGCTAGGGCTAGGGTTAGGGTTAGGGTTAGGGTTAGGGTTAGGGTTAGGGTTAGGGTTAGGATTGGGGTTAGGGTTAGGGTTAGGGTTCCGGTTAGGGTTAGGTTTAGGGTTAGGGTTAGGATTGAGGTTATAGTTAGTGTTAGGGTTACGGGTAGCCTTTAGGTTAGGGTTAGGGTTAGGGTTAGGGTTAGGGTTACGGTTAGGGTTAGGGTTAGAGTTAGGGTTAGGATTGGGGTTAGGGTTAGAGTTAGAGTTAGGGTTAGGATTGGGGTTAGGGTTAGGGTTAGGGTTAGGGTTAGGGTCAAGGTTAGGGTTAGGGTTAGGGTTAGGGATTGGTTAGGGTTAGGGTTAGGGTTAGGGTTAGGGTTAGGGTTAGGGTTAGGGTTAGGGTTAGGGCTTGGGCTAGGGCTAGGGCTAGGGCTAGGGCTAGAGCTAGGGCTACGGTTAGGGTTAAGG
>NC_138762.1:114346665-114364165 GCF_965113315.1 Podarcis vaucheri
GTTAGGGTTAGGTTTAGGTTTAGGGTTAGGGTTAGGATTGAGGTTATAGTTAGGGTTAGGGTTACGGGTAGCCTTTAGGTTAGTGTTAGGGTTAGGGTTAGGGTTAGGGTTAGGGTTAGGGTTAGGGTTAGGATTGGGGTTAGGGTTAGGGTTAGGGTTAGGGTTAGGGTTAGGGTTAGGGTTAGGGTTAGGGTTAGGGTTAGGGTTTGGGCTAGGGCTAGGGCTAGGGTTAGGGTTAGGGTTAGGGTTAGGGTTAGGGTGAGGTTTTGGGTTAGGGTTAGGGATCCGTTAGGGTTAGGGTTTGGGTTAGAATTGGGGTTAGGGTTAGGGTTAGGGTTAGGGTTAGTGTTTCCGTTAGGGTTAGGGTTAAGGTTAGGTTTCGGATTAGGGTTAGGGCTACCCTTTCGGTTAGGGTTAGGGTTAGGGTTAGGATTGGGGTTAGGGTTAGGGTTAGGATTGGGGTTAGGGTTGGGGTTAGAGTTAGGGTTACGGTTATTGATCGGGTTAGGGATCGGGTTAGGATTAGGGTTAGGGTTAGGGTTAGTGTTAGGGTTAGGGTTAGGGTTAGGGTTAGGGTTAGGGTTACGGTTACGGTTACGGTTAAGGTTAGGGTTAGGGTTAGGATTGGGGTTAGGGTTAGGGTTAGGGATCAGTTAGGGTTAGGGTTAGAGTTCGGGTTAGAGTTCGGGTTAGGGTTAGGGTTAGGGTTAGGGTTAAGGCTAGGGCTAGGGCTAGGGCTAGGGCTAGGGCTAGGGCTAGGGCTAGGGCTAGGGTTAGGGTTAGGGATCGGTTAGGGTTAGGGTTAGGGTTAGGGTTAGGGTTAGGGTTAGGGTTAGGGTTAGGGTTAGGGTTAGGATTGGGGTTAATGTTAGGTTTGGGGTTGGGGTTAGCGTTAGGGTTAGGGTTAGGCTTACGGTTAGTGTCACCGTTACGGTTAGGGTTATGAATGGGGTGAGGGTTAGGGTTAGGGTTAGCGTTAGGGTTAGGGTTGGGGTTAGGGTTAGGGTTAGGGTTAGGGTTAGGGTTAGGGTTAGGGTTAGGGTTAGGGTTAGGTTTAGGATTGGGGTTAGGGTTCGGGTTAGGGCTAGGGCTAGGGCTAGGGCTAGGGCTAGGGTTAGGGTTAGGGTTAGGGTTAGGGTTACGGTTACGGTTACGGTTAGGGTTAGGGTTAGGGTTAGGGTTAGGGTTAGGGTTAGGGTAAGGATTAGGATTGGGGTTAGGGTTAGAGTTAGGGTTAGGATTGGGGTTAGGGCTAGGGTTAGGGTTAGGATTAGGGTCAAGGTTAGGGTTAGGGTTAGGGATCGGTTAGGGTTAGGGTTAGGGTTAGGGTTAGGGTTAGGGTTAGGGTTAGGGTTAGGGTTAGGGTTAGGGCTTGGGCTAGGGCTAGGGCTAGGGCTAGGGCTAGGGTTAGGGTTAGGGTTAGGGTTAGGGTTAGGGTTAGGGTTAGGGTTAGGGTTAGGGTTAGGGTTAGGGTTAGGGTTAGGGTTAGGGTTAGGATTGGGGTTAGGGTTGGGGTTAGGGTTAGGGTTAAGGTTATTGATCGGGTTAGGGATCGGGTTAGGATTAGGGTTAGGGTTAGGGTTAGGGTTAGGGTTAGGGTTACGGTTAGGGTTAGGGTTAGGGTTAGGGTTAGGGTTAGGGTTAGGGTTAGGATTGGGGTTAGGGTTAGAGTTAGGGTTAGGATTGGGGTTAGGGTTAGGGTTAGAATTGGGGTTAAGGTTAGGGTTAGGGTTAGGGTTAAGGTTATTGATCGGGTTAGGGATCGGGTTAGGATTAGGGTTAGGGTTAGGGTTAGGGTTCGGGTTAGGGCTAGGGCTAGGGCTAGGGCTAGGGCTAGGGCTAGGGCTAGGGCTAGGGCTAGGGCTAGGGCTAGGGCTAGGGTTAGGGTTAGGGATCGGTTAGGGTTAGGGTTAGGGTTAGGATTGGGGTTAATGTTAGGTTTGGGGTTGGGGTTAGCGTTAGGGTTAGGGTTAGGCTAACGGTTAGTGTCACCGTTACGGTTAGGGTTATGAATGGGGTGAGGGTTAGGGTTAGGGTTAGGGTTAGGGTTGGGGTTAGGTTTAGGGTTAGGGTTAGGGTTAGGGTTAGGGTTAGGGTTAGGGTTAGGGTTAGGGATAGGGTTAGGGTTAGGGTTAGGGTTAGGGTTAGGGTTAGGATTGGGGTTAGGGTTAGGGTTCGGGTTAGGGCTAGGGCTAGGGCTAGGGCTAGGGCTAGGGCTAGGGCTAGGGCTAAGGTTAGGGTTAGGGTTAGGGTTAGGGTTAGGGTTAGGGTTAGGGTTAGGATTGTGTTAGGGTTAGGGTTAGGGTTAGGGTTAGGGTTTCGGTTAGGGTTAGGTTTAGGGTTAGGGTTAGGGTTAGGATTGAGGTTATAGTTAGGGTTAGGGTTACGGGTAGCCTTTAGGTTAGTGTTAGGGTTAGGGTTAGGGTTAGGGTTAGGGTTAGGGTTAGGGTTTGGATTGGGGTTAGGGTTAGGGTTAATGTTACGGTTAGGGTTAGGATTAGGGTTAGGGTTAGGGTTAGGATTGGGGTTCGGGTTCGGGTTAGGGCTAGGGCTAGGGCTAGGGCTAGGGCTAGGGTTAGGGTTAGGGTTAGGGTTAGGGTTAGGGTTAGGGTTAGGGTTAGGGTTAGGGTTAGGGTTAGGGTTCCGGTTAGGGTTAGGTTTAGGGTTAGGGTTAGGATTGAGGTTATAGTTAGTGTTAGGGTTACAGGTAGCCTTTAGGTTAGGGTTAGGGTTAGGGTTAGGGTTAGGGTTAGGGTTAGGGTTAGGGTTACGGTTACGGTTAGGGTTAGGGTTAGGGTTAGGGTTAGGATTGGGGTTAGGGTTAGAGTTAGGGTTAGGATTGGGGTTAGGGTTAGGGTTAGGGTTAGGGTTAGGGTTAGGATTAGGGTCAAGGTTAGGGTTAGGGTTAGGGTTAGGGATCGGTTAGGGTTAGGGTTAGGGTTAGGGTTAGGGTTAGGGTTAGGACTTGGGCTAGGGCTAGGGCTAGGGCTAGGGCTAGGGCTAGGGCTAGGGTTAAGGTTAGGGTTAGGGTGAGGGTGAGGTTTAGGGTTAGGGTTAGGGTTAGGGATCCGTTAGGGTTAGGGTTAGAATTGGGGTTAGGGTTAGGGTTAGTGTTTCCGTTAGGGTTAGGGTTAAGATTAGGGTTAGGGTTGGGGTTAGGGTTAGGGTTAGGGTTAGGGTTAGGGTTCGGGTTCGGGTTTCGGTTAGGGTTAGGTTTAGGGTTAGGGTTAGGATTGAGGTTATAGTTAGGGTTAGGGTTACGGGTAGCCTTTAGGTTAGTGTTAGGGTTAGTGTTAGGGTTAGGGTTAGGGTTAGTGTTAGGGTTAGGGTTAGGGTTAGGGTTAGGGTTAGGATTGGGGTTAGGGTTAGGGTTAGGGTTAGGGTTAGGGTTAGGGTTAGGGTTAGGGTGAGGGTGAGGGTTAGGGTTAGGGTTAGGGATCCGTTAGGGTTAGGGTTAGGGTTCGAATTGGGGTTAGGGTTAGGGTTAGTGTTTCCGTTAGGGTTAGGGTTAAGGTTAGTGTCAGAGCTGCCACCCAGTCCCAGCTCACATAGGACCAAGTCCGCCAGCGTTCACTTTATAAGAGTCTTTATTAAGTTACAGGTTTCATTTCCGAACTGCAGCGTGCAGCTCTACACCTTCTGCCCTAGGTCGGCGAAGACCCGTCTGAGTCCCCGCCTCTTGCACACCAGCTTAATACCCTAGCCTTGCTCCACCTCCTTCGCCTCTCCCTACGTCTCTGGGTCCTTCTGCCCCCCTGGGCCTCCTCCCTTCTACTCTCCTCTGACGCTGACCCCCCTGATCCTTCTGCCTCCTTGCGGCGGGCTTTGGGACCTGGCTCACTCTCCGGGCTGCTTACTGCTCCAGCTTCCGCTGCATTTGAACTTGGCGCGCGCGCCCAACTCTCTACTTTCCTCTTAACCGTTGCCTCGCTCTCTGAGGAGGGCGTGACCACCCCTGACTCGTGCCCTCCCTCCTGCTGACAGCCTCCGGAACCCGATGCCTGGCTACCTTCCTCCCTGCTGCTCTCAGTCTTGAGCGTGGGTCCCGACTTCCAGCTGCTGCCGCCCTCAGTTATGAGCGTGGGTCCCGACTTCCAGCTGCTACTCTCTGAATCTCCTCTGTTCCCTTCCTCCTGGGGTGTCCCCCCGGAACCCCCCCTTGCTCTGCTCACTGGGGCTCCCTTTTGGGAGTCCTCTGACTCACTGCTTAGGCTTGGAGATCTCGGGTCGTCATCATCACTCATTTTCCCTTCGGATTCCTCCCCCTCGCTCTCTGCTTCCTCCCTTCTCTGCGTCTCTGCTCCTGAACCCCTGACATCCATCCCCCCCTCGAAGCCCCCCCTTCCCCCCTCCCCGCTTTCAGGTGTGGGTGCTGGGTGCTCCATCATCACGGGAGGGAATGCCGGATACAGTTCGCTCCCCGTGGTTGGCCGCCAACTGAAGACCTCCGAGTCTTCCTCCTCGCGGTCGCCGACGTTGACCTGTTCTGCTTCCATCTCTGTACCGCCGTGCTCGAACCCAAGGTCCTCCCCGAACACGTCCATGTCAGTCTCTGCGTCGGTCGCTCGACCTGGCATCTCCAGCCACTTCCGGCGCCATTGCTCCTCCGGTCGATCGTCCCACCAATACGAGGTGTCTGACGCCGAACCCGCCGGCGATCCTTCTGGGGAACGGGTGCTCAGTGCGGGTTCCCCGTCCGAGTCGAAGCCATGGAACGTGCTGGAAGAAAGTGTGGGCGTGAACAGCCAGTCGTCGAAGAAGCTCGCTGGCATGGGTCTGTGTGGGAAAAGGGCATGAAACTCGTCCTTGAGCAGGGGTTCCTCCAAAGCGTAGTCTGGCACCCAGGTATTGGCGCTGGCCCGGGTGCCCTCTCTGGCTAGGAGGTATTCGACTCCCTCTTCCCCCCATCTGGAGTCCAAAATCTCCGTGACCTCGTTGATGGGGTCTTGCTGCGTCACCCCTCGCGTCTCCGTCCGCTCCCGGAACGGACTCGGTGCCGTCCCTGGCTCTTGGAATCTGTGAGGTGCCTTGTAGGGAGTGAGCACCGACCTGTGGAACACCGGATGCATTCTGGAACCCTCCGGCAGCGCCAGTCGGAAGGCTACCGGGTTGATCTGTGCTTCGACTTGGTACGGACCAATTTGCTTGTGCCCCAACTTCTTCTTGGCTAGTGACCTGGTCGGCACTGCGTGGGCTGCCAACCAGACCCAGTCTCCCACTTGGATCTCTTCGCCAACCCGCCTGTGCTTGTCAGCTTGCACCTTGTAGGCGTGCTTAGCTAGCTCCAGCTGCCGTCTGAGTTGATCGTGTACCGCCTGCAACTCTGACGCGAACGCGTCCGCCGTCTGTGGTTCTCCGTCCCCCACTCTCTCCCGTCCCGGGAAGGTTCTGGGATTCCTCCCATTGTTGGCGAAGAACGGCGTCACCCCTGTGGACACGTGCTTCGTGTTGTTGTAAGCGAACTCGGCGAGCGGCAGGTAATCCACCCAGGTCGCAGGTTGTTGATTGGCATAGCATCTCAGGTACTGCTGCATGATGGCATTGACCCTCTCTGCTTGCCCGTTGGTCTGCGGGTGTCTTGCTGATGCCAGATCGACCTTGACATTTAGAAAACTCATCAGCTTCTGCCAGAAATTCGAGACGAACTGGCGCCCGCGGTCGGACAGGATAGACCGCGGCAGACCATGCACTTTGAACACGTGATCTATGAACAGTTTGGCGGTTTGTTCCGCCGTGGCCACCTTCGCACACGGAATGAAATGTGCCATCTTGGTGAACAAGTCCACCACCACTAGTACAGCTGTCTTGCCTCTCGAGCTGGGTAGATCCGTAACAAAGTCCAGGGCCACCCTCTCCCACGGTTCAAACGGCGTTTGCAGCGGTTCCAGCAGTCCCGCCGGTGGTTTGTGCACCGGTTTGGCCCTCTGGCAGGTGTCGCACCTCGCCACGTAGTCCGCGACTTCCCCTCTCAGTCTGGGCCACCAAAAGTCCCTTGCGACTAATTCCACCGTTTTTTCCGTGCCAAAGTGCCCGGCCGTGGGTGCGTCGTGCAGCTGCTGCAGTACCCTGGCGCGAAGTTCGTCTCCCGGCACGTAGATGGCCCCTTTACGTAAGAGCAAGCCGTCTCGTATCTGGAACTCGTCGCCCCTCGCCGTGCCCTTGTGCACCTCTGCCATCTTCGCCTGCGCGAAGGAGTCGTCCTGCAACGCCCGCCGCACCGCATCCAGGTCTACTGTGGCTGAAGCGCACGCCCACGCTGTTGGCGCGAAGATGTGCATGGCTGCCGCTGGCGTCGCCTCTTCGAGGTATTGCGGTTTGCGGGACAGTGCATCCGCCATGACGTTGGTGTCGCCTGGGACGTACTCTATTCGGAAATTGAAGTTAGCAAAGAACTCCGCCCAACGTATCTGCCTCTGGTTCAGGAACTGAGCCGTGCGCCAGTGCTCCAGATTCTTGTGATCCATGCAGACCTGCACCGTGTGCTTGGCGCCGATCAGGAAGTGCCTCCACGCCTTGAAAGCTGCATGAATGGCCAGCAACTCCCTGTCCCAGATGGTGTAGTTCTGCTCCGACTTGCTGAGCTTTCTGGAGTAGAACGCTCCCGGCCTCCAGACCCCCTGTGGGTCCCTTTGCAGCAGGACAGCTCCCACTGCTCTATCGGACGCGTCTGTCTCTACCCGCATCGGTCTGCTGGGGTCGATATGCAGCATTTGCTCTTCCGACGCGAAGAGACGCTTGAGTGCCTGAAAGGACTGCTCCGCCTGCTCCGTCCAGATGAATTTCTTTTTCTTGGAGCTTAGCGTGTCCGTAATGGCCGCCGTCTGCATCGCGAACCCCTTGATAAACTTGCGATAGAAGTTGGCGAAGCCGACAAACCGCTGGACCTCCTTCCGGTTGCGCGGGCTCTTCCAATCCAACACCGCACGAACCTTGGCGCTGTCCATGGCTAGCCCCTTGTCCGACAACTTGTAACCCAAGAAATCCACCTCCGTCGTGTCGAACTGGCACTTCTCCAGTTTGGCGTACAGTCTATGCTGCTGCAGCCTCTTCAGCACCTCCCGAACATCTTGGTCATGGGCTTGCTGCGATTCGGAGAATATCAGGATGTCATCCAGAAAGCAGACGCACTTCTTGTAAAGGAGTCCCGCCAACACATGATGCATGAAAGCTTGGAAACAGTGAGAACCGTTTTGCAATCCAAACGGCATCACTCTGTATTCGTAGGTGCCCAGAGGCGTGAACATGGCAGTCTTCCACTCATCGCCCTCCCTCATGCGGATGAGATTGTACGCACCTCGCAGGTCCAACTTGGTGAACACGCGTCCCTTGCGCACCGTCGCTAGTAGGTCGTCAATCCTGGGCATGGGGAAATCAGAAGGCTTGGTCATCTTGTTTAAGAGGCGAAAATCCACCACCAGTCTTTTTTGGGGCGTGTCTTTCTTCTTCACGAAGAAAACAGGACTGCCCCCTACTGCCCTGGACTCCCGGATGAAACCGCGCTGCAAATTGTGATCTATGAACTGTTTGAGTTCCTGTAATTCGTCCTCAGACATGGAATACAGCTTCCCTTTCGGCAGCGTCGCCCCTGGTAGGAGGTCAATCTTGCAGTCATATTGCCTGTGCGGTGGTAGCTTGTCAGCCTCTTTCTCGCAGAAGACCTCCAGAAAGTCTGCGTATTTGTGGGGGACTGCTTGCAACGTTCCCAACTGCAGTTGTGATTCCTCCTCCTCTCCCTCCTGTCTGGGCAGGATGCAGTGTTCTGCGCAATAAGAGGAGCCGAAGATCAGCTGTCTCTGGTACCAAGCCAGTGTCGGACTGTGCCTGTCCAGCCAACTCATGCCCAACACAATGGGCGTGTCCGACAGTTGGGTGACATTAAAACTGATGACTTCCCTGTGGTTGCCAAGGCGCATCACCATCGGTGGCGTTTGCTTCACCACCTGCCCCCCTAGCAACTCTCTGCCATCCACTGTGACGACTTGCAGGGGCAGAGTGGCAGGCAGTAGCTGTATAGCGTGCTGCTCCACAAAATCCTGCGCTATAAAGTCTGCGTTGCTTCCAGAATCCACAGAAAGCGGCACTTCGATAGTGACGCCATCGGGTAGCTGGAGAGATGCTGTGAGCTGCACTACTGGTTTGGGTGGGAGGGGGTCCGTGGGTTGCAAGATCGCTGGGGACTGCTTCACTGATGCGTCTGGCTGGGCCCCAGTGCCTCTGTCTCCAGCCAGACATCGTCGTTTCCCTGCTGTGGTTCGCCTTGCTGCGTTGCTGCAGTCACCATTGCTGAGGCTGCAGTGTGCTTGTGGAGCCTCCGGGGACACTCTTTCGCCAAATGGCCTGGATCCTCGCAGATGTAACACTTCCTGTTCCCTCTAGGAGGCTTCGCTTTCACTGCTGTCGGTGCTTGGGCTCTGGCTGCTGACTGAGCCCTTGCACCTCCAACCTCCATCGGTTCCCCTCCCCCTCCAGGCGGAGGTGTGGATTGCGCACGCGCTGCTTCTCTTGGAACGAAAGAGAAACTTCTCGCTGCTTCGCGCCCTCCACGTCCTTCATCTCTGCACCATGGACGTTCTTCCAGCCTCACCCCCACAGTCAGCGCCCTTTGGACCACCTCCTGCGTGCTTCGGGGCCTCTCCCCCCTTGCAATTTCATCCTTGACCGCAGAGCTTAGACCCTCCCAGAACAGGTCTCTGACAGGGGGCGAATCCCGGTCCCACTCTAAGGCACTGACCAGCGCAAAAAAGCGGGCGTGGTACTGCCGGACGCTTGCCCTCCCTTGTTTTAGTCCATGAATCTCCCGTCGGGCAAGATCCACATCAATAGTAGACAAAAAACACGCATCCATCGCTTTGATAAAGGCATCTGCATTCTGAAGCGCCGGATCTTTATCCCTCCACAAATTGCGTAGCCACGCTTTAGCATCCCCATGCAAATGGGATAGTATGAACCCCACTTTCTCTTCCTCATCTCTAAAGTCTTTTGCCAGCAGTTGCAGTGCGCACATTACGTCTGCTCGAAAATTGGGGTACTGTTGTAAATTCCCATCGAAGTGAGCCACAAGCCCTCCTGCTCTCCGTGCCAACCCAACCCCCTCCGGTCTGGGTCCTGGCTGCCCGTGTTTTACCCATGCTTCAAACCTGGCGTGGAGATCTCTGTAGGCGGCTGCCGCATCCTCCTCCCTCTTCTTGGATGCCAGTACCTCCGCGTTCAATTGGGTAACTGCCTGTTGCAGCGCTGCAACTGTCTCTGCTTCCGTCATCTCTGCTAACCGTCGTGAGCTTGCTCCCAAACACCGATCCCCTCCTCCAGCTGCCTCTCTCTCCGCTGCGAGATATCAGGTGTCCGAAGCTTTTTTGAGACGGGTCTTACTGTCAGAGCTGCCACCCAGTCCCAGCTCACATAGGACCAAGTCCGCCAGCGTTCACTTTATAAGAGTCTTTATTAAGTTACAGGTTTCATTTCCGAACTGCAGCGTGCAGCTCTACACCTTCTGCCCTAGGTCGGCGAAGACCCGTCTGAGTCCCCGCCTCTTGCACACCAGCTTAATACCCTAGCCTTGCTCCACCTCCTTCGCCTCTCCCTACGTCTCTGGGTCCTTCTGCCCCCCTGGGCCTCCTCCCTTCTACTCTCCTCTGACGCTGACCCCCCTGATCCTTCTGCCTCCTTGCGGCGGGCTTTGGGACCTGGCTCACTCTCCGGGCTGCTTACTGCTCCAGCTTCCGCTGCATTTGAACTTGGCGCGCGCGCCCAACTCTCTACTTTCCTCTTAACCGTTGCCTCGCTCTCTGAGGAGGGCGTGACCACCCCTGACTCGTGCCCTCCCTCCTGCTGACAGCCTCCGGAACCCGATGCCTGGCTACCTTCCTCCCTGCTGCTCTCAGTCTTGAGCGTGGGTCCCGACTTCCAGCTGCTGCCGCCCTCAGTTATGAGCGTGGGTCCCGACTTCCAGCTGCTACTCTCTGAATCTCCTCTGTTCCCTTCCTCCTGGGGTGTCCCCCCGGAACCCCCCCTTGCTCTGCTCACTGGGGCTCCCTTTTGGGAGTCCTCTGACTCACTGCTTAGGCTTGGAGATCTCGGGTCGTCATCATCACTCATTTTCCCTTCGGATTCCTCCCCCTCGCTCTCTGCTTCCTCCCTTCTCTGCGTCTCTGCTCCTGAACCCCTGACAGTTAGGTTTCGGATTAGGGTTAGGGTTACCCTTTCGGTTAGGGTTAGGGTTAGGGTTAGGGTTAGGATTGGGGTTAGGGTTAGGGTTAGGGTTAGGGTTAGGATTGGGGTTAGGGTTGGGGTTAGGGTTAGGGTTACGGTTATTGATCGGGTTAGGGATCGGGTTAGGATTAGGGTTAGGGTTAGGGTTAGGGTTAGGGTTAGGGTTAGGGTTACGGTTAGGGTTAGGGTTAGGGTTAGGGTTAGGGTTAGGGTTAGGGTTAGGATTGGGGTTAGGGTTAGAGTTAGGGTTAGGATTGGGGTTAGGGTTAGGGTTAGAATTGGGGTTAAGGTTAGGGTTAGGGTTAGGGATCAGTTAGGGTTAGGGTTAGGGTTCGGGTTAGGGCTAGGGCTAGGGCTAGGGCTAGGGCTAGGGCTAGGGCTAGGGCTAGGGTTAGGGTTAGGGATCGGTTAGGGTTAGGGTTAGGGTTAGGATTGGGGTTAATGTTAGGTTTGGGGTTGGGGTTAGCGTTAGGGTTAGGGTTAGGCTAACGGTTAGTGTCACCGTTACGGTTAGGGTTATGAATGGGGTGAGGGTTAGGGTTAGGGTTAGGGTTAGGGTTGGGGTTAGGTTTAGGTTTAGGGTTAGGGTTAGGGTTAGGGTTAGGGTTAGGGTTAGGGATAGGGATAGGGTTAGGGTTAGGGTTAGGGTTAGGGTTAGGGTTAGGGTTAGGGTTAGGATTGGGGTTAGGGTTAGGGTTCGGGTTAGGGCTAGGGCTAGGGATAGGGCTAAGGTTAGGGTTAGGGTTAGGGTTAGGGTTAGGATTGTGTTAGGGTTAGGGTTAGGGTTAGGGTTAGGGTTAGGGTTAGCGTTTCGGTTAGGGTTAGGTTTAGGGTTAGGGTTAGGGTTAGGATTGAGGTTATAGTTAGGGTTAGGGTTACGGGTAGCCTTTAGGTTAGTGTTAGGGTTAGGGTTAGGGTTAGGGTTAGGGTTAGGGTTAGGGTTTGGATTGGGGTTAGGGTTAGGGTTAATGTTACGGTTAGGGTTAGGATTAGGGTTAGGGTTAGGGTTAGGATTGGGGTTCGGGTTCGGGTTAGGGCTAGGGCTAGGGCTAGGGCTAGGGCTAGGGTTAGGGTTAGGGTTAGGGTTAGGGTTAGGGTTAGGGTTAGGGTTAGGATTGGGGTTAGGGTTAGGGTTAGGGTTCCGGTTAGGGTTAGGTTTAGGGTTAGGGTTAGGATTGAGGTTATAGTTAGTGTTAGGGTTACAGGTAGCCTTTAGGTTAGGGTTAGGGTTAGGGTTAGGGTTAGGGTTAGGGTTAGGGTTAGGGTTAGGGTTACGGTTACGGTTAGGGTTAGGGTTAGGGTTAGGATTGGGGTTAGGGTTAGAGTTAGGGTTAGGATTGGGGTTAGGGTTAGGGTTAGGGTTAGGGTTAGGATTAGGGTCAAGGTTAGGGTTAGGGTTAGGGTTAGGGTTAGGGATCGGTTAGGGTTAGGGTTAGGGTTAGGGTTAGGGTTAGGGTTAGGGTTAGGGTTAGGGTTAGGGTTAGGACTTGGGCTAGGGCTAGGGCTAGGGCTAGGGCTAGGGCTAGGGCTAGGGTTAAGGTTAGGGTTAGGGTGAGGGTGAGGTTTAGGGTTAGGGTTAGGGATCCGTTAGGGTTAGGGTTAGAATTGGGGTTAGGGTTAGGGTTAGTGTTTCCGTTAGGGTTAGGGTTAAGGTTAGGTTTCGGATTAGGGTTAGGGTTACCCTTTCGGTTAGGGTTAAGATTAGGGTTAGGATTGGGGTTAGGGTTAGGGTTAGGGTTAGGTTTGGGGTTAGGGTTGGGGTTAGGGTTAGGGTTAGGGTTCGGGTTCGGGTTTCGGTTAGGGTTAGGTTTAGGGTTAGGGTTAGGATTGAGGTTATAGTTAGGGTTAGGGTTACGGGTAGCCTTTAGGTTAGTGTTAGGGTTAGGGTTAGGGTTAGGGTTAGGGTTAGGGTTAGGGTTAGGGTTAGGGTTAGGGTTAGGATTGGGGTTAGGGTTAGGGTTAGGGTTAGGGTTAGGGTTAGGGTTAGGGTTTGGGCTAGGGCTAGGGTTAGGGTTAGGGTTAGGGTTAGGGTTAGGGTTAGGGTGAGGGTTTGGGTTAGGGTTAGGGATCCGTTAGGGTTAGGGTTAGGGTTAGAATTGGGGTTAGGGTTAGGGTTAGGGTTAGGGTTTCCGTTAGGGTTAGGGTTAAGGTTAGGTTTCGGATTAGGGTTAGGGCTACCCTTTCGGTTAGGGTTAGGGTTAGGGTTAGGATTGGGGTTAGGGTTAGGGTTAGGATTGGGGTTAGGGTTGGGGTTAGAGTTAGGGTTACGGTTATTGATCGGGTTAGGGATCGGGTTAGGATTAGGGTTAGGGTTAGGGTTAGGGTTAGTGTTAGGGTTAGGGTTAGGGTTAGGGTTAGGGTTAGGGTTAGGGTTACGGTTACGGTTAAGGTTAGGGTTAGGGTTAGGGTTAGGATTGGGGTTAGGGTTAGGGTTAGGGATCAGTTAGGGTTAGGGTTAGAGTTCGGGTTAGAGTTCGGGTTAGGGTTAGGGTTAGGGTTAGGGCTAGGGCTAGGGCTAGGGCTAGGGCTAGGGCTAGGGCTAGGGCTAGGGCTAGGGCTAGGGCTAGGGTTAGGGTTAGGGATCGGTTAGGGTTAGGGTTAGGGTTAGGGTTAGGGTTAGGATTGGGGTTAATGTTAGGTTTGGGGTTGGGGTTAGCGTTAGGGTTAGGGTTAGGCTTACGGTTAGTGTCACCGTTACGGTTAGGGTTATGAATGGGGTGAGGGTTAGGGTTAGGGTTAGCGTTAGGGTTAGGGTTGGGGTTAGGGTTAGGGTTAGGGTTAGGGTTAGGGTTAGGGTTAGGGTTAGGGTTAGGGTTAGGGTTAGGTTTAGGATTGGGGTTAGGGTTCGGGTTAGGGCTAGGGCTAGGGCTAGGGCTAGGGTTAGGGTTAGGGTTAGGGTTAGGGTTACGGTTAGGGTTAGGGTTAGGGTTAGGGTTAGGGTTAGGGTTAGGGTTAGGGTTAGGGTTAGGGTAAGGATTAGGATTGGGGTTAGGGTTAGAGTTAGGGTTAGGATTGGGGTTAGGGCTAGGGTTAGGGTTAGGATTAGGGTCAAGGTTAGGGTTAGGGTTAGGGATCGGTTAGGGTTAGGGTTAGGGTTAGGGTTAGGGTTAGGGTTAGGGTTAGGGTTAGGGTTAGGGTTAGGGTTAGGGCTTGGGCTAGGGCTAGGGCTAGGGCTAGGGCTAGGGTTAGGGTTAGGGTTAGGGTTAGGGTTAGGGTTAGGGTTAGGGTTAGGGTTAGGGTTAGGGTTAGGGTTAAGGTTATTGATCGGGTTAGGGATCGGGTTAGGATTAGGGTTAGGGTTAGGGTTAGGGTTAGGGTTAGGGTTAGGGTTAGGGTTAGGGTTAGGGTTAGGGTTAGGATTGGGGTTAGGGTTAGAGTTAGGGTTAGGATTGGGGTTAGGGTTAGGGTTAGAATTGGGGTTAAGGTTAGGGTTAGGGTTAGGGTTAAGGTTATTGATCGGGTTAGGGATCGGGTTAGGATTAGGGTTAGGGTTAGGGTTAGGGTTCGGGTTAGGGCTAGGGCTAGGGCTAGGGCTAGGGCTAGGGCTAGGGCTAGGGCTAGGGTTAGGGTTAGGGATCGGTTAGGGTTAGGGTTAGGGTTAGGATAGGGGTTAATGTTAGGTTTGGGGTTGGGGTTAGCATTAGGGTTAGGGTTAGGCTAACGGTTAGTGTCACCGTTACGGTTAGGGTTATGAATGGGGTGAGGGTTAGGGTTAGGGTTAGGGTTAGGGTTGGGGTTAGGTTTAGGGTTAGGGTTAGGGTTAGGGTTAGGGTTAGGGTTAGGGTTAGGGTTAGGGATAGGGTTAGGGTTAGGGTTAGGGTTAGGGTTAGGGTTAGGATTGGGGTTAGGGTTAGGGTTCGGGTTAGGGCTAGGGCTAGGGCTAGGGCTAAGGTTAGGGTTAGGGTTAGGGTTAGGATTGTGTTAGGGTTAGGGTTAGGGTTAGGGTTAGGGTTAGGGTTTCGGTTAGGGTTAGGTTTAGGGTTAGGGTTAGGGTTAGGATTGAGGTTATAGTTAGGGTTAGGGTTACGGGTAGCCTTTAGGTTAGGGTTAGGGTTAGGGTTAGGGTTAGGGTTAGGGTTAGGGTTAGGGTTAGGGTTTGGATTGGGGTTAGGGTTAGGGTTAATGTTACGGTTAGGGTTAGGATTAGGATTAGGGTTAGGGTTAGGGTTAGGATTGGGGTTCGGGTTCGGGTTAGGGCTAGGGCTAGGGCTAGGGTTAGGGTTAGGGTTAGGGTTAGGGTTAGGGTTAGGGTTAGGGTTAGGGTTCCGGTTAGGGTTAGGTTTAGGGTTAGGGTTAGGATTGAGGTTATAGTTAGTGTTAGGGTTACAGGTAGCCTTTAGGTTAGGGTTAGGGTTAGGGTTAGGGTTAGGGTTAGGGTTAGGGTTAGGGTTAGGGTTACGGTTACGGTTACGGTTAGGGTTAGGGTTAGGGTTAGGGTTAGGATTGGGGTTAGGGTTAGAGTTAGGGTTAGGATTGGGGTTAGGGTTAGGGTTAGGGTTAGGATTAGGGTCAAGGTTAGGGTTAGGGTTAGGGTTAGGGATCTGTTAGGGTTAGGGTTAAGGTTAGGGTTAGGACTTGGGCTAGGGCTAGGGCTAGGGCTAGGGCTAGGGTTAAGGTTAGGGTTAGGGTGAGGGTGAGGTTTAGGGTTAGGGTTAGGGTTAGGGATCCGTTAGGGTTAGGGTTAGAATTGGGGTTAGGGTTAGGGTTAGTGTTTCCGTTAGGGTTAGGGTTAAGGTTAGGTTTCGGATTAGGGTTAGGGTTACCCTTTCGGTTAGGGTTAAGATTAGGGTTAGGATTGGGGTTCGGGTTCGGGTTCGGGTTCGGGTTTCGGTTAGGGTTAGGTTTAGGGTTAGGGTTAGGATTGAGGTTATAGTTAGGGTTAGGGTTACGGGTAGCCTTTAGGTTAGGGTTAGGGTTAGGGTTAGTGTTAGGGTTAGGGTTAGGGTTAGGGTTAGGATTGGGGTTAGGGTTAGGGTTAGGGTTAGGGTTAGGGTTAGGGTTAGGGTTAGGGTTAGGGTTAGGGTTTGGGCTAGGGCTAGGGCTAGGGCTAGGGCTAGGGTTAGGGTTAGGGTTAGGGTTAGGGTTAGGGTTAGGGTTAGGGTTTGGGTTAGGGTTAGGGATCCGTTAGGGTTAGGGTTAGGGTTAGAATTGGGGTTAGGGTTAGGGTTAGTGTTTCCGTTAGGGTTAGGGTTAAGGTTAGGTTTCGGATTAGGGTTAGGGCTACCCTTTCGGTTAGGGTTAGGGTTAGGGTTAGGATTGGGGTTAGGGTTAGGGTTAGGATTGGGGTTAGGGTTGGGGTTAGAGTTAGGGTTAGGGTTATTGATCGGGTTAGGGATCGGGTTAGGATTAGGGTTAGGGTTAGTGTTAGGGTTAGGGTTAGGGTTAGGGTTAGGGTTAGGGTTAGGGTTAGGGTTACGGTTACGGTTAAGGTTAGGGTTAGGGTTAGGATTGGGGTTAGGGTTAGGGTTAGGGATCAGTTAGGGTTAGGGTTAGAGTTCGGGTTAGAGTTCGGGTTAGGGTTAGGGTTAGGGTTAGGGTTAGGGTTAGGGTTAGGGCTAGGGCTAGGGCTAGGGCTAGGGCTAGGGCTAGGGCTAGGGCTAGGGCTAGGGCTAGGGTTAGGGTTAGGGTTAGGGATCGGTTAGGGTTAGGGTTAGGGTTAGGGTTAGGATTGGGGTTAATGTTAGGTTTGGGGTTGGGGTTAGCGTTAGGGATAGGGTTAGGCTTACGGTTAGTGTCACCGTTACGGTTAGGGTCATGAATGGGGTGAGGGTTAGGGTTAGGGTTAGCGTTAGGGTTAGGGTTGGGGTTAGGGTTAGGGTTAGGGTTAGGGTTAGGGTTAGGGTTAGGGTTAGGTTTAGGATTGGGGTTAGGGTTCGGGTTAGGGCTAGGGCTAGGGCTAGGGCTAGGGCTAGGGCTAGGGCTAGGGCTAGGGCTAGGGTTAGGGTTAGGGTTAGGGTTAGGGTTAGGGTTAGGGTTACGGTTAGGGTTAGGGTTAGGGTTAGGGTTAGGGTTAGGGTTAGGGTTAGGGTTAGGGTTAGGGTAAGGATTAGGATTGGGGTTAGGGTTAGAGTTAGGGTTAGGATTGGGGTTAGGGCTAGGGTTAGGGTTAGGATTAGGGTCAAGGTTAGGGTTAGGGTTGGCATCGGTTAGGGTTAGGGTTAGGGTTAGGGTTAGGGTTAGGGCTTGGGCTAGGGATAGGGCTAGGGCTAGGGCTAGGGCTAGGGTTAGGGTTAGGGTTAGGGTTAGGGTGAGGGTGAGGGTTAGGGTTAGGGTTAGGGTTAGGGATCCGTTAGGGTTAGGGTTCGAATTGGGGTTAGGGTTAGGGTTAGGGTTAGTGTTTCCGTTAGGGTTAGGGTTAAGGTTAGGTTTCGGATTAGGGTTAGGGTTACCCTTTCGGTTAGGGTTAGGGTTAGGGTTAGGATTGGGGTTAGGGTTAGGGTTAGGATTGGGGTTAGGGTTGGGGTTAGGGTTAGGGTTAGGGATAGGGATAGGGTTAGGGATCGGGTTAGGATTAGGATTAGGTTAGGGTTAGGGTTAGTGTTAGGGTTAGGGTTAGGGTTAGGGTTAGGGTTAGGGTTAGGGTTAGGGTTAGGGTTAGGGTTAGGGTTACGGTTACGGTTAGGGTTAGGGTTAGGGTTAGGGTTAGGGTTAGGATTAGGGTTAGGGTTAGAGTTAGGGTTAGGATTGGGGTTAGGGTTAGGGTTAGGATTAGGGTTAGGGTTAGGGTTCGGGTTAGAATTGGGGTTAAGGTTAGGGTTAGGGTTAGGGTTAGGGATCAGTTTTAGGGTTAGGGTTAGGGTTAGGGTTAGGGTTAGGGTTAGGGTTAGGATTAGGGTTAGGGTTAGGGTTAGGGTTAGGGTTAGGGTTAGGGTTAGGTTTAGGATTGGGGTTAGGGTTCGGGTTAGGGCTAGGGCTAGGGCTAGGGCTAAGGTTAGGGTTAGGGTTAGGGTTAGGGTTAGGGTTACCCTTTCGGTTAGGGTTAAGATTAGGGTTAGGATTGGGGTTAGGGTTAGGTTAGGTTTGGGGTTAGGGTTGGGGTTAGGGTTAGGGTTACGGTTAGGGTTAGGGTTAGGGTTAGGGTTCGGGTTCGGGTTTCGGTTAGGGTTAGGTTTAGGGTTAGGTTTAGGATTGAGGTTATAGTTAGGGTTAGGGTTACGGGTAGCCTTTAGGTTAGTGTTAGGGTTAGGGTTAGGGTTAGGGTTAGGGTTAGGGTTAGGGTTAGGGTTAGGGTTAGGGTTAGGGTTAGGATTGGAGTTAGGGTTAGAGTTAGGGTTAGGGTTAGGGTTAGGGT
>NC_138762.1:114366665-114374165 GCF_965113315.1 Podarcis vaucheri
TTAGGGTTAGGGTTAGGGTTAGGGTTACGGTTAGAATTGGGGTTAGGGTTAGTGTTAGTGTTTCCGTTAGGGTTAGGGTTAAGGTTAGGTTTCGGATTACGGTTAGGGTTACCCTTTCGGTTAGGGTTAGGCTTACGGTTAGTGTCACGGTTACGGTTAGGGTTATGAATGGGGTGAGGGTTAGGGTTAGGGTTAGGGTTAGGGTTAGGGTTGGGGTTAGGGTTAGGGTTAGGGTTAGGGTTAGGGATCGGGTTAGGGATCGGGTTAGGATTAGGGTTAGGGTTAGGGTTAGGGTTAGGGTTAGGGTTAGGGTTAGTGTTAGGGTTAGGGTTACGGTTACGGTTAGGGTTAGGGTTAGGGTTAGGGTTAGGGTTAGGGTTAGGGTTGGGGTTGGGGTTAGGATTAGGGTTAGGGTTAGGGTTAGGGTTAGGGTTAGGGTTAGGATTAGGGTTAGGGTACGGGTTAGGGCTAGGGCTAGTGCTAGTGCTAGGGTTAGGGTTAGGGTTAGGGTTAGGGTTTGGATTACTGTTAGGGTTAGGGTTAATGTTACGTTTAGGGTTAGGATTAGGGTTAGGGTTAGGGTTAGGATTGGGGTTCGGGTTCGGGTTAGGGCTAGGGCTAGGGCTAGGGCTAGGGCTAGGGTTAGGGTTAGGGTTAGGGTTAGGGTTAGGGTTAGGGTTAGGATTGGGGTTAGGGTTAGGGTTAGGGTTTCGGTTAGGGTTAGGTTTAGGGTTAGGGTTAGGCTTGAGGTTATAGTTAGGGTTAGTGTCAGAGCTGCCACCAGGTCCCAGCTCACATAGGACCACGCTAGCCAACGTTCACTTTATAAGAGTCTTTATTGAGTTACAGGTTTCATTTCCGAACTGCATCGTGCAGCTCTACACCTTCTGCCCTAGGTCGGCGAAGACCCGTCTGAGTCTCCGCCTCTGGCACACCAACTTAATACCCTAGCCTTGCTCCACCTCCTGCGCCTCTCCCTACGTCTCTGGGTCCTTCTGCCCCCCTGGGTCTCCTCCCTTCTACTCTCTTCTGACGCGGACCCCCCTGACCCTTCCGCCTCCTTGCGGCGGGCTTTGGGACCTGGCTCACTCTCCGGGCTGCTTACTGCTCCAGCTTCCGCTGCATTTGAACTTGGCGCGCGCGCCCAACTCTCTACCTTCCTCTTAACCGTTTTCTCACTCCCTGATGTGGGCGTGACTACTCCTGACTCATGCCCTCCTTCCTGCTGAACGCTTCCGGAATCCGCTGTCTGGTCCCATTTCTCCCCGCTGCTCCCAGCTGGGCACGTTGGTCCTGATCTCCAGCTGCTGCTCTCTGATTCCTCTCTGCCCCCTTCTTCCTGGGGTGTCCCCCTGCTCTCCCCCCTTGCTCTGACCGCTGGTGCTCCCTTTTGGGAATCCTTGGACTCACTGGACAGGCTCGGGGATCTCGGGTCGTCATCTCCACTCATCTTTCCTTCGTATTCCTCCCCCTCGCTCTCTGTTTCCTCCCTTCTCTGCGTCTCTGCTCCTGAACCCCTGACATCCATCCCCCCCTCGAAGCCCCCCCTTCCCCCCTCCCCGCTTTCAGGTGTGGGTGCTGGGCGCTCCCTCATCACGGGAGGGAATGCCGGATACAGTTCGCTCCCCGTGGTTGGCCGCCAACTGAAGACCTCCGAGTCTTCCTCCTCGCGGTCGTCGACGTTGACCTGTTCCGCTTCCATCTCTGTACCGCCGTGCTCGAACCCAAGATCCTCCCCGAACACGTCCATGTCAGTCTCTGCGTCGGTCGCTCGACCTGGCATCTCCAGCCACTTCCGGCGCCACTGCTCCTCCGGTCGATCGTCCCACCAATACGAGGAGTCAGATGCCGAACCCGCCGGTGATCCTTCTGGGGAACGGGTGCTCAGTGCGGGTTCCCCGTCCGAGTCGAATCCATGAAACGTGCTGGAAGAAAGTGTGGGCGTAAACAGCCAGTCGTCGAAGAAGCTCGCTGGCATGGGTCTGTGTGGGAAAAGGGCATGAAACTCGTCCTTGAGCAGGGGTTCCTCCAAAGCGTAGTCTGGCACCCAGCTATTAGCGCTGGCCCGGGTGCCCTCTCTGGCTAGGAGGTATTCGACTCCCTCTTCCCCCCATCTGGAGTCCAAAATCTCCGTGACCTCGTTGATGGGGTCCTGCTGCGGCAACTCCCGCGTCTCCGTCCTCTCCTGGAACGGACTCGGTGCCGTCCCTGGCTCCTGGAATCTGTGAGGTGCCTTGTAGGGAGTGAGCACCGACCTGTGGAACACCGGATGCATTCTGGAGCCCTCCGGCAGCGCCAGCCGGAAAGCTACCGGGTTGATCTGTGCTTCGACTTGGTACGGACCGATTTGCTTGTGCCCCAACTTCTTCTTGGCTAGTGATCTGGTCGGCACTGCGTGGGCTGCCAACCAGACCCAGTCTCCTACTTGGATGTCTTCGCCAACCCGTCTGTGCTTGTCAGCTTGCACCTTGTAGGCGTGCTTTGCTAGCTCCAGCTGCCGCCTGAGTTGATCGTGGACCGCCTGCAACTCTGACGCGAACGCGTCCGCCGTCTGCGGTTCTCCTTCCCCCACTCTCTCCAGTCCCGGGAAGGTTCTGGGATTCCTCCCATTGTTGGCGAAGAACGGCATCACCCCTGTGGACACGTGCTTCGTGTTGTTGTAAGCGAACTCGGCGAGCGGCAGGTAATCTACCCACGTGGCAGGCTGTTGATTGGCATAGCATCTCAGGTATTGCTGCATGATGGCATTGACCCTCTCTGCTTGCCCGTTGGTCTGCGGGTGTCTTGCTGATGCCAGATTGACCTTGACATTTAGAAAACCCATCAGCTTCTGCCAGAAATTCGAGATGAACTGGCGTCCGCGGTCGGACAGTATAGACCGTGGCAGACCGTGCACCTTGAACACGTGATCTATGAACAGTTTGGCGGTTTGTTCCGCCGTGGCCACCTTCGCACACGGGATGAAATGTGCCATCTTGGTGAACAAGTCGACCACCACAAGTACAGCTGTTTTGCCTCTCGAGCTGGGTAGATCCGTGACGAAGTCCAGGGCCACCCTCTCCCACGGTTCAAACGGCGTTTGCAGCGGTTCCAGTAGTCCCGCCGGCGGTCTGTGCACCGCCTTGGCCCTCTGGCAGGTGTCGCACCTCGCGACGTAGTCCGCGACCTCCCCTCTCAGTCTGGGCCACCAGAAGTCTCTTGCGACTAATTCCACCGTCTTTTCTGTGCCAAAGTGACCAGCCGTGGGTGCGTCATGCAACTGTTGTAGCACCTTGGCGCGAAGTTCGTCTCCTGGCACATAGATGGCCCCTTTACGTATGAGCAAGCCATCTCGTATCTGGAACTCGTCGCTCTTCGCCGTGCCCTTGTGTACCTCGGCCATCTTCGCTTGCGCGAATGAGTCGTCCTGCAACGCACGCCGCACCGCCTCCAGGTCTACCGTAGCTGAGGCACACGCCCACGCTGTTGGCGCGAAGACGTGCATGGCTGCCGCTGGCGTCACCTCTTCGAGGTATTGCGGTTTGCGGGACAGTGCATCCGCCATGACGTTGGTGTCGCCTGGGACGTACTCTATTCGGAAATCGAAGTCTGCAAAGAACTCTGCCCAACGTATCTGCCTCTGGTTCAGGAACTGCGCCGTGCGCCAGTGCTCGAGATTCTTGTGGTCCGTGCAGACTTGCACTGTGTGCTTGGCGCCGATCAGGAAATGCCTCCACGCCTTGAACGCTGCATGAATGGCCAGCAACTCCCTGTCCCAGATGGTGTAGTTCTGCTCCGACTTGCTGAGCTTCCTGGAGTAGAACGCTCCCGGCCTCCAGACCCCCTGCGGGTCTCGCTGCAGCAGGACAGCTCCCACGGCTCTGTCAGACGCGTCCGTCTCAACCCGCATCGGTCTGCTGGGGTCGATATGCAGCAGTTGCTCTTCCGACGCGAAGAGCCGCTTGAGCGCTTGAAAGGACTGCTCCGCCTGCTCTGTCCAGATGAATTTCTTTTTCTTGGAGCTGAGCGTGTCCGTAATGGCCGCCGTCTGCATCGCGAATCCTTTGCTAAACTTGCGATAGAAGTTGGCAAAGCCGACAAACCGCTGGACCTCCTTCCGGTTGCGCGGGCTCTTCCAATCCAATACCGCGCGAACCTTGGCGCTGTCCATGGCTAGCCCCTTGTCCGACAACTTGTAGCCCAGGAAATCCACCTCTGTCGTGTCGAACTGGCATTTCTCCAGTTTGGCGTACAGCCTATGCTGCTGCAGCCGATCCAGCACCTCCCGAACGTCCTGGTCGTGTACTTGCTGCGATTCGGAGAATATCAGGATGTCATCCAGGAAACAGACGCACTTCTTGTAGAGGAGTCCCGCCAACACATGATGCATGAAAGCTTGAAAACAGTGGGAACCGTTTTGCAATCCAAACGGCATAACTCTGTATTCGTAGGTGCCCAGAGGCGTGAACATGGCTGTCTTCCACTCGTCGCCCTCCCTCATGCGGATTAGGTTGTACGCCCCTCGCAGGTCCAACTTGGTGAACACGCGTCCTTTGCGTACAGTCGCAAGGAGGTCATCAATCCTGGGCATGGGGAAATCGGAGGGCTTGGTCATCTTGTTCAAGAGGCGGTAATCCACTACCAGTCTTTTTTGGGGCGTGTCTTTCTTCTTCACGAAGAAAACAGGACTGCCCCCCACCGCCTTGGACTCCCGGATGAAGCCGCGCTCCAAATTGTGATCTATGAACTGCTTGAGTTCCTGTAGTTCGTCCTCAGACATGGAATACAGCTTCCCTTTCGGCAGCGTCGCCCCTGGTAGGAGGTCAATCTTGCAGTCATACTGCCGGTGAGGGGGTAGCTTGTCCGCCTCCTTCTCGCAGAAGACCTCCAAAAAATCTGCATATTTGTGGGGGACTGCTTGCAACGTTCCCAACTGCAGCTGTGATTCCTCCTCCTCTCCCTCCTGCCTGGGCAAGATGCAATGTTCTGCACAATAGGAAGAACCGAAGATTAGCTGCCGCTGGTACCAAGCCAGCGTCGGACTGTGCCTGTCCAGCCAACTCATGCCCAAGACAATGGGCGTGTCCGACAGTCGGGTGACGTTGAAACTGATGACTTCCCTGTGGTTACCAAGTCGCATCACCATTGGCGGCGTCTGCTTCACCACCTGCCCCCCTAGCAACTCTCTGCCATCCACTGTGACGACTTGCAGGGGCAGCGTGGCAGGCAGTAGCTGTATAGCGTGCTGCTCCACAAAATCCTGCGCTATAAAATCAGCATTACTTCCAGAGTCTATGGAAAGTGACACGTCTACTGTGACGCCATTGGGTAGCTGGTGGGATGCGGTGAGCTGCACTACTGGTTTGGGTGGGAGGGGGTCTGTGGGTTGCAAGACCTCTGGGGACTGCTTCACAGATTCGTCTGGCTGGGCCCCAGTACTTCTGTCTCCAGCCAGACGTCGTCGTTTCCCTGCTGAGGTTCTCCGTGCTGTGCAGCTGCTTTCACCGTTGCGGAGGCTGCAGTGTGCTTGGAGCCCCTCTGGGGACACTCTTTCGCCATGTGTTGAGGGCTGTCGCAGATGTAACACTTCCGGTTCCCTCTAGGAGGCTTAGACTTGACTGCTCCCGGTGCTGGGGCTCTGGTAGCTGACTGAGCCCTGGCACCTCCCACCTCCATAGGTTCCACCCCCCCTCCTGGCGGAGGTGTGGATTGCGCACGCACTGCTTCCCTGGGAACGAAAGAGAAACTTCTCGCCGCTTCGCGCCCTCCACGTCCTTCGTCCCTGCACCAAGGGCGTTCTTCCAGCCTCACCCCCACAGTCAGCGCCCTTTGGACCACCTCCTGCGTGCTCCGGGGCCTCTCCCCCCTCGCAATTTCGTCTTTAACAGCACCGCTCAGACCCTCCCAGAAAAGATCTCGAACTGGGGGCGAATCTCTGTCCCATTCCAAGGCACTGACCAGCGCAAAAAAGCGGGCGTGATACTGGCGTACAGTCGCCCTCCCCTGTTTCAGTCCATGTATCTCTCGTCGAGCAAGATCCACGTCTATGGTCGATAAAAAGCACGCATCCATTGCTTTGATAAAGGCATCAGCACTCCGAAGCGCTGGATCTTTATCCCTCCACAAATTGCGCAGCCACGCTTTAGCATCCCCATGCAGATGAGATAGTATAAACCCCACCTTCTCTTCCTCATCTCTAAAGTCTTTCGCCAGCAGTTGCAGTGCACACATGACATCTGCTCGAAAATTGGGGTACTGTTGTAAATTCCCATCGAAGTGAGCCACAAGACCTCCTGCTCTCCGTGCCAACCCAACGCCCTCCGCTCTGGGTCCCGGTTGCCCTTGCTTGACAAACGCATCAAACCTGGCTTGGAGATCTCTGTAGGCGGCCGCTGCATCCTCTTCTCTTTTCTTGGATGCCAGTATCTCTGCGTTCAAGTGGGTCACTGCCTGCTGCAGAGCTGAAATCCTCTGTTCTTCCGTCATCTCTGCCAACTCTTGTGAGCTTGCTCACAGACACCAATCTTCCCCCCCTCACTCTCTGCGAGGTTTCAGGTGTCCGGAAAGAGCAGACGGGTCTTACTGTCAGAGCTGCCACCAGGTCCCAGCTCACATAGGACCACGCTAGCCAACGTTCACTTTATAAGAGTCTTTATTGAGTTACAGGTTTCATTTCCGAACTGCAGCGTGCAGCTCTACACCTTCTGCCCTAGGTCGGCGAAGACGCGTCTGAGTCTCCGCCTCTGGCACACCAACTTAATACCCTAGCCTTGCTCCACCTCCTGCGCCTCTCCCTACGTCTCTGGGTCCTTCTGCCCCCCTGGGTCTCCTCCCTTCTACTCTCTTCTGACGCGGACCCCCCTGACCCTTCCGCCTCCTTGCGGCGGGCTTTGGGACCTGGCTCACTCTCCGGGCTGCTTACTGCTCCAGCTTCCGCTGCATTTGAACTTGGCGCGCGCGCCCAACTCTCTACCTTCCTCTTAACCGTTTCCTCACTCCCTGATGTGGGCGTGACTACTCCTGACTCATGCCCTCCTTCCTGCTGAACGCTTCCGGAATCCGCTGTCTGGTCCCCTTTCTCCCCGCTGCTCCCAGCTGGGCACGTTGGTCCCGATCTCCAGCTGCTGCTCTCTGATTCCTCTCTGCCCCCTTCTTCCTGGGGTGTCCCCCTGCTCTCCCCCCTTGCTCTGACCGCTGGTGCTCCCTTTTGGGAATCCTCGGACTCACTGGACAGCCTCGGGGATCTCGGGTCGTCATCCCCACTCATCTTTCCTTCGTATTCCTCCCCCTCGCTCTCTGTTTCCTCCCTTCTCTGCGTCTCTGCTCCTGAACCCCTGACAGTTAGGGTTAGGGTTAGGATTAGGGTTAGGGTTAGGGTTAGGGTTAGGGTTAGGATTGGGGTTAGGGTTAGGGTTAGGGTTAGGGTTAGGGTTAGGATTGTTGTTAGGGTTGGGGTTAGGGTTAGGGTTAGGGTTAGGGTTAGGGATCGGGTTAGGGATCGGGTTAGGATTAAGGTTAGGG
>NC_138762.1:114386665-114391665 GCF_965113315.1 Podarcis vaucheri
GTTAGGGTTAGGGTTAGGGTTAGGGTTAGGGCTTGGGCTAGGACTAGGGCTAGGGCTAGGGCTAGGGTTAGGGTTAGGGTTAGGGTTAGGGTTAGGGTTAGGGTTAGGGTGAGGGTTAGGGTTAGGGTTAGCGTGAGGGTTAGGGTTAGGGATCCGTTAGGGTTAGGGTTAGGGTTAGAATTGGGGTTAGGGTTAGGGTTAGGGTTAGTGTTTCCGTTAGGGTTAGGGTTAAGGTTAGGTTTCGGATTAGGGTTAGGGTTACCCTTTCGGTTAGGGTTAGGGTTAGGGATAGGATTGGGGTTAGGGTTAGGGTTAGGGTTAGGATTGGGGTTAGGGTTGGGGTTAGGGTTAGGGTTAGGGTTAGGGTTAGGATTGGGGTTAGGGTTAGAGTTAGGGTTAGGATTGGGGTTAGGGTTAGGGTTAGGGTTAGGGTTAGAATTGGGGTTAAGGTTAGGGTTAGGGTTAGGGATCAGTTAGGGTTAGGGTTAGGGTTAGGGTTAGGGTTAGGGTTAGGGTTAGGGTTAGGGCTATTGCTATTGCTAGGGCTAGGGCTAGGGCTAGGGCTAGGGCTAGGGCTAGGGTTAGGGTTAGGGTTAGGGTTAGGGTTAGGGTTAGGATTGGGGTTGGGGTTAGGGTTAGGGTTAGGGTTAGGGTTAGGGTTAGGATTGGGGTTAGGGTTCGGGTTAGGGCTAGGGCTAGGGCTAGGGCTAGGGCTAGGGCTAGGGCTAGGGTTAGGGTTAGGGTTAGGGTTAGGGTTAGGGTTAGGGTTAGGGTTAGGGTTAGGGTTAGGGTTTGGATTAGTGTTAGGGTTAGGGTTAATGTTACGGTTAGGGTTAGGGTTAGGATTAGGGTTAGGGTTAGGATTGGGGTTCGGGTTCGGGTTAGGGCTAGGGCTAGGGCTAGGGCTAGGGTTAGGGTTAGGGTTAGGGTTATGGTTAGGGTTAGGATTGGGGTTAGGGTTAGGGTTAGGGTTCCGGTTAGGGTTAGGTTTAGGGTTAGGGTTAGGGTTAGGATTGAGGTTATAGTTAGGGTTAGGGTTACGGGTAGCCTTTAGGTTAGTGTTAGGGTTAGGGTTAGGGTTAGGGTTACGGTTAGGGTTAGGGTTAGGGTTAGGGTTAGGGTTAGGGTTAGGGTTTGGATTGGGGTTAGGGTTAGGGTTAATGTTACGGTTAGGGTTAGGATTAGGGTAAGGGTTAGGATTGGGGTTCGGGTTCGGGTTCGGGTTCGGGTTAGGGTTAGGGTTAGGGTTAGGGTTAGGGTTAGGGTTAGGGTTAGGGTTGGGGTTAGGGTTAGGGTTAGGGTTAGGGTTAGGGTTAGGTTTAGGATTGGGGTTAGGGTTCGGGTTAGGGCTAGGGCTAGGGCTAGTGCTAGGGTTAGGGTTAGGGTTAGGGTTAGGGTTAGGATTGGGGTTAGGGTTAGGGTTAGGGTTTCGGTTAGGGTTAGGTTTAGGGTTAGGGTTAGGATTGAGGTTATAGTTAGGGTTAGGGTTACGGGTAGCCTTTAGGTTAGTGTTAGGGTTAGTGTTAGGGTTAGGGTTAGGGTTAGGGTTAGTGTTAGTGTTAGGGTTAGGGTTAGGGTTAGGGTTAGGGTTAGAATTGGGGTTGGGGTTAGGGTTAGTGTTTCCGTTAGGGTTAGGGTTAAGGTTAGGTTTTGGATTAGGGTTAGGGTTACCCTTTCGGTTAGGGTTAGGGTTAGGGTTAGGGTTAGGATTGGGGTTAGGGTTAAGGTTAGGGTTAGGATAAGGGTTAGGGTTGGGGTTAGGGTTAGGGTTAGGGTTAGGGTTAGGGTTAGGGTTAGGGTTAGGGTTAGGGTTAGGGTTAGGGTTAGGGTTAGGGTTAGGATTGGGGTTAGGGTTAGGGTTAGGGTTCCGGTTAGGGTTAGGTTTAGGGTTAGGGTTAGGATTGAGGTTATAGTTAGGGTTAGGGTTACGGGTAGCCTTTAGGTTAGTGTTAGGGTTAGGGTTAGGGTTACGGTTACGGTTACGGTTAGGGTTAGGGTTAGGGTTTGGATTGGGGTTCGGGTTAGGGTTAATGTTACGGTTAGGGTTAGGATTAGGGTAAGGGTTAGGATTGGGGTTCGGGTTCGGGTTCGGGTTCGGGTTCGGGTTAGGGTTAGGGTTAGGGTTAGGGTTAGGGTTAGGGTTGGGGTTAGGGTTAGGGTTAGGGTTAGGGTTAGGGTTAGGGTTAGGTTTAGGATTGGGGTTAGGGTTCGGGTTAGGGCTAGGGCTAGGGCTAGGGCTAGTGCTAGGGTTAGGGTTAGGGTTAGGGTTAGGGTTAGGATTGGGGTTAGGGTTAGGGTTAGGGTTTCGGTTAGGGTTAGGTTTAGGGTTAGGGTTAGGATTGAGGTTATAGTTAGGGTTAGGGTTACGGGTAGCCTTTAGGTTAGTGTTAGGGTTAGTGTTAGGGTTAGGGTTAGGGTTAGGGTTAGTGTTAGGGTTAGGGTTAGGGTTAGGGTTAGGGTTAGTATTGGGGTTGGGGTTAGGGTTAGTGTTTCCGTTAGGGTTAGGGTTAAGGTTAGGTTTCGGATTAGGGTTAGGGTTACCCTTTCGGTTAGGGTTAGGGTTAGGGTTAGGATTGGGGTTAGGGTTAAGGTTAGGGTTAGGATAAGGGTTAGGGTTGGGGTTAGGGTTAGGGTTAGGGTTAGAGATCGGGTTAGGGATCGGGTTAGGATTAGGGTTAGGGTTAGGGTTAGTGTTAGGGTTAGGGTTAGGGTTAGGGTTAGGGTTAGGGTTAGGGTTAGGGTTGGGGTTAGGGTTAGGGTTAGGGTTAGGGTTAGGGTTAGGGTTAGGGTTAGGGTTAGGGTTAGGGTTAGGTTTAGGATTGGGGTTAGGGTTCGGGTTAGGGCTAGGGCTAGGGCTAGGGCTAGTGCTAGGGTTAGGGTTAGGGTTAGGGTTAGGGTTAGGGTTAGGGTTAGGGTTAGGGTTTGGATTAGTGTTAGTGTTAGGGTTAATGTTACGGTTAGGGTTAGGATTAGGGTTAGGGTTAGGATTTTGGTTCGGGTTCGGGTTAGGGCTAGGGCTAGGGTTAGGGTTAGGGTTAGGGTTAGGGTTAGGGTTAGGGTTAGGGTTAGGATTGGGGTTAGGGTTAGGGTTAGGGTTTCGGTTAGGGTTAGGTTTAGGGTTAGGGTTTCGGTTAGGGTTAGGTTTAGGGTTAGGGTTAGGATTGAGGTTATAGTTAGGGTTAGGGTTACGGGTAGCCTTTAGGTTAGTGTTAGGGTTAGTGTTAGTGTTAGTGTTAGGGTTAGGGTTAGGGTTAGGGTTAGGGTTAGGGTTAGGGTTAGGGTTAGGGTTAGGGTTAGGTTTAGGGTTAGAATTGGGGTTAGGGTTAGGGTTAGGGTTACTGTTTCCGTTAGGGTTAGGGTTAAGGTTAGGTTTCGGATTAGGGTTAGGGTTACCCTTTCGGTTAGGGTTAGGGTTAGGATTGGGGTTAGGGTTAGGGTTAGGGTTAGGGTTAGGGTTAGGGTTAATTTTACGGTTAGGGTTAGGATTAGGGTTAGGGTTAGGATTTTGCTTCGGGTTCGGGTTAGGGCTAGGGCTAGGGCTAGGGTTAGGGTTAGGGTTAGGGTTAGGGTTAGGGTTAGGATTGGGGTTAGGGTTAGGGTTAGGGTTTCGGTTAGGGTTAGGTTTAGGGTTAGGGTTTCGGTTAGGGTTAGGTTTAGGGTTAGGGTTAGGATTGAGGTTATAGTTAGGGTTAGGGTTACGGGTAGCCTTTAGGTTAGTGTTAGGGTTAGTGTTAGGGTTAGGGTTAGGGTTAGGGTTAGGGTTAGAATTGGGGTTAGGGTTAGGGTTAGGGTTACTGTTTCCGTTAGGGTTAGGGTTAAGGTTAGGTTTCGGATTAGGGTTAGGGTTACCCTTTCGGTTAGGGTTAGGGTTAGGATTGGGGTTAGGGTTGGGGTTAGGGTTAGGGTTAGGGATCGGGTTAGGGATCGGGTTAGGATTAGGGTTAGGGTTAGGGTTAGTGTTAGGCTTATGGTTAGGGTTAGGGTTAGGGTTAGGGTTACGGTTACGGTTACGGTTAGGGTTAGGGTTAGGGTTAGGGTTAGGGTTAGGGTTAGGGTTAGGGTTAGGGTTAGGGTTAGGGTTAGGGTTAGGATTGGGGTTAGGGTTAGAGTTAGGGTTAGGATTGGGGTTAGGGTTAGGGTTAGGGTTAGGGTTAGGGTTAGGGTTAGGGTTAGGGTTAGGGTTAGGGTTAGGGTTAGAATTGGGTTTAAGGTTAGGGTTAGGGTTAGGGATCAGTTAGGGTTAGGGTTAGGGTTAGGGTTAGGGTTAGGGTTAGGGTTAGGGCTATTGCTATTGCTAGGGCTAGGGTTAGGGCTAGGGCTAGGGTTAGGGTTAGGGTTAGGGTTAGGGATCGGTTAGGGTTAGGGTTAGGGTTAGGGTTAGGGTTAGGGTTAGGGTTGGGGTTGGGGTTAGGGTTAGGGTTAGGGTTAGGGTTAGGGTTAGGGTTAGGATTGGGGTTAGGGTTCGGGTTAGGGCTAGGGCTAGGGCTAGTGCTAGGGTTAGGGTTAGGGTTAGGGTTAGGGTTAGGGTTAGGGTTAGGGTTAGGGTTAGGGTTAGGGTTAGGGTTTGGATTAGTGTTAGGGTTAGGGTTAATGTTACGGTTAGGGTTAGGGTTAGGATTAGGGTTAGGGTTAGGATTGGGGTTCGGGTTCGGGTTAGGGCTAGGGCTAGGGCTAGGGCTAGGGCTAGGGCTAGGGCTAGGGTTAGGGTTAGGGTTAGGGTTAGGGTTAGGGTTAGGATTGGGGTTAGGGTTAGGGTTAGGGTTCCGATTAGGGTTAGGTTTAGGGTTAGGGTTAGGATTGAGGTTATAGTTAGGGTTAGGGTTACGGGTAGCCTTTAGGTTAGTGTTAGGGTTAGGGTTAGAGTTAGGGTTAGGGCTTGGGCTAGGACTAGGGCTAGGGCTAGGGCTAGGGCTAGGGCTAGGGCTAGGGCTAGGGCTAGGGCTAGGGCTAGGGCTAGGGCTAGGGTTAGGGTTAGGGTTAGGGTTAGAATTGGGGTTAGG
>NC_138762.1:114409165-114411665 GCF_965113315.1 Podarcis vaucheri
TAGAATTGGGGTTAAGGTTAGGGTTAGGGTTAGGGATCAGTTAGGGTTAGGGTTAGGGTTAGGGTTAGGGTTAGGGTTAGGGTTAGGGCTATTGCTATTGCTAGGGCTAGGGTTAGGGTTAGGGCTAGGGTTAGGGTTAGGGTTAGGGTTAGGGTTAGGGTTAGGGTTAGGGATCGGTTAGGGTTAGGGTTAGGGTTAGGGTTAGGGTTAGGGTTGGGGTTGGGTTAGGGTTAGGGTTAGGGTTAGGGTTAGGGTTAGGGTTAGGGTTAGGGTTAGGGTTAGGGTTAGGGTTAGGGTTAGGGTTAGGGTTAGGGTTTGGATTAGTGTTAGGGTTAGGGTTAATGTTACGGTTAGGGTTAGGGTTAGGATTAGGGTTAGGGTTAGGATTGGGGTTCGGGTTCGGGTTAGGGCTAGGGCTAGGGTTAGGGTTCGGGTTAGGGTTAGGGTTAGGATTGGGGTTAGGGTTAGGGTTAGGGTTCCGGTTAGGGTTAGGTTTAGGGTTAGGGTTAGGATTGAGGTTATAGTTAGGGTTAGGGTTACGGGTAGCCTTTAGGTTAGTGTTAGGGTTAGGGTTACGGTTAGGGTTAGGGTTAGGGTTAGGATTGGGGTTAGGGTTAGAGTTAGGGTTAGGATTGGGGTTAGGGTTAGGGTTAGGGTTAGGGTTAGGATTAGGATTAGGGTCAAGGTTAGGGTTAGGGTTAGGGTTAGGGATCGGTTAGGGTTAGGGTTAGGGTTAGGGTTAGGGCTTGGGCTAGGACTAGGGCTAGGGCTAGGGCTAGGGCTAGGGCTAGGGCTAGGGTTAGGGTTAGGGTTAGGGTGAGGGTTAGGGTTAGGGTTAGCGTGAGGGTTAGGGTTAGGGATCCGTTAGGGTTAGGGTTAGGGTTAGAATTGGGGTTAGGGTTAGGGTTAGTGTTTCCGTTAGGGTTAGGGTTAAGGTTAGGTTTCGGATTAGGGTTAGGGTTACCCTTTCGGTTAGGGTTAGGGTTAGGGATAGGATTGGGGTTAGGGTTAGGGTTAGGGTTAGGATTGGGGTTAGGGTTGGGGTTAGGGTTAGGGTTAGGGTTAGGGTTAGGGTTAGGGTTAGGATTGGGGTTAGGGTTAGAGTTAGGGTTAGGATTGGGGTTAGGGTTAGGGTTAGGGTTAGAATTGGGGTTAAGTTTAGGGTTAGGGTTAGGGATCAGTTAGGGTTAGGGTTAGGGTTAGGGTTAGGGTTAGGGCTATTGCTATTGCTATTGCTAGGGCTAGGGCTAGGGCTAGGGCTAGGGCTAGGGCTAGGGCTAGGGCTAGGGTTAGGGTTAGGGTTAGGGTTAGGGTTAGGGTTAGTGTTAGGGTTAGGATTGGGGTTGGGGTTAGGGTTAGGGTTAGGGTTAGGGTTAGGATTGGGGTTAGGGTTCGGGTTAGGGCTAGGGCTAGGGCTAGGGCTAGTGCTAGTGCTAGGGTTAGGGTTAGGGTTAGGGTTAGGGTTAGGGTTAGGGTTAGGGTTAGGGTTTGGGTTAGGGTTAGGGTTAGGGTTAGGGTTTGGATTAGTGTTAGGGTTAGGGTTAATGTTACGGTTAGGGTTAGGGTTAGGATTAGGGTTAGGGTTAGGATTGGGGTTCGGGTTCGGGTTAGGGCTAGGGCTAGGGTTAGGGTTCGGGTTAGGGTTAGGGTTAGGATTGGGGTTAGGGTTAGGGTTAGGGTTCCGGTTAGGGTTAGGTTTAGGGTTAGGGTTAGGATTGAGGTTATAGTTAGGGTTAGGGTTACGGGTAGCCTTTAGGTTAGTGTTAGGGTTAGGGTTAGGGTTACGGTTAGGGTTAGGGTTAGGATTGGGGTTAGGGTTAGAGTTAGGGTTAGGATTGGGGTTAGGGTTAGGGTTAGGGTTAGGATTAGGATTAGGGTCAAGGTTAGGGTTAGGGTTAGGGATCGGTTAGGGTTAGGGTTAGGGTTAGGGTTAGGGTTAGGGTTAGGGTTAGGGTTAGGGTTAGGGTTAGGGTTAGGGCTAGGGCTAGGGCTAGGGCTAGGGCTAGGGTTAAAGAAAACATCATTAGATCCCTCAGATCTATCCAATTACCGCCCGGTCTCGAATCTTCCATTCCTGGGTAAGGTGATTGAGAGAGCGGTTGCTGAACAGCTTGGTAGGTTTCTGGATGAAACATCTGCTCTGGACCCATTCCAGTCCGGCTTCCGCGCTGGTCATGGGACCGAGACGGCTCTGGTCGCCCTAACAGATGATCTCCGCAGGCAGCTGGATCGAGGCGGGTCAGGGCTGCTGATTCTTCTAGATCTGTCAGCAGCCTTTGACATGGTCGATCACGAACTCCTGGACCACCGCCTTGCCGACGTGGGGATCCAGGGCACATTCCTTCAATGGCTGCGCTCGTTTCTCTCTGGTCGGGGACAGAGGGTGGCGCTTGGGGGGGAATTGTCATCACGCCACTCCTTGGTGTGTGGAGTGCCTCAGGGTGCAATTCTCTCCCCGATGCTTTTAAACATCTTTATGCGCCCCCTCGCCCAGCTTGTC
>NC_138762.1:114414165-114426665 GCF_965113315.1 Podarcis vaucheri
TAGGATTGGGGTTAGGGTTGGGGTTAGGGTTAGGTTTAGGGTTAGGGTTAGGGTTAGGGTTAGGGTTAGGTTTAGGATTGGGGTTAGGGTTCGGGTTAGGGCTAGGGCTAGGTCTAGTGCTAGGGTTAGGGTTAGGGTTAGGGTTAGGGTTTGGATTAGTGTTAGGGTTAGGGTTAATGTTACGGTTAGGGTTAGGATTAGGGTTAGGGTTAGGATTGGGGTTCGGGTTCGGGTTAGGGCTAGGGCTAGGGTTAGGGTTAGGGTTAGGGTTAGGGTTAGGGTTAGGGTTAGGGTTAGGATTGGGGTTAGGGTTAGGGTTAGGGTTTCGGTTAGGGTTAGGGTTAGGTTTAGGGTTAGGGTTAGGATTGAGGTTATAGTTAGGGTTAGGGTTACGGGTAGCCTTTAGGTTAGTGTTAAGGTTAGTGTTAGTGTTAGTGTTAGTGTTAGGGTTAGGGTTAGGGTTAGGGTTAGGGTTAGGGTTAGGGTTAGAATTGGGGTTAGGGTTAGGGTTAGTGTTTCCGTTAGGGTTAGGGTTAAGGTTAGGTTTCGGATTAGGGTTAGGGTTAGGGTTACCCTTTCGGTTAGGGTTAGGGTTAGGATTGGGGTTAGGGTTAAGGTTAGGGTTAGGATAAGGGTTAGGGTTGGGGTAGGGTTAGGGTTAGGGTTTGGGTTCGGGTTAGGGTTAGGTTTAGGGTTAGGGTTAGGGTTAGGATTGAGGTTATAGTTAGGGTTAGGGTTACGGGCAGCCTTTAGGTTAGTGTTAAGGTTAGTGTTAGTGTTAGTGTTAGGGTTAGGGTTAGGGTTAGGGTTAGAATTGGGGTTAGGGTTAGGGTTAGTGTTTCCGTTAGGGTTAGGGTTAAGGTTAGGTTTCGGATTAGGGTTAGGGTTACCCTTTCGGTTAGGGTTAGGGTTAGGATTGGGGTTAGGGTTAAGGTTAGGGTTAGGATAAGGGTTAGGGTTGGGGTTAGGGTTAGGGTTAGGGTTTGGGATCGGGTTAGGGATCGGGTTAGGATTAGGGTTAGGGTTAGGGTTAGGGTTAGTGTTAGGGTTAGGGTTAGGGTTACGGTTAGGGTTAGGGTTAGGGTTAGGGTTAGGGTTACGGTTAGGGTTAGTGTTAGGGTTGGGGTTAGGGTTAGGGTTAGGGTTAGGGTTAGGGTTAGGGTTAGGTTTAGGATTGGGGTTAGGGTTCGGGTTAGGGCTAGGGCTAGGGCTAGTGCTAGGGTTAGGGTTAGGGTTAGGGTTAGGGTTAGGGTTTGGATTAGTGTTAGGGTTAGGGTTAATGTTACGGTTAGGGTTAGGATTAGGGTTAGGGTTAGGATTGGGGTTCGGGTTCGGGTTAAGGCTAGGGCTAGGGTTAGGGTTAGGGTTAGGGTTAGGGTTAGGGTTAGGGTTAGGGTTAGGATTGGGATTAGGGTTAGGGTTAGGGTTTCGGTTAGGGTTAGGTTTAGGGTTAGGGTTAGGATTGAGGTTATAGTTAGGGTTAGGGTTACGGGTAGCCTTTAGGTTAGTGTTAGGGTTAGTGTTAGTGTTAGGGTTAGGGTTAGGGTTAGGGTTAGGGTTAGGGTTAGAATTGGGGTTAGGGTTAGGGTTAGTGTTTCCGTTAGGATTAGGGTTAAGGTTAGGTTTCGGATTAGGGTTAGGGTTACCCTTTCGGTTAAGGTTAGGGTTAGGATTGGGGTTAGGGTTGGGGTTAGGGTTAGGGTTAGGGATCGGGTTAGGGATCGGGTTAGGATTAGGGTTAGGGTTAGGGTTAGTGTTAGGGTTATGGTTAGGGTTAGGGTTAGGGTTAGGGTTAGGGTTACGGTTACGGTTACGGTTAGGGTTAGGGTTAGGGTTAGGGTTAGGGTTAGGGTTAGGGTTTGGGTTAGGATTGGGGTTAGGGTTAGAGTTAGGGTTAGGATTGGGGTTAGGGTTAGGGTTAGAATTGGGGTTAAGGTTAAGGTTAGGGTTAGGGATCAGTTAGGGTTAGGGTTAGGGTTAGGGTTAGGGTTAGGGTTAGGGTTAGGGTTAGGGTTAGGGTTAGGGTTAGGGTTAGGGCTATTGCTAGGGCTAGGGCTAGGGTTAGGGTTAGGGTTAGGGTTAGGGTTAGTGTTAGGGTTAGGGATCGGTTAGGGTTAGGGTTAGGGTTAGGGTTAGGGTTAGGGTTAGGATTGGGGTTAGGGTTAGGGTTAGGGTTAGGGTTAGGGTTAGGGTTAGGGTTAGGGTTAGGGTTAGGGTTAGGGTTAGGGTTAGGGTTAGGATTGGGCTTAGGGTTCGGGTTAGGGCTAGGGCTAGGGCTAGTGCTAGGGTTAGGGTTAGGGTTAGGGTTAGGGTTAGGGTTAGGGTTTGGATTAGTGTTTGGGTTAGGGTTAATGTTACGGTTAGGGTTAGGATTAGGGTTAGGGTTAGGATTGGGGTTCGGGTTCGGGTTAGGGCTAGGGCTAGGGTTAGGGTTAGGGTTAGGGTTAGGGTTAGGGTTAGGGTTAGGGTTAGGGTTAGGATTGGGGTTAGGGTTAGGGTTAGGGTTCCGGTTAGGGTTAGGTTTAGGGTTAGGGTTAGGATTGAGGTTATAGTTAGGGTTAGGGTTACGGGTAGCCGTTAGGTTAGTGTTAGGGTTAGGGTTAGGGTTACGGTTAGGGTTAGGGTTAGGGTTAGGATTGGGGTTAGGGTTAGAGTTAGGGTTAGGATTGGGGTTAGGGTTAGGGTTAGGGTTAGGGTTAGGGTTAGGGTTAGGGTTAGGGTTAGGATTAGGATTAGGGTCAAGGTTAGGGTTAGGGTTAGGGTTAGGGTTAGGGTTAGGGATCGGTTAGGGTTAGGGTTAGGGTTAGGGTTAGGGTTAGGGTTAGGGTTAGGGTTAGGGTTAGGGTTAGGGTTAGGGTTAGGGTTAGGGTTAGGGTTAGGGTTAGGGTTAGGGCTTGGGCTAGGACTTGGGCTAGGGCTAGGGCTAGGGCTAGGGCTAGGGCTAGGGTTAGGGTTAGGGTTAGGGTTAGGGTTAGGGTTAGGGTTAGGGTTAGGGTTAGCGTGAGGGTTAGGGTTAGGGTTAGGGTTAGCGTGAGGGTTAGGGTTAGGGATCCGTTAGGGTTAGGGTTAGGGTTAGAATTGGGGTTAGAGTTAGGGTTAGGGTTAGTGTTTCCGTTAGGGTTAGGGTTAAGGTTAGGTTTCGGATTAGGGTTAGGGTTACCCTTTCGGTTAGGGTTAGGGTTAGGGTTAGGATTGGGGTTAGGGTTAGGGTTAGGGTTAATGTTACGGTTAGGGTTAGGATTAGGGTTAGGGTTAGGATTGGGGTTCGGGTTCGGGTTAGGGCTAGGGCTAGGGTTAGGGTTAGGGTTAGGGTTAGGGTTAGGGTTAGGGTTAGGGTTAGGATTGGGGTTAGGGTTAGGGTTAGGGTTCCGGTTAGGGTTAGGTTTAGGGTTAGGGTTAGGATTGAGGTTATAGTTAGGGTTAGGGTTACGGGTAGCCGTTAGGTTAGTGTTAGGGTTAGGGTTAGGGTTACGGTTAGGGTTAGGGTTAGGGTTAGGATTGGGGTTAGGGTTAGAGTTAGGGTTAGGATTGGGGTTAGGGTTAGGGTTAGGGTTAGGGTTAGGGTTAGGGTTAGGGTTAGGGTTAGGATTAGGATTAGGGTCAAGGTTAGGGTTAGGGTTAGGGTTAGGGTTAGGGTTAGGGATCGGTTAGGGTTAGGGTTAGGGTTAGGGTTAGGGTTAGGGTTAGGGTTAGGGTTAGGGTTAGGGTTAGGGTTAGGGTTAGGGTTAGGGCTTGGGCTAGGACTTGGGCTAGGGCTAGGGCTAGGGCTAGGGCTAGGGCTAGGGTTAGGGTTAGGGTTAGGGTTAGGGTTAGGGTTAGGGTTAGGGTTAGCGTGAGGGTTAGGGTTAGGGTTAGGGTTAGCGTGAGGGTTAGGGTTAGGGATCCGTTAGGGTTAGGGTTAGGGTTAGAATTGGGGTTAGAGTTAGGGTTAGGGTTAGTGTTTCCGTTAGGGTTAGGGTTAAGGTTAGGTTTCGGATTAGGGTTAGGGTTACCCTTTCGGTTAGGGTTAGGGTTAGGGTTAGGATTGGGGTTAGGGTTAGGGTTAGGGTTAGGATTGGGGTTAGGGTTGGGGTTAGGGTTAGGGTTAGGGTTAGGGTTCGGGTTCGGGTTCGGGTTCGGGTTTGGGTTTCGGTTAGGGTTAGGTTTAGGGTTAGGGTTAGGGTTAGGATTGAGGTTATAGTTAGGGTTAGGGTTACGGGTAGCCTTTAGGTTAGTGTTAGGGTTAGGGTTAGGGTTAGGGTTAGGGTTAGGGTTAGGGTTAGGATTGGAGTTAGGGTTAGAGTTAGGGTTAGGATTGGGGTTAGGGTTAGGGTTAGGATTAGGGTTAGGGTTAGGGTTAGGGTTAGGGTTAGGGTTTGGGCTAGGGCTAGGGCTAGGGCTAGGGCAAGGCCTAGGGCTAGGGCTAGGGCTAGGGCTAGGGTTAGTGTTAGGGTTAGGGTTGGGTTAGGGTTAGGGTTAGGATTGGGCTTAGGGTTCGGGTTAGGGCTAGGGCTTGGGCTTGGGCTAGTGCTAGGGTTAGGGCTAGGGTTAGGGTTAGGGTTAGGGTTAGGGTTAGGGTTTGGATTAGTGTTTGGGTTAGGGTTATTGTTACGGTTAGGTTTAGGAATAGGGTTAGGGTTAGGGTTAGGGTTAGGATTGGGGTTCGGGTTCGGGTTAGGGCTAGGGCTAGGGTTAGGTTTAGGGTTAGGGTTAGGGTTAGGATTGGGGTTAGGGTTAGGGTTAGGGTTCCGGTTAGGGTTAGGTTTAGGTTTAGGGTTAGGGTTAGGATTGAGGTTATAGTTAGGGTTAGGGTTACGGGTAGCCTTTAGGTTAGTGTTAGGGTTAGGGTTACGGTTAGGGTTAGGGTTAGGGTTAGGGTTAGGATTGGGGTTAGGGTTAGAGTTAGGGTTAGGATTGGGCTTAGGGTTAGGGTTAGGGTTAGGGTTAGGGTTAGGATTAGGTTCAAGGTTAGGGTTAGGGTTAGGGTTAGGGTTAGGGATCGGTTAGGGTTAGGGTTAGGGTTAGGGTTAGGGTTAGGGTTAGGGTTAGGGTTAGGGTTAGGGTTAGGGTTAGGGTTAGGGCTTGGGCTAGGACTAGGGCTAGGGCTAGGGCTAGGGCTAGGGCTAGGGCTAGGGCTAGGGCTAGGGCTAGGGCTAGGGCTAGGGCTAGGGCTAGGGTTAGGGTTAGGGTTAGGGTTAGGGTTAAGGTTAGGGTTAGGGTTAGCGTGAGGTTTAGGGTTAGGGATCCGTTAGGGTTAGGGTTAGGGTTAGAATTGGGGTTAGAGTTAGGGTTAGGGTTAGTGTTTCCGTTAGGGTTAGGGTTAAGGTTAGGTTTCGGATTAGGGTTAGGGTTACCCTTTCGGTTAGGGTTAGGGTTAGGGTTAGGGTTAGGATTGAGGTTAGGGTTAGGGTTAGGGTTAGGATTGGGGTTAGGGTTGGGGTTAGGGTTAGGGTTAGGGTTAGGGATCGGGTTAGGGATCGGGTTAGGAATAGGGTTAGGGTTAGGGTTAGGGTTAGGGTTAGGGTTAGGGTTAGGGTTAGGGTTACGGTTACGGTTAGGGTTAAGGTTAGGGTTAGGGTTAGGGTTAGGGTTAGGGTTAGGGTTAGGGTTAGGGTTAGGGTTGGGGTTTGGATTGGGGTTAGGGTTAGGGTTAGAGTTAGGGTTAGGATTGGGGTTAGGGTTAGGGTTAGGGTTAGGGTTAGAATTGGGGTTAAGGTTAGGGTTAGGGTTAGGGATCAGTTAGGGTTAGGGTTAGGGTTAGGGTTAGGGTTAGGGTTAGGGTTAGGGTTAGGGCTAGGGCTAGGGCTAGGGCTAGGGCTAGGGCTAGGGTTAGGGTTAGGGTTAGGGTTAGGGATCGGTTAGGGTTAGGGTTAGGGTTAGGATTGGGGTTAATGTTAGCGTTAGGGTTAGGGTTAGGCTTACGGTTAGTGTCACGGTTACGGTTAGGGTTATGAATGGGGTGAGGGTTAGGGTTAGGGTTAGGGTTAGGGTTAGGGTTGGGGTTAGGGTTAGGGTTAGGGTTAGGGTTAGGGTTAGGGTTAGTGTTAGGGTTAGGGTTAGGGCTAGGGCTAGTGCTAGGGTTAGGGTTAGGGTTAGGGTTAGGGTTTTGATTGGTGTTAGGGTTAGGGTTAATGTTACGGTTAGGGTTAGGATTAGGGTTAGGGTTAGGATTGGGGTTCGGGTTCGGGTTAGGGCTAGGGCTAGGGCTAGGGCTGGGGTTAGGGTTAGGGTTAGGGTTAGGGTTAGGGTTAGGGTTAGGGTTAGGGTTAGGGCTAGGGCTAGGGTTAGGGTTAGTGTTAGGATTGGGGTTAGGGTTAGGGTTTCGGTTAGGGTTAGGTTTAGGGTTAGGGTTAGGATTGAGGTTATAGTTAGGGTTAGGGTTACGGGTAGCCTTTAGGTTAGTGTTAGGGTTAGGGTTAGGGTTAGGGTTAGGGTTAGGGTTCGGGTTAGGGTTTGGATTGGGGTTAGGGTTAGGGTTAATGTTACGGTTAGGTTTAGGATTGGGGTTAGGGTTAGGGTTTCGGTTAGGGTTAGGTTTAGGGTTAGGGTTAGGATTGAGGTTATAGTTAGGGTTAGGGTTACGGGTAGCCTTTAGGTTAGTGTTAGGGTTAGGGTTAGGGTTAGGGTTAGGGTTAGGGTTAGGGTTAGGGTTAGGGTTACGGTTAGGGTTAGGGTTAGGTTTAGGGTTAGGGTTAGGGTTAGGGTTAGGGTTAGGGTTAGAATTGGGGTTAGGGTTAGGGTTAGTGTTTCCGTGAGGGTTAGGGTTAAGGTTAGGTTTCGGATTAGGGTTAGGGTTACCCTTTCGGTTAGGGTTAGGGTTAGGATTGGGGTTAGGGTTAAGGTTAGGGTTAGGATAAGGGTTAGGGTTAGGGTTGGGGTTAGGGTTAGGGTTAGGGTTAGTGTTAGGGATCGGGTTAGGGATCGGGTTAGGATTAGGGTTAGGGTTAGGGTTAGGATTAGGGTTACGGTTAGGGTTAGGGTTAGGGTTAGGGTTAGGATTGGGGTTAGGGTTCTGGTTAGGGCTAGGGCTAGGGCTAGTGCTAGGGTTAGGGTTAGGGTTAGGGTTAGGGTTAGGGTTAGGGTTAGGATTAGGGTTAGGGTTAGGGTTAGGGTTTGGATTAGTGTTAGGGTTAGGGTTAATGTTACGGTTAGGGTTAGGATTAGGGTTAGGATTGGGGTTCGGGTTCGGGTTAGGGCTAGGGTTAGGGTTAGGGTTAGGGTTAGGGTTAGGGTTAGGATTGGGGTTAGGGTTAGGGTTAGGGTTTCGGTTAGGGTTAGGTTTAGGGTTAGGGTTAGGGTTAGGATTGAGGTTATAGTTAGGGTTAGGGTTACGGGTAGCCTTTAGGTTAGTGTTAGGGTTAGTGTTAGTGTTAGTGTTAGTGTTAGGGTTAGGGTTAGGGATCGGGTTAGGGATCGGGTTAGGATTAGGGTTAGGGTTAGGGTTAGGGTTAGGATTAGGGTTACGGTTAGGGTTAGGGTTAGGGTTAGGGTTAGGATTGGGGTTAGGGTTCTGGTTAGGGCTAGGGCTAGGGCTAGGGCTAGTGCTAGGGTTAGGGTTAGGGTTAGGGTTAGGGTTAGGGTTAGGGTTAGGGTTAGGGTTTGGATTAGTGTTAGGGTTAGGGTTAATGTTACGGTTAGGGTTAGGATTAGGGTTAGGGTTAGGATTGGGGTTCGGGTTCGGGTTAGGGCTAGGGTTAGGGTTAGGGTTAGGGTTAGGGTTAGGGTTAGGGTTAGGATTGGGGTTAGGGTTAGGGTTAGGGTTTCGGTTAGGGTTAGGTTTAGGGTTAGGGTTAGGATTGAGGTTATAGTTAGGGTTAGGGTTACGGGTAGCCTTTAGGTTAGTGTTAGGGTTAGTGTTAGTGTTAGTGTTAGTGTTAGGGTTAGGGTTAGGGTTAGGGTTAGGGTTAGGGTTAGGGTTAGGGTTAGGGTTAGAATTGGGGTTAGGGTTAGGGTTAGGGTTAGTGTTTCCGTTAGGGTTAGGGTTAAGGTTAGGTTTCGGATTAGGGTTAGGGTTACCCTTTCGGTTAGGGTTAGGGTTAGGGTTAGGGTTAGGATTGGGGTTAGGGTTGGGGTTAGGGTTAGGGTTAGGGATCGGGTTAGGGATCGGGTTAGGATTAGGGTTAGGGTTAGGGTTAGTGTTAGGGTTATGGTTAGGGTTAGGGTTAGGGTTAGGGTTACGGTTAGGGTTACGGTTACGGTTAGGGTTAGGGTTAGGGTTAGGGTTAGGGTTAGGGTTAGGGTTAGGATTGGGGTTAGGGTAAGAGTTAGGGTTAGGATTGGGGTTAGGGTTAGGGTTAGGGTTAGGGTTAGAATTGGGGTTAAGGTTAGGGTTAGGGTTAGGGATCAGTTAGGGTTAGGGTTAGGGTTAGGGTTAGGGTTAGGGTTAGGGTTAGGGTTAGGGTTAGGGTTAGGGCTATTGCTAGGGCTAGGGCCAGGGCTAGGGTTAGGGTTAGGGTTAGGGTTAGGGATCGGTTAGGGTTACGGTTAGGGTTAGGGTTAGGATTGGGGTTGGGGTTAGGGTTAGGGTTAGGGTTAGGGTTAGGGTTAGGGTTAGGGTTAGGGTTAGGGTTAGGGTTAGGGTTAGGTTTAGGATTGGGGTTAGGGTTCGGATTAGGGCTAGGGCTAGGGCTTGGGCTAGTGCTAGGGTTAGGGTTAGAGTTAGGGTTAGGGTTAGGGTTTCGGTTAGGGTTAGGGTTAGGTTTAGGGTTAGGGTTAGGATTGAGGTTATAGTTAGGGTTAGGGTTACGGGTAGCCTTTAGGTTAGTGTTAAGGTTAGTGTTAGTGTTAGTGTTAGGGTTAGGGTTAGGGTTAGGGTTAGGGTTAGAATTGGGGTTAGGGTTAGGGTTAGTGTTTCCGTTAGGGTTAGGGTTAAGGTTAGGTTTCGGATTAGGGTTAGGGTTACCCTTTCGGTTAGGGTTATGGTTAGGATTGGGGTTAGGGTTAAGGTTAGGGTTAGGATAAGGGTTAGCGTTGGGGTTAGGGTTAGGGTTAGGGTTTGGGATCGGGTTAGGGTTAGGTTTAGGGTTAGGGTTAGGATTGAGGTTATAGTTAGGGTTAGGGTTACGGGTAGCCTTTAGGTTAGTGTTAAGGTTAGTGTTAGTGTTAGGGTTAGGGTTAGGGTTAGGGTTAGGGTTAGGGTTAGGATTAGGGTTAGGGTTAGGGTTAGGGTTTGGATTAGTGTTAGGGTTAGGGTTAATGTTACGGTTAGGGTTAGGATTAGGGTTAGGATTGGGGTTCGGGTTCGGGTTAGGGCTAGGGTTAGGGTTAGGGTTAGGGTTAGGGTTAGGGTTAGGATTGGGGTTAGGGTTAGGGTTAGGGTTTCGGTTAGGGTTAGGTTTAGGGTTAGGGTTAGGGTTAGGATTGAGGTTATAGTTAGGGTTAGGGTTACGGGTAGCCTTTAGGTTAGTGTTAGGGTTAGTGTTAGTGTTAGTGTTAGTGTTAGGGTTAGGGTTAGGGTTAGGGTTACGGTTACGGTTACGGTTACGGTTACGGTTAGGGTTAGGGTTAGGGTTAGGGTTAGGGTTAGGGTTAGGGTTAGAATTGGGGTTAGGGTTAGGGTTAGTGTTTCCGTTAGGGTTAGGGTTAAGGTTAGGTTTCGGATTAGGGTTAGGGTTACCCTTTCGGTTAGGGTTAGGGTTAGGATTGGGGTTAGGGTTAAGGTTAGGGTTAGGATAAGGGTTAGGGTTAGGGTTGGGGTTAGGGTTAGGGTTAGGGTTAGGGTTAGGGATCGGGTTAGGGATCGGGTTAGGATTAGGGTTAGGGTTAGGGTTAGGGTTAGGGTTAGGATTAGGGTTACGGTTAGGGTTAGGGTTAGGGTTAGGGTTAGGATTGGGGTTAGGGTTCTGGTTAGGGCTAGGGCTAGGGCTAGGGCTAGTGCTAGGGTTAGGGTTAGGGTTAGGGTTAGGGTTAGGGTTAGGGTTAGGGTTAGGGTTAGGGTTTGGATTAGTGTTAGGGTTAGGGTTAATGTTACGGTTAGGGTTAGGATTAGGGTTAGGGTTAGGATTGGGGTTCGGGTTCGGGTTAGGGCTAGGGTTAGGGTTAGGGTTAGGGTTAGGGTTAGGGTTAGGGTTAGGATTGGGGTTAGGGTTAGGGTTAGGGTTTCGGTTAGGGTTAGGTTTAGGGTTAGGGTTAGGATTGAGGTTATAGTTAGGGTTAGGGTTACGGGTAGCCTTTAGGTTAGTGTTAGGGTTAGTGTTAGTGTTAGTGTTAGTGTTAGGGTTAGGGTTAGGGTTAGGGTTAGGGTTAGGGTTAGGGTTAGGGTTAGGGTTAGAATTGGGGTTAGGGTTAGGGTTAGGGTTAGTGTTTCCGTTAGGGTTAGGGTTAAGGTTAGGTTTCGGATTAGGGTTAGGGTTACCCTTTCGGTTAGGGTTAGGGTTAGGGTTAGGGTTAGGATTGGGGTTAGGGTTGGGGTTAGGGTTAGGGTTAGGGATCGGGTTAGGGATCGGGTTAGGATTAGGGTTAGGGTTAGGGTTAGTGTTAGGGTTATGGTTAGGGTTAGGGTTAGGGTTAGGGTTAGGGTTACGGTTAGGGTTACGGTTACGGTTAGGGTTAGGGTTAGGGTTAGGGTTAGGGTTAGGGTTAGGGTTAGGATTGGGGTTAGGGTAAGAGTTAGGGTTAGGATTGGGGTTAGGGTTAGGGTTAGGGTTAGGGTTAGAATTGGGGTTAAGGTTAGGGTTAGGGTTAGGGATCAGTTAGGGTTAGGGTTAGGGTTAGGGTTAGGGTTAGGGTTAGGGTTAGGGTTAGGGTTAGGGTTAGGGCTATTGCTAGGGCTAGGGCCAGGGCTAGGGTTAGGGTTAGGGTTAGGGTTAGGGATCGGTTAGGGTTACGGTTAGGGTTAGGGTTAGGATTGGGGTTGGGGTTAGGGTTAGGGTTAGGGTTAGGGTTAGGGTTAGGGTTAGGGTTAGGGTTAGGGTTAGGGTTAGGGTTAGGTTTAGGATTGGGGTTAGGGTTCGGATTAGGGCTAGGGCTAGGGCTTGGGCTAGTGCTAGGGTTAGGGTTAGAGTTAGGGTTAGGGTTAGGGTTTCGGTTAGGGTTAGGGTTAGGTTTAGGGTTAGGGTTAGGATTGAGGTTATAGTTAGGGTTAGGGTTACGGGTAGCCTTTAGGTTAGTGTTAAGGTTAGTGTTAGTGTTAGTGTTAGTGTTAGGGTTAGGGTTAGGGTTAGGGTTAGAATTGGGGTTAGGGTTAGGGTTAGTGTTTCCGTTAGGGTTAGGGTTAAGGTTAGGTTTCGGATTAGGGTTAGGGTTACCCTTTCGGTTAGGGTTATGGTTAGGATTGGGGTTAGGGTTAAGGTTAGGGTTAGGATAAGGGTTAGCGTTGGGGTTAGGGTTAGGGTTAGGGTTTGGGATCGGGTTAGGGTTAGGTTTAGGGTTAGGGTTAGGATTGAGGTTATAGTTAGGGTTAGGGTTACGGGTAGCCTTTAGGTTAGTGTTAAGGTTAGTGTTAGTGTTAGTGTTAGGGTTAGGGTTAGGGTTAGGGTTAGGGTTAGGGTTAGAATTGGGGTTAGGGTTAGTGTTTCCGTTAGGGTTAGGGTTAAGGTTAGGTTTCGGATTAGGGTTAGGGTTACCCTTTCGGTTAGGGTTAGGGTTAGGATTGGGGTTAGGGTTAAGGTTAGGGTTAGGATAAGGGTTAGGGTTGGGGTTAGGGTTAGGGTTAGGGTTTGGGATCGGGTTAGGGATCGGGTTAGGATTAGGGTTAGGGTTAGGGTTAGTGTTAGGGTTAGGGTTAGGGTTACGGTTAGGGTTAGGGTTAGGGTTAGGGTTAGGGTTAGTGTTAGGGTTGGGGTTAGGGTTAGGGTTAGGGTTAGGGTTAGGGTTAGGTTTAGGATTGGGGTTAGGGTTCGGGTTAGGGCTAGGGCTAGGGCTAGTGCTAGGGTTAGGGTTAGTGTTAGGGTTAGGGTTTGGATTAGTGTTAGGGTTAGGGTTAATGTTACGGTTAGGGTTAGGATTAGGGTTAGGGTTAGGATTGGGGTTCGGGTTCGGGTTAGGGCTAGGGCTAGGGTTAGGGTTAGGGTTAGGGTTAGGGTTAGGGTTAGGGTTAGGGTTAGGATTGGGGTTAGGGTTAGGGTTAGGGTTTCGGTTAGGGTTAGGTTTAGGGTTAGGGTTAGGATTGAGGTTATAGTTAGGGTTAGGGTTACGGGTAGCCTTTAGGTTAGTGTTAGGGTTAGTGTTAGTGTTAGTGTTAGGGTTAGGGTTAGGGTTAGGGTTAGGGTTAGAATTGGGGTTAGGGTTAGGGTTAGTGTTTCTGTTAGGATTAGGGTTAAGGTTAGGTTTCGGATTAGGGTTAGGGTTACCCTTTCGGTTAGGGTTAGGGTTAGGATTGGGGTTAGGGTTGGGGTTAGGGTTTGGGTTAGGGATCGGGTTAGGGATCGGGTTAGGATTAGGGTTAGGGTTAGGGTTAGTGTTAGGGTTATGGTTAGGGTTAGGGTTAGGGTTAGGGTTAGGGTTACGGTTACGGTTAGGGTTAGGGTTAGGGTTAGGGTTAGGGTTAGGGTTTGGGTTAGGATTGGGGTTAGGGTTAGAGT
>NC_138762.1:114431665-114461665 GCF_965113315.1 Podarcis vaucheri
TTAGGGTTAGGGTTAGGGTTAGGGTTAGGATTGGGGTTAGGGTAAGAGTTAGGGTTAGGATTGGGGTTAGGGTTAGGGTTAGGGTTAGAATTGGGGTTAAGGTTAGGGTTAGGGATCAGTTAGGGTTAGGGTTAGGGTTAGGGTTAGGGTTAGGGTTAGGGTTAGGGTTAGGGTTAGGGTTAGGGCTATTGCTAGGGCTAGGGCTAGGGCTAGGGTTAGGGTTAGGGTTAGGGTTAGGGTTAGGGTTAGGGTTAGGGATCGGTTAGGGTTACGGTTAGGGTTAGGGTTAGGATTGGGGTTGGGGTTAGGGTTAGGGTTAGGGTTAGGGTTAGGGTTAGGGTTAGGGTTAGGTTTAGGATTGGGGTTAGGGTTCGGATTAGGGCTAGGGCTAGGGCTAGTGCTAGGGTTAGGGTTAGAGTTAGGGTTAGGGTTAGGGTTAGGGTTAGGGTTTGGATTAGTGTTAGGGTTAGGGTTAATGTTACGGTTAGGGTTAGGATTAGGGTTAGGGTTAGGATTGGGGTTCGGGTTCGGGTTAGGGCTAGGGCTACAGTTAGGGTTAGGGTTAGGGTTAGGGTTAGGATTGGGGTTAGGGTTAGGCTTAGGGTTTCGGTTAGGGTTAGGTTTAGGGTTAGGGTTAGGATTAGGATTGAGGTTATAGTCAGGGTTAGGGTTACGGGTAGCCTTTAGGTTAGTGTTAGGGTTAGTGTTAGTGTTAGTGTTAGGGTTAGGGTTAGGGTTAGGGTTAGGGTTAGGGTTAGAAATGGGGTTAGGGTTAGGGTTAGTGTTTCCGTTAGGGTTAGGGTTAAGGTTAGGTTTCGGATTAGGGTTAGGGTTACCCTTTTGGTTAGGGTTAGGGTTAGGATTGGGGTTAGGGTTGGTGTTAGGGTTAGGGTTAGGGATCGGGTTAGGGATCGGGTTAGGATTAGGGTTAGGGTTAGGGTTAGTGTTAGTGTTAGGGTTATGGTTAGGCTTAGGGTTAGGGTTAGGGTTACGGTTAGGGTTAGGGTTACGGTTACGGTTACGGTTAGGGTTAGGGTTAGGGTTAGGATTGGGGTTAGGGTTAGGGTTAGGGTTAGGGTTAGGGTTAGGGTTAGGGTTAGAATTGGGGTTAAGGTTAGGGTTAGGGTTAGGGATCAGTTAGGGTTAGGGTTAGGGTTAGGGTTAGGGTTAGGGTTAGGGTTAGGGTTAGGGCTATTGCTAGGGCTAGGGCTAGGGCTAGGGCTAGGGCTAGGGCTAGGGCTAGGGCTAGGGTTAGGGTTAGGGTTAGGGTTAGGGTTAGGGTTAGGGTTAGGGTTAGGGTTAGGGATCGGTTAGGGTTAGGGTTAGGGTTAGGGTTAGGATTGGGGTTAATGTTAGGTTTGGGGTTGGGGTTAGCGTTACGGTTAGGGTTAGGCTTACGGTTAGTGTAGGGTTATGAATGGGGTGAGGGTTAGGGTTAGGGTTAGAGTTGGGGTTAGGGTTAGGGTTAGGGTTAGGGTTAGGGTTAGGGTTAGGGTTAGGGTTGGGGTTAGGATTGGGGTTCGGGTTCGGGTTAGGGCTCGGGCTAGGGCTAGGGCTAGGGCTAGGGCTAGTGCTAGGGTTAGGGTTAGGGTTAGGGTTAGGGTTAGGATTAGGGTTCGGATTGGTGTTAGGGTTAGGGTTAATGTTACGGTTAGGGTTAGGATTAGGGTTAGGGTTAGGATTGGGGTTCGGGTTAGGGCTAGGGCTAGGGCTAGGGCTAGGGTTAGGGTTAGGGTTAGGGTTAGGGTTAGGATTGGGGTTAGTGTTAGGGTTAGGGTTTCGGTTAGGGTTAGGTTTAGGGTTAGGGTTAGGATTGAGGTTATAGTTAGGGTTAGGGTTACGGGTAGCCTTTAGGTTAGTGTTAGGGTTAGGGTTAGGGTTAGGGTTACGGTTAGGGTTAGGGTTAGGGTTAGGGTTAGGGTTAGGGTTTGGATTGGGGTTAGGGTTAGGGTTAATGTTACGGTTAGGGTTAGGATTAGGGTTAGGGTTAGGATTGGGGTTCGGGTTCGGGTAAGGGCTAGGGCTAGGGCTAGGGCTAGGGCTAGGGCTAGGGTTAGGGTTAGGGTTAGGGTTAGGGTTAGGGTTAGGGTTAGGGTTAGGGTTAGGGTTAGGGTTAGGATTGGGGTTAGGGTTAGGGTTAGGGTTAGGGTTCCGGTTAGGGTTAGGTTTAGGGTTAGGGTTAGGATTGAGGTTATAGTTAGGGTTAGGGTTACGGGTAGCCTTTAGGTTAGTGTTAGGGTTAGGGTTAGGGTTAGGGTTAGGGTTAGGGTTAGGGTTAGGGTTAGGATTGGGTTAGGGTTAGGGTTAGGGTTAGGATTGGGGTTAGGGTTAGGGTTAGGGCTAGGGCTAGGGCTAGGGCTAGGGTTAGGGTTAGGGTTAGGGTTAGGATTAGGGTCAAGGTTAGGGTTAGGGTTAGGGATCGGTTAGGGTTAGGGTTAGGGTTAGGGTTAGGGTTAGGGTTAGGGTTAGCGTTAGGGTTAGGGTTAGGGTTAGGGTTAGGATTAGGGTCAAGGTTAGGGTTAGGGTTAGGGATCGGTTAGGGTTAGGGTTAGGGTTAGGGTTAGGGTTAGGGTTAGGGTTAGGGTTAGGGTTAGGGTTAGGGTTATGATTGGGGTTAGGGTTAGAGTTAGGGTTAGGATTGGGGTTAGGGTTAGGGTTAGGGTTAGGATTAGGGTCAAGGTTAGGGTTAGGGTTAGGGATCGGTTAGGGTTAGGTTTAGGGTTAGGGTTAGGATTGAGGTTATAGTTAGGGTTAGGGTTACGGGTAGCCTTTAGGTTAGTGTTAGGGTTAGGGTTAGTGTTAGGGTTAGGGTTAGGGTTAGGGTTAGGGTTAGGGTTAGGGTTAGGGTTAGGATTGGGGTTAGGGTTAGAGTTAGGGTTAGGGTTAGGGATCGGTTCGGGTTCGGGTTAGGGTTAGGGTTAGGGTTAGGGCTTGGGCTAGGGCTAGGGCTAGGGCTAGGGCTAGGGCTAGGGCTAGGGTTAGGGTTAGGGTTAGGGTTAGGGATCGGTTAGGGTTAGGGTTAGGGTTAGGGTTAGGGTTAGGGTTAGGATTGGGGTTAATGTTAGGTTTGGGGTTGGGGTTAGCGTTAGGGTTAGGGTTAGGGTTAGAGTTGGGGTTAGGGTTAGGGTTAGGGTTAGGGTTAGGGTTAGGGTTAGGGTTGGGGTTAGGATTGGGGTTAGGGTTCGGGTTAGGGCTCGGGCTAGGGCTAGGGCTAGTGCTAGGGTTAGGGTTAGGGTTAGGGTTAGGATTAGGATTAGGGTTCGGATTGGTTTTAGGGTTAGGGTTAATGTTACGATTAGGGTTAGGATTAGGGTTAGGGTTAGGATTGGGGTTCGGGTTAGGGCTCGGGCTCGGGCTAGTGCTAGGGTTAGGGTTAGGGTTTGGGTTAGGGTTAGGGTTAGGGTTAGGATTGGGGTTAGTGTTAGGGTTAGGGTTTCGGTTAGGGTTAGGTTTAGGGTTAGGGTTAGGATTGAGGTTATAGTTAGGGTTAGGGTTATGGGTAGCCTTTAGGTTAGTGTTAGGGTTAGGGTTAGGGTTACGGTTAGGGTTAGGGTTAGGGTTAGGGTTTGGATTGGGGTTAGGGTTAGGGTTAATGTTACGGTTAGGGTTAGGATTAGGGTTAGGGTTAGGATTGGGGTTCGGGTTCGGGTTAGGGCTAGGGCTAGGGCTAGGGCTAGGGCTAGGGCTAGGGCTAGGGTTAGGGTTAGGGTTAGGGTTAGGGTTAGGGTTAGGGTTAGGGTTAGGGTTAGGGTTAGGATTGGGGTTAGGGTTAGGGTTAGGTTTAGGGTTAGGGTTAGGATTGAGGTTATAGTTAGGGTTAGGGTTACGGGTAGCCTTTAGGTTAGTGTTAGGGTTAGGGTTAGGGTTACGGTTAGGGTTAGGGTTAGGGTTAGGGTTAGGGTTAGGATTGGGTTAGGGTTAGGGTTAGGGTTAGGATTGGGGTTAGGGTTAGGGTTAGGGTTAGGGCTAGGGCTAGGGCTAGGGTTAGGGTTAGGATTAGGGTCAAGGTTAGGGTTAGGGTTAGGGATCGGTTAGGGTTAGGGTTAGGGTTAGGGTTAGGGTTAGGGTTACGGTTACGGTTAGGGTTAGGGTTAGGGTTAGGGTTAGGGTTAGGGTTAGGGTTATGATTGGGGTTAGGGTTAGAGTTAGGGTTAGGATTGGGGTTAGGGTTAGGGTTAGGATTAGGGTTAGGGTTAGGATTGGGGTTCGGGTTAGGGCTAGGGCTAGGGCTAGGGTTAGGGTTAGGGTTAGGGTTAGGGTTAGGATTGGGGTTAGTGTTAGGGTTAGGGTTTCGGTTAGGGTTAGGTTTAGGGTTAGGGGTAGGATTGAGGTTATAGTTAGGGTTAGGGTTACGGGTAGCCTTTAGGTTAGTGTTAGGGTTAGGGTTAGGGTTAGGGTTACGGTTAGGGTTAGGGTTAGGGTTAGGGTTAGGGTTAGGATTGGGGTTAGTGTTAGGGTTAGGGTTTCGGTTAGGGTTAGGTTTAGGGTTAGGGTTAGGATTGAGGTTATAGTTAGGGTTAGGGTTATGGGTAGCCTTTAGGTTAGTGTTAGGGCTAGGGTTAGGGTTAGGGTTAGGGTTAGGGTTAGGGTTAGGGTTAGGGTTAGGGTTAGGGTTAGTGTTAGGGTTAGGGTTAGGATTGGGGTTAGGGTTAGGGTTAGGGTTAGGGTTCCGGTTAGGGTTAGGTTTAGGGTTAGGGTTAGGATTGAGGTTATAGTTAGGGTTAGGGTTACGGGTAGCCTTTAGGTTAGTGTTAGGGTTAGGGTTAGGGTTAGGGTTAGGGTTAGGGTTAGGGTTAGGGTTAGGGTTAGGGTTAGGATTGGGTTAGGGTTAGGGTTAGGGTTAGGATTGGGGTTAGGGTTAGGGTTAGGGCTAGGGCTAGGGCTAGGGCTAGGGCTAGGGCTAGGGCTAGGGTTAGGGTTAGGGTTAGGGTTAGGATTAGGGTCAAGGTTAGGGTTAGGGTTAGGGATCGGTTAGGGTTAGGGTTAGGGTTAGGGTTAGGGTTAGGGTTAGGGTTAGGATTAGGGTCAAGGTTAGGGTTAGGGTTAGGGATCGGTTAGGGTTAGGGTTAGGGTTAGGGTTAGGGTTAGGGTTAGGGTTAGGGTTAGGGTTAGGGTTATGATTGGGGTTAGGGTTAGAGTTAGGGTTAGGATTGGGGTTAGGGTTAGGGTTAGGGTTAGGATTAGGGTCAAGGTTAGGGTTAGGGTTAGGGATCGGTTAGGGTTAGGTTTAGGGTTAGGGTTAGGATTGAGGTTATAGTTAGGGTTAGGGTTACGCGTAGCCTTTAGGTTAGTGTTAGGGTTAGGGTTAGGGTTAGTGTTAGGGTTAGGGTTAGGGTTAGGGTTAGGGTTAGGGTTAGGGTTAGGGTTAGGGTTAGGGTTAGGATTGGGGTTAGGGTTAGAGTTAGGGTTAGGATTGGGGATAGGGTTAGGGTTAGGGTTAGGGTTAGGGTTAGGATTAGGGTCAAGGTTAGGGTTAGGGTTAGGGTTAGGGATCGGTTCGGGTTCGGGTTAGGGTTAGGGTTAGGGCTTGGGGTAGGGCTAGGGCTAGGGCTAGGGCTAGGGTTAGGGTTAGGGTTAGGGTTAGGGATCGGTTAGGGTTAGGGTTAGGGTTAGGGTTAGGATTGGGGTTAATGTTAGGTTTGGGGTTGGGGTTAGCGTTAGGGTTAGGGTTAGGGTTAGAGTTGGGGTTAGGGTTAGGGTTAGGGTTAGGGTTAGGGTTAGGGTTAGGGTTGGGGTTAGGATTGGGGTTAGGGTTCGGGTTAGGGCTCGGGCTAGGGCTAGGGCTAGTGCTAGGGTTAGGGTTAGGGTTAGGGTTAGGGTTAGGGTTAGGATTAGGATTAGGGTTCGGATTGGTTTTAGGGTTAGGGTTAATGTTACGATTAGGGTTAGGATTAGGGTTAGGGTTAGGATTGGGGTTCGGGTTAGGGCTCGGGCTCGGGCTAGTGCTAGGGTTAGGGTTAGGGTTTGGGTTAGGGTTAGGGTTAGGGTTAGGATTGGGGTTAGTGTTAGGGTTAGGGTTTCGGTTAGGGTTAGGTTTAGGGTTAGGGTTAGGATTGAGGTTATAGTTAGGGTTAGGGTTACGGGTAGCCTTTAGGTTAGTGTTAGGGTTAGGGTTAGGGTTAGGGTTACGGTTAGGGTTAGGGTTAGGGTTAGGGTTAGGTTTTGGATTGGGGTTAGGGTTAGGGTTAATGTTACGGTTAGGGTTAGGATTAGGGTTAGGGTTAGGATTGGGGTTCGGGTTCGGGTTAGGGCTAGGGCTAGGGCTAGGGCTAGGGCTAGGGTTAGGGTTAGGGTTAGGGTTAGGGTTAGGGTTAGGGTTAGGGTTAGGGTTAGGATTGGGGTTAGGGTTAGGGTTAGGGTTAGGGTTCCGGTTAGGGTTAGGTTTAGGGTTAGGGTTAGGATTGAGGTTATAGTTAGGGTTAGGGTTACGGGTAGCCTTTAGGTTAGTGTTAGGGTTAGGGTTAGGGTTAGGGTTAGGGTTAGGGTTAGGGTTAGGGTTAGGATTGGGTTAGGGTTAGGGTTAGGGTTAGGATTGGGGTTAGGGTTAGGGTTAGGGCTAGGGCTAGGGCTAGGGCTAGGGTTAGGGTTAGGGTTAGGGTTAGGATTAGGGTCAAGGTTAGGGTTAGGGTTAGGGATCGGTTAGGGTTAGGGTTAGGGTTAGGGTTAGGGTTAGGGTTAGGGTTAGGGTTAGGGTTAGGGTTAGGATTAGGGTCAAGGTTAGGGTTAGGGTTAGGGATCGGTTAGGGTTAGGGTTAGGGTTAGGGTTAGGGTTAGGGTTAGGGTTAGGGTTAGGGTTAGGGTTAGGGTTATGATTGGGGTTAGGGTTAGAGTTAGGGTTAGGATTGGGGTTAGGGTTAGGGTTAGGGTTAGGATTAGGGTCAAGGTTAGGGTTAGGGTTAGGGATCGGTTAGGGTTAGGTTTAGGGTTAGGGTTAGGATTGAGGTTATAGTTAGGGTTAGGGTTACGGGTAGCCTTTAGGTTAGTGTTAGGGTTAGGGTTAGTGTTAGGGTTAGGGTTAGGGTTAGGGTTAGGGTTAGGGTTAGGGTTAGGGTTAGGATTGGGGTTAGGGTTAGAGTTAGGGTTAGGGTTAGGGATCGGTTCGGGTTCGGGTTAGGGTTAGGGTTAGGGTTAGGGCTTGGGCTAGGGCTAGGGCTAGGGCTAGGGCTAGGGTTAGGGTTAGGGTTAGGGTTAGGGATCGGTTAGGGTTAGGGTTAGGGTTAGGGTTAGGGTTAGGATTGGGGTTAATGTTAGGTTTGGGGTTGGGGTTAGCGTTAGGGTTAGGGTTAGGGTTAGAGTTGGGGTTAGGGTTAGGGTTAGGGTTAGGGTTAGGGTTAGGGTTAGGGTTAGGGTTGGGGTTAGGATTGGGGTTAGGGTTCGGGTTAGGGCTCGGGCTAGGGCTAGGGCTAGTGCTAGGGTTAGGGTTAGGGTTAGGGTTAGGATTAGGATTAGGGTTCGGATTGGTTTTAGGGTTAGGGTTAATGTTACGATTAGGGTTAGGATTAGGGTTAGGGTTAGGATTGGGGTTCGGGTTAGGGCTCGGGCTCGGGCTAGTGCTAGGGTTAGGGTTAGGGTTTGGGTTAGGGTTAGGGTTAGGGTTAGGATTGGGGTTAGTGTTAGGGTTAGGGTTTCGGTTAGGGTTAGGTTTAGGGTTAGGGTTAGGATTGAGGTTATAGTTAGGGTTAGGGTTATGGGTAGCCTTTAGGTTAGTGTTAGGGTTAGGGTTAGGGTTACGGTTAGGGTTAGGGTTAGGGTTAGGGTTTGGATTGGGGTTAGGGTTAGGGTTAATGTTACGGTTAGGGTTAGGATTAGGGTTAGGGTTAGGATTGGGGTTCGGGTTCGGGTTAGGGCTAGGGCTAGGGCTAGGGCTAGGGCTAGGGCTAGGGCTAGGGCTAGGGTTAGGGTTAGGGTTAGGGTTAGGGTTAGGGTTAGGGTTAGGGTTAGGGTTAGGGTTAGGGTTAGGGTTAGGATTGGGGTTAGGGTTAGGGTTAGGTTTAGGGTTAGGGTTAGGATTGAGGTTATAGTTAGGGTTAGGGTTACGGGTAGCCTTTAGGTTAGTGTTAGGGTTAGGGTTAGGGTTACGGTTAGGGTTAGGGTTAGGGTTAGGGTTAGGGTTAGGGTTAGGATTGGGTTAGGGTTAGGGTTAGGGTTAGGATTGGGGTTAGGGTTAGGGTTAGGGTTAGGGCTAGGGCTAGGGTTAGGGTTAGGATTAGGGTCAAGGTTAGGGTTAGGGTTAGGGATCGGTTAGGGTTAGGGTTAGGGTTAGGGTTAGGGTTAGGGTTAGGGTTACGGTTACGGTTACGGTTACGGTTAGGGTTAGGGTTAGGGTTAGGGTTAGGGTTAGGGTTAGGGTTATGATTGGGGTTAGGGTTAGAGTTAGGGTTAGGATTGGGGTTAGGGTTAGGGTTAGGGTTAGGATTAGGGTTAGGGTTAGGATTGGGGTTCGGGTTAGGGCTAGGGCTAGGGCTAGGGTTAGGGTTAGGGTTAGGGTTAGGGTTAGGATTGGGGTTAGTGTTAGGGTTAGGGTTTCGGTTAGGGTTAGGTTTAGGGTTAGGGGTAGGATTGAGGTTATAGTTAGGGTTAGGGTTACGGGTAGCCTTTAGGTTAGTGTTAGGGTTAGGGTTAGGGTTAGGGTTACGGTTAGGGTTAGGGTTAGGGTTAGGGTTAGGGTTAGGATTGGGGTTAGTGTTAGGGTTAGGGTTTCGGTTAGGGTTAGGTTTAGGGTTAGGGTTAGGATTGAGGTTATAGTTAGGGTTAGGGTTATGGGTAGCCTTTAGGTTAGTGTTAGGGCTAGGGTTAGGGTTAGGGTTAGGGTTAGGGTTAGGGTTAGGGTTAGGGTTAGGGTTAGGGTTAGGGTTAGGATTGGGGTTAGGGTTAGGGTTAGGGTTAGGGTTCCGGTTAGGGTTAGGTTTAGGGTTAGGGTTAGGATTGAGGTTATAGTTAGGGTTAGGGTTACGGGTAGCCTTTAGGTTAGTGTTAGGGTTAGGGTTAGGGTTAGGGTTAGGGTTAGGGTTAGGGTTAGGATTGGGTTAGGGTTAGGGTTAGGGTTAGGATTGGGGTTAGGGTTAGGGTTAGGGCTAGGGCTAGGGCTAGGGCTAGGGCTAGGGCTAGGGTTAGGGTTAGGGTTAGGGTTAGGGTTAGGATTAGGGTCAAGGTTAGGGTTAGGGTTAGGGATCGGTTAGGGTTAGGGTTAGGGTTAGGGTTAGGGTTAGGGTTAGGGTTAGGATTAGGGTCAAGGTTAGGGTTAGGGTTAGGGATCGGTTAGGGTTAGGGTTAGGGTTAGGGTTAGGGTTAGGGTTAGGGTTAGGGTTAGGGTTATGATTGGGGTTAGGGTTAGAGTTAGGGTTAGGATTGGGGTTAGGGTTAGGGTTAGGGTTAGGGTTAGGGTTAGGATTAGGGTCAAGGTTAGGGTTAGGGTTAGGGATCGGTTAGGGTTAGGTTTAGGGTTAGGGTTAGGATTGAGGTTATAGTTAGGGTTAGGGTTACGCGTAGCCTTTAGGTTAGTGTTAGGGTTAGGGTTAGGGTTAGTGTTAGGGTTAGGGTTAGGGTTAGGGTTAGGGTTAGGGTTAGGGTTAGGGTTAGGGTTAGGGTTAGGGTTAGGATTGGGGTTAGGGTTAGAGTTAGGGTTAGGATTGGGGATAGGGTTAGGGTTAGGGTTAGGGTTAGGGTTAGGATTAGGGTCAAGGTTAGGGTTAGGGTTAGGGTTAGGGATCGGTTCGGGTTCGGGTTAGGGTTAGGGTTAGGGTTAGGGCTTGGGGTAGGGCTAGGGCTAGGGCTAGGGCTAGGGTTAGGGTTAGGGTTAGGGTTAGGGATCGGTTAGGGTTAGGGTTAGGGTTAGGGTTAGTGTTAGGATTGGGGTTAATGTTAGGTTTGGGGTTGGGGTTAGCGTTAGGGTTAGGGTTAGGGTTAGAGTTGGGGTTAGGGTTAGGGTTAGGGTTAGGGTTAGGGTTAGGGTTGGGGTTAGGATTGGGGTTAGGGTTCGGGTTAGGGCTCGGGCTAGGGCTAGGGCTAGTGCTAGGGTTAGGGTTAGGGTTAGGGTTAGGGTTAGGATTAGGATTAGGGTTAGGGTTAGGGTTAGGGTTAGGGTTAGGGTTAGGGTTAGGGTTAGGGTTAGGGTTAGGGTTAGGATTGGGGTTAGTGTTAGGGTTAGGGTTTCGGTTAGGGTTAGGTTTAGGGTTAGGGTTAGGATTGAGGTTATAGTTAGGGTTAGGGTTATGGGTAGCCTTTAGGTTAGTGTTAGGGCTAGGGTTAGGGTTAGGGTTAGGGTTAGGGTTAGGGTTAGGGTTAGGGTTAGGGTTAGGATTGGGGTTAGTGTTAGGGTTAGGGTTTCGGTTAGGGTTAGGTTTAGGGTTAGGGTTAGGATTGAGGTTATAGTTAGGGTTAGGGTTATGGGTAGCCTTTAGGTTAGTGTTAGGGCTAGGGTTAGGGTTAGGGTTAGGGTTAGGGTTAGGGTTAGGGTTAGGGTTAGGGTTAGGGTTAGTGTTAGGGTTAGGGTTAGGATTGGGGTTAGGGTTAGGGTTAGGGTTAGGGTTCCGGTTAGGGTTAGGTTTAGGGTTAGGGTTAGGATTGAGGTTATAGTTAGGGTTAGGGTTACGGGTAGCCTTTAGGTTAGTGTTAGGGTTAGGGTTAGGGTTAGGGTTAGGGTTAGGGTTAGGGTTAGGGTTAGGGTTAGGGTTAGGATTGGGTTAGGGTTAGGGTTAGGGTTAGGATTGGGGTTAGGGTTAGGGTTAGGGCTAGGGCTAGGGCTAGGGCTAGGGCTAGGGCTAGGGCTAGGGTTAGGGTTAGGGTTAGGGTTAGGATTAGGGTCAAGGTTAGGGTTAGGGTTAGGGATCGGTTAGGGTTAGGGTTAGGGTTAGGGTTAGGGTTAGGGTTAGGGTTAGGATTAGGGTCAAGGTTAGGGTTAGGGTTAGGGATCGGTTAGGGTTAGGGTTAGGGTTAGGGTTAGGGTTAGGGTTAGGGTTAGGGTTAGGGTTAGGGTTATGATTGGGGTTAGGGTTAGAGTTAGGGTTAGGATTGGGGTTAGGGTTAGGGTTAGGGTTAGGATTAGGGTCAAGGTTAGGGTTAGGGTTAGGGATCGGTTAGGGTTAGGTTTAGGGTTAGGGTTAGGATTGAGGTTATAGTTAGGGTTAGGGTTACGCGTAGCCTTTAGGTTAGTGTTAGGGTTAGGGTTAGGGTTAGTGTTAGGGTTAGGGTTAGGGTTAGGGTTAGGGTTAGGGTTAGGGTTAGGGTTAGGGTTAGGGTTAGGATTGGGGTTAGGGTTAGAGTTAGGGTTAGGATTGGGGATAGGGTTAGGGTTAGGGTTAGGGTTAGGGTTAGGATTAGGGTCAAGGTTAGGGTTAGGGTTAGGGTTAGGGATCGGTTCGGGTTCGGGTTAGGGTTAGGGTTAGGGCTTGGGGTAGGGCTAGGGCTAGGGCTAGGGCTAGGGTTAGGGTTAGGGTTAGGGTTAGGGATCGGTTAGGGTTAGGGTTAGGGTTAGGGTTAGGATTGGGGTTAATGTTAGGTTTGGGGTTGGGGTTAGCGTTAGGGTTAGGGTTAGGGTTAGAGTTGGGGTTAGGGTTAGGGTTAGGGTTAGGGTTAGGGTTAGGGTTAGGGTTGGGGTTAGGATTGGGGTTAGGGTTCGGGTTAGGGCTCGGGCTAGGGCTAGGGCTAGTGCTAGGGTTAGGGTTAGGGTTAGGGTTAGGGTTAGGGTTAGGATTAGGATTAGGGTTCGGATTGGTTTTAGGGTTAGGGTTAATGTTACGATTAGGGTTAGGATTAGGGTTAGGGTTAGGATTGGGGTTCGGGTTAGGGCTCGGGCTCGGGCTAGTGCTAGGGTTAGGGTTAGGGTTTGGGTTAGGGTTAGGGTTAGGGTTAGGATTGGGGTTAGTGTTAGGGTTAGGGTTTCGGTTAGGGTTAGGTTTAGGGTTAGGGTTAGGATTGAGGTTATAGTTAGGGTTAGGGTTACGGGTAGCCTTTAGGTTAGTGTTAGGGTTAGGGTTAGGGTTAGGGTTACGGTTAGGGTTAGGGTTAGGGTTAGGGTTAGGTTTTGGATTGGGGTTAGGGTTAGGGTTAATGTTACGGTTAGGGTTAGGATTAGGGTTAGGGTTAGGATTGGGGTTCGGGTTCGGGTTAGGGCTAGGGCTAGGGCTAGGGCTAGGGCTAGGGTTAGGGTTAGGGTTAGGGTTAGGGTTAGGGTTAGGGTTAGGGTTAGGGTTAGGATTGGGGTTAGGGTTAGGGTTAGGGTTAGGGTTCCGGTTAGGGTTAGGTTTAGGGTTAGGGTTAGGATTGAGGTTATAGTTAGGGTTAGGGTTACGGGTAGCCTTTAGGTTAGTGTTAGGGTTAGGGTTAGGGTTAGGGTTAGGGTTAGGGTTAGGGTTAGGGTTAGGATTGGGTTAGGGTTAGGGTTAGGGTTAGGATTGGGGTTAGGGTTAGGGTTAGGGCTAGGGCTAGGGCTAGGGCTAGGGTTAGGGTTAGGGTTAGGGTTAGGATTAGGGTCAAGGTTAGGGTTAGGGTTAGGGATCGGTTAGGGTTAGGGTTAGGGTTAGGGTTAGGGTTAGGGTTAGGGTTAGGGTTAGGGTTAGGGTTAGGATTAGGGTCAAGGTTAGGGTTAGGGTTAGGGATCGGTTAGGGTTAGGGTTAGGGTTAGGGTTAGGGTTAGGGTTAGGGTTAGGGTTAGGGTTAGGGTTAGGGTTATGATTGGGGTTAGGGTTAGAGTTAGGGTTAGGATTGGGGTTAGGGTTAGGGTTAGGGTTAGGATTAGGGTCAAGGTTAGGGTTAGGGTTAGGGATCGGTTAGGGTTAGGTTTAGGGTTAGGGTTAGGATTGAGGTTATAGTTAGGGTTAGGGTTACGGGTAGCCTTTAGGTTAGTGTTAGGGTTAGGGTTAGTGTTAGGGTTAGGGTTAGGGTTAGGGTTAGGGTTAGGGTTAGGGTTAGGGTTAGGATTGGGGTTAGGGTTAGAGTTAGGGTTAGGGTTAGGGATCGGTTCGGGTTCGGGTTAGGGTTAGGGTTAGGGTTAGGGCTTGGGCTAGGGCTAGGGCTAGGGCTAGGGCTAGGGTTAGGGTTAGGGTTAGGGTTAGGGATCGGTTAGGGTTAGGGTTAGGGTTAGGGTTAGGGTTAGGATTGGGGTTAATGTTAGGTTTGGGGTTGGGGTTAGCGTTAGGGTTAGGGTTAGGGTTAGAGTTGGGGTTAGGGTTAGGGTTAGGGTTAGGGTTAGGGTTAGGGTTAGGGTTAGGGTTGGGGTTAGGATTGGGGTTAGGGTTCGGGTTAGGGCTCGGGCTAGGGCTAGGGCTAGTGCTAGGGTTAGGGTTAGGGTTAGGGTTAGGATTAGGATTAGGGTTCGGATTGGTTTTAGGGTTAGGGTTAATGTTACGATTAGGGTTAGGATTAGGGTTAGGGTTAGGATTGGGGTTCGGGTTAGGGCTCGGGCTCGGGCTAGTGCTAGGGTTAGGGTTAGGGTTTGGGTTAGGGTTAGGGTTAGGGTTAGGATTGGGGTTAGTGTTAGGGTTAGGGTTTCGGTTAGGGTTAGGTTTAGGGTTAGGGTTAGGATTGAGGTTATAGTTAGGGTTAGGGTTATGGGTAGCCTTTAGGTTAGTGTTAGGGTTAGGGTTAGGGTTACGGTTAGGGTTAGGGTTAGGGTTAGGGTTTGGATTGGGGTTAGGGTTAGGGTTAATGTTACGGTTAGGGTTAGGATTAGGGTTAGGGTTAGGATTGGGGTTCGGGTTCGGGTTAGGGCTAGGGCTAGGGCTAGGGCTAGGGCTAGGGCTAGGGCTAGGGCTAGGGTTAGGGTTAGGGTTAGGGTTAGGGTTAGGGTTAGGGTTAGGGTTAGGGTTAGGGTTAGGGTTAGGGTTAGGATTGGGGTTAGGGTTAGGGTTAGGTTTAGGGTTAGGGTTAGGATTGAGGTTATAGTTAGGGTTAGGGTTACGGGTAGCCTTTAGGTTAGTGTTAGGGTTAGGGTTAGGGTTACGGTTAGGGTTAGGGTTAGGGTTAGGGTTAGGGTTAGGGTTAGGATTGGGTTAGGGTTAGGGTTAGGGTTAGGATTGGGGTTAGGGTTAGGGTTAGGGTTAGGGCTAGGGCTAGGGTTAGGGTTAGGATTAGGGTCAAGGTTAGGGTTAGGGTTAGGGATCGGTTAGGGTTAGGGTTAGGGTTAGGGTTAGGGTTAGGGTTAGGGTTACGGTTACGGTTACGGTTACGGTTAGGGTTAGGGTTAGGGTTAGGGTTAGGGTTAGGGTTAGGGTTATGATTGGGGTTAGGGTTAGAGTTAGGGTTAGGATTGGGGTTAGGGTTAGGGTTAGGGTTAGGATTAGGGTTAGGGTTAGGATTGGGGTTCGGGTTAGGGCTAGGGCTAGGGCTAGGGTTAGGGTTAGGGTTAGGGTTAGGGTTAGGATTGGGGTTAGTGTTAGGGTTAGGGTTTCGGTTAGGGTTAGGTTTAGGGTTAGGGGTAGGATTGAGGTTATAGTTAGGGTTAGGGTTACGGGTAGCCTTTAGGTTAGTGTTAGGGTTAGGGTTAGGGTTAGGGTTACGGTTAGGGTTAGGGTTAGGGTTAGGGTTAGGGTTAGGATTGGGGTTAGTGTTAGGGTTAGGGTTTCGGTTAGGGTTAGGTTTAGGGTTAGGGTTAGGATTGAGGTTATAGTTAGGGTTAGGGTTATGGGTAGCCTTTAGGTTAGTGTTAGGGCTAGGGTTAGGGTTAGGGTTAGGGTTAGGGTTAGGGTTAGGGTTAGGGTTAGGGTTAGGGTTAGGGTTAGGATTGGGGTTAGGGTTAGGGTTAGGGTTAGGGTTCCGGTTAGGGTTAGGTTTAGGGTTAGGGTTAGGATTGAGGTTATAGTTAGGGTTAGGGTTACGGGTAGCCTTTAGGTTAGTGTTAGGGTTAGGGTTAGGGTTAGGGTTAGGGTTAGGGTTAGGGTTAGGATTGGGTTAGGGTTAGGGTTAGGGTTAGGATTGGGGTTAGGGTTAGGGTTAGGGCTAGGGCTAGGGCTAGGGCTAGGGCTAGGGCTAGGGTTAGGGTTAGGGTTAGGGTTAGGGTTAGGATTAGGGTCAAGGTTAGGGTTAGGGTTAGGGATCGGTTAGGGTTAGGGTTAGGGTTAGGGTTAGGGTTAGGGTTAGGGTTAGGATTAGGGTCAAGGTTAGGGTTAGGGTTAGGGATCGGTTAGGGTTAGGGTTAGGGTTAGGGTTAGGGTTAGGGTTAGGGTTAGGGTTAGGGTTATGATTGGGGTTAGGGTTAGAGTTAGGGTTAGGATTGGGGTTAGGGTTAGGGTTAGGGTTAGGGTTAGGGTTAGGATTAGGGTCAAGGTTAGGGTTAGGGTTAGGGATCGGTTAGGGTTAGGTTTAGGGTTAGGGTTAGGATTGAGGTTATAGTTAGGGTTAGGGTTACGCGTAGCCTTTAGGTTAGTGTTAGGGTTAGGGTTAGGGTTAGTGTTAGGGTTAGGGTTAGGGTTAGGGTTAGGGTTAGGGTTAGGGTTAGGGTTAGGGTTAGGGTTAGGGTTAGGATTGGGGTTAGGGTTAGAGTTAGGGTTAGGATTGGGGATAGGGTTAGGGTTAGGGTTAGGGTTAGGGTTAGGATTAGGGTCAAGGTTAGGGTTAGGGTTAGGGTTAGGGATCGGTTCGGGTTCGGGTTAGGGTTAGGGTTAGGGTTAGGGCTTGGGGTAGGGCTAGGGCTAGGGCTAGGGCTAGGGTTAGGGTTAGGGTTAGGGTTAGGGATCGGTTAGGGTTAGGGTTAGGGTTAGGGTTAGTGTTAGGATTGGGGTTAATGTTAGGTTTGGGGTTGGGGTTAGCGTTAGGGTTAGGGTTAGGGTTAGAGTTGGGGTTAGGGTTAGGGTTAGGGTTAGGGTTAGGGTTAGGGTTGGGGTTAGGATTGGGGTTAGGGTTCGGGTTAGGGCTCGGGCTAGGGCTAGGGCTAGTGCTAGGGTTAGGGTTAGGGTTAGGGTTAGGGTTAGGATTAGGATTAGGGTTCGGATTGGTTTTAGGGTTAGGGTTAATGTTACGATTAGGGTTAGGATTAGGGTTAGGGTTAGGATTGGGGTTCGGGTTAGGGCTCGGGCTCGGGCTAGTGCTAGGGTTAGGGTTAGGGTTTGGGTTAGGGTTAGGGTTAGGGTTAGGATTGGGGTTAGTGTTAGGGTTAGGGTTTCGGTTAGGGTTAGGTTTAGGGTTAGGGTTAGGATTGAGGTTATAGTTAGGGTTAGGGTTATGGGTAGCCTTTAGGTTAGTGTTAGGGTTAGGGTTAGGGTTACGGTTAGGGTTAGGGTTAGGGTTAGGGTTTGGATTGGGGTTAGGGTTAGGGTTAATGTTACGGTTAGGGTTAGGATTAGGGTTAGGGTTAGGATTGGGGTTCGGGTTCGGGTTAGGGCTAGGGCTAGGGCTAGGGCTAGGGCTAGGGCTAGGGCTAGGGCTAGGGTTAGGGTTAGGGTTAGGGTTAGGGTTAGGGTTAGGGTTAGGGTTAGGGTTAGGATTGGGGTTAGGGTTAGGGTTAGGTTTAGGGTTAGGGTTAGGATTGAGGTTATATTTAGGGTTAGGGTTACGGGTAGCCTTTAGGTTAGTGTTAGGGTTAGGGTTAGGGTTACGGTTAGGGTTAGGGTTAGGGTTAGGATTGGGTTAGGGTTAGGGTTAGGGTTAGGATTGGGGTTAGGGTTAGGGTTAGGGTTAGGGCTAGGGCTAGGGCTAGGGTTAGGGTTAGGATTAGGGTCAAGGTTAGGGTTAGGGTTAGGGATCGGTTAGGGTTAGGGTTAGGGTTAGGGTTAGGGTTAGGGTTACGGTTACGGTTAGGGTTAGGGTTAGGGTTAGGGTTATGATTGGGGTTAGGGTTAGAGTTAGGGTTAGGATTGGGGTTAGGGTTAGGGTTAGGATTAGGGTCAAGCTTAGGGTTAGGGTTAGGGATCGGTTAGGGTTAGGGTTAGGGTTAGGGTTAGGATTGGGGTTAGGGTTAGGGTTAGGGTTCCGGTTAGGGTTAGGTTTAGGGTTAGGGTTAGGATTGAGGTTATAGTTAGGGTTAGGGTTACGGGTAGCCTTTAGGTTAGTGTTAGGGTTAGGGTTAGGGTTTGGGTTAGGGTTAGGGTTAGGGTTAGGGTTAGGGTTAGGGTTAGGGTTAGGATTGGGGTTAGGGTTAGAGTTAGGGTTAGGATTGGGGTTAGGGTTAGGGTTAGGGTTAGGGTTAGGGTTAGGGTTAGGGTTAGGGTTAGGATTAGGGTCAAGGTTAGGGTTAGGGTTAGGGTTAGGGATCGGTTCGGGTTAGGGTTAGGGTTAGGGTTAGGGTTAGGGTTAGGGTTAGGGCTTGGGCTAGGGCTAGGGCTAGGGCTAGGGCTAGGGCTAGGGCTAGGGCTAGGGCTAGGGTTAGGGTTAGGGTTAGGGTTAGGGTTGTTGGTTTCTGCTCTCTTCACTGTGCAGCGAAGTGCTTGTCACAAGACAATGTTTACATTCCACAGTCAGAGCACTGTTGGGTTTTCCCACGGGAATGGGAAGCTGGATGTGACGTACACTGGTTTCTTGTTTTTCACTGTTTGCTCTCGGTGTTCTTCATTCCGAGGAGAAGGACGGTTGCTTCTCTGCTCCCGCAGAGGCAAGATGCATGTTTGTGATTTCTCAATACTGAACTGAAAATAAAGCAACTTTAAGCATGTGGCACGTACTGTTCGTCATTCCGTTGTGCACAGGACTCTGCAATAACAACATTTTGGTTATCGGGCCCAGAAAGACGTAAATCAAACTGAGGAATGGAGACTCCAGCAGTCGAGTCGGAATGCCGGCAGAGGTACAGAGAAACGGATCGCGTTATCTGCTCTGCGCGTCAAGTTTGATTGATGAAGGTATGTGCTCATGCTGCCCGGAGCAGCCTGCCAGTTTCTAATTTATGGCTTTATGGCTGGACTTTGAACTTTTAAAGCCGTCTTGCCGCGATACAGTTTAAGGCACAAGCTCACAGGCTTGATGGCTGGGGAAAACGAAAGTACTTTTTACAAGTGCTTTTGGAAGTTGCTATACAGTGACGCAGCTTGTTTAAAGCAGCAATGATGGCTGAAGCAAAGCTGGCTGAAGCTTTTGGGATTCCTAAGCTCAATAAGAAGAATTACACGGAGTGGGTACTTTATGCAGAGGCAATTCTGCGGAAGGAAGGTCTGTTTAATGTTATTACAGACAACCCCCCAGCTCCAATTACAGCTGAATGGACTGCTAAGGATTCCAAAGCAAGGGGAACACTTACATTGATAGTATCCCCAGAAGAGCTCTGTTTGTTGCGTGGAAAGACCACAGCCAAAGAAATTTGGAACACTTTAAGAGAAGCTCACTTGAGGACAGAAGCTGGTTCCTCAATGTACTACTATGCCAAGCTGCATGGTATGGCTCTTGCTGAAGGTGGAGATGTGCGTACACATCTGATGGAGATGCAGAATCTGAGACACGAGTTGCAGCAGAGAGGACTCAACTTTCCAGAGGCTGTGTATTCCTTTATGATACTACATTCTTTGGGTCCAAGTTGGGAGTCCGTTGCCACTCAGATTGCTGTTCAACCAACTGCTCAGCTCACAGTAGCCTATGTTACTGCCGTGATCCAGAATGAAGCAGATCGCCGGGGTGCTAGCTGCATGGGTAAGGGGGAGTCTTCACAGACGTCATCCCAGAGTGCAGTGGAACCACCAGAGGGCGCCAAAGCTTTGAAGGCAGTGAAATGCTACTCGTGTGGACGTCTAGGCCATATGAAGAGGGAATGCAAATATCCCAAGGCCAAGACAGAGCAGCGCAGCGGAAGCTCATCGCATGGAAAAGGCCAAAGCAAAGGCAAAGGTCCAGTGTCCAGGACAACGCAGCACAAGGCAATGGTCTCACGCTTCACTCCAAAGGTTGCAAAGGTCCAGAAGACGTCTAGATCTTTCTTCGTTGTTGATTCAGCAGCTACCCACCACATGTGCAACGATAAGAGACTGTTCGTGTCTTTTACACCGCAGGAAGGTGCGATTCACCAGGCGGATGACCACACGATCCCCAGTCAAGGCTACGGAACTGTTGTTCTTCACAGTTTGGACTTATCGATACAGGATGTACTTTATGTTCCAGATGCCACACACAATCTTCTAAGTGTGATGCAGCTGAATGAACGCAACATTGACGTTTCCTTCAAGAACAAGAAATGCACCATCACAAAGAAAGACGATTATGTATTGCATGCTGAATGTGTTGATCGTTTATTTGTTTTGTATTATGATGATGTTGTGCAGAATGATACTTGTTGCTTTGCAGGTTCTAACATAAGTTTGCATGCAGGATGTATTCATGATTGTCAGGGCTGCTACCCAGTCCCAGCTCACATAGGACCACGTTAGCCAGCGTTCACGTTAAAAGAGTCTTTATTGGGTTACAGGTTCCATTTCCAAACTGCAATGTGCAGCCCTACGTCTTCTATGTCAGACCGGCGAAGACCCGTCTGAGTCTCCGCCTCTAGCACACCAGCTTAATACCCTAGCCTTGCTCCACCTCCTGCGCCTTTCCTTCCGTCTCTGGGTCCTTCTGCCCCCCGTGGTCTCTTCTCTCCTACTCTCTTCTGACGCGGACCCCCCTGACCCTTCCGCCTCCTTGCGGCGGGCTTTGGGACCTGGCTCACTCTCCGGGCTGCTTACTGCACCAGCTTCCGCTGCATTTGAACTTGGCGCGCGCGCCCAACTCTTTACCTTCCTCTTGATCGTTTCGTCGCTCCCCGAGGTGGGCGTGACTACTCCTGACTCATGCCCTCCCTCCTGCTGAAAGCCTCCGGAACCCGATGTCTGTTCCCCTTTCTCCCCGCTGCTCCCGGCTGGGCACGTGGGTCCCGATCTCCAACTGCTGCTCTCTGATCCCTCTCTGGACCCTTCTTCCTGGGGTGTCCCCCTGCTTTCCCCCCTTGCTCTGACCGCTGGCGCTCCCTTCTGGGAATCCTCGGACTCACTGGACAGGCTCGGTGATCTCGGGTCGTCATCCCCACTCATCCTTCCTTCGTATTCCTCCCCCTCGCTCTCTGTCTCCTCCCTTCTCTACGTCTCTGCTCCTGAACCCCTGACATCCATCCCCCCCTCGAAGCCCCCCCTTCCCCCCTCCCCGCTTTCAGGTGTGGGTGCTGGGTGCTCCATCATCACGGGAGTGAATGCCGGATACAGTTCGCTCCCCGTCGCTGGCCGCCAACTGAAGACCTCCGAGTCTTCCTCCTCGCGTTCGTCAACGTTGATCTGCTCTGCCTCCATTTCAGTGCCGCCGTGCTCGAACCCAAGATCCTCCCCGAACACGTCCATGTCAGTCTCTGCGTCGGTCGCTCGACCTGGCATCTCCAGCCACCTCCGGCGCCACTGCTCCTCTGGTCGATCGTCCCACCAATACGAGGTGTCTGACGCCGAACCCTCCGGTGACCCCTCTGGGGAACGGGTGCCCGGTGCGGGCTCCCCGTCCGAGTCGAATCCATGGAACGTGCTGGAGGAAAGTGTGGGCGTGAACAACCAGTCGTCGAAGAAGCCTGCTGGCATGGGTCTGTGTGGGAAAAGGGCATGAAACTCGTCCTTGAGCAGGGGTTCCTCCAAAGCGTAGTCTGGCACCCAGCTATTAGCACTGGCCCGGGTGCCCTCTCTGGCTAGGAGGTATTCTACTCCCTCTTCCCCCCATCTGGAGTCCAAAATCTCCGTGACTTCGTTGATGGGGTCCTGCTGTGGCAATCTCCCCGCCTCCGTCCGCTCCTGAGACGGACTCGGTGCCGTTCCTGGTTCCTGGAATCTGTGAGGTGCCTTGTAGGGAGTGAGCACCGACCTGTGGAACACCGGATGCATCCTGGAACCCTCCGGCAGCACCAGCCGGAAAGCTACTGGGTTGATCTGTGCTTCGACTTGGTATGGACCGAGTTGCTTGTGCCCCAACTTCTTCTTGGCTAACGATCTGGTCGGCACTGCGTGGGCTGCCAACCAGACCCAGTCTCCCACTCGGATCTCTTCGCCAACCCGCCTGTGCTTGTCAGCTTGCACCTTGTATGCGTGCTTCGCTAGCTCCAGCTGCCGTCGGAGTTGATCGTGGACCTCCTGCAACTCATACGCGAAAGCGTCCGCCGTCTGCGGTTCCCCTTCCCCCACTCTCTGCAGTCCCGGGAAGGTTCTGGGATTCCTCCCATTGGTGGCGAAGAACGGCGTCACCCCTGTGGACACGTGCTTCGTGTTGTTGTAGGCGAACTCGGCGAGCGGCAGGTAATCCACCCACGTCGCAGGCTGTTGATTGGCATAGCATCTCAGGTACTGCTGCATGATGGCATTGACCCTCTCCGCTTGCCCGTTGGTCTGCGGGTGTCTCGCTGATGTCAGGTTGATCTTGACGTTCAGGAAGCCCATCAGCTTCTGCCAGAAATTCGAGATGAACTGGCGTCCGCGGTCGGACAGTATAGACCGCGGCAGCCCATGCACTTTGAACACGTGATCTATGAACAGTTTGGCTGTTTGTTCAGCCGTGGCCACCTTCGCACACGGTATGAAATGTGCCATCTTGGTGAACAAGTCCACCACCACTAGTACAGCTGTCTTGCCTCTCGAGCTGGGTAGATCCGTGACAAAGTCCAGGGCCACCCTCTCCCACGGTTCAAACGGCGTTTGCAGCGGTTCCAGCAGTCCCGCTGGTGGTTTGTGCACCGGCTTGGCCCTCTGGCAGGTGTCGCACCTCGCGACGTAGTCCGCGACTTCCCCTCTCAGTCTGGGCCACCAAAAGTCCCTTGCGACTAATTCCACCGTTTTTTCTGTGCCAAAGTGTCCGGCCGTGGGTGCGTCGTGCAACTGTTGCAGTACCTTGGCGCGAAGTTCGTCTCCCGGCACGTAGATGGCCCCTTTACGTAAGAGCAAGCCGTCTCGTATCTGGAACTCGTCGCTCTTCGCCGTGCCCTTGTGCACCTCGGCCATCTTCGCCTGCGCGAATGAGTCGTCCTGCAACGCCCGCCGCACCGCATCCAGGTCTACTGTGGCTGAAGCGCACGCCCACGCTGTTGGCGCGAAGATGTGCATGGCTGCCGCTGGCGTCGCCTCTTCGAGGTATTGCGGTTTTCGGGACAGTGCATCCGCCATGATGTTGGTGTCGCCTGGGACGTACTCTATTCGGAAATCGAAGTCAGCAAAGAACTCTGCCCAACGTATCTGCCTCTGGTTCAGGAACTGCGCCGTGCGCCAGTGCTCCAGATTCTTGTGGTCCGTGCAGACTTGCACTGTGTGCTTGGCGCCGATCAGGAAATGCCTCCACGCTTTGAACGCTGCATGAATGGCCAGCAACTCCCTGTCCCAGATGGCGTAGTTCAGCTCCGACTTGCTGAGCTTTCTGGAGTAGAATGCTCCCGGCCTCCAGACCCCCTGCGGGTCTCTCTGCAGCAGGACAGCTCCCACGGCTCTATCGGACGCGTCTGTCTCTACCCGCATCGGTCTGCTGGGGTCGATATGCAGCAGTTGCTCTTCCGACGCGAAGAGACGCTTGAGTGCCTGAAAGGACTGCTCCGCCTGCTCCGTCCAGATGAATTTCTTTTTCTTGGAGCTTAGCGTGTCCGTAATAGCCGCCGTCTGCATCGCGAACCCCTTGATAAACTTGCGATAGAAGTTGGCGAAGCCCACAAACCGCTGGACCTCCTTCCGGTTGCGCAGGCTCTTCCAATCCAACACCACGCGAACCTTGGCGCTGTCCATGGCTAGCCCCTTGTCCGACAACTTGTAGCCCAAGAAATCCACCTCCGTCGTGTCGAACTGGCACTTCTCCAGTTTGGCGTACAGTCTATGCTGCTGCAGCCTCTTCAGCACCTCCCGAACGTCTTGGTCATGTGCTTGCTGCGATTCGGAGAATATCAGGATGTCATCCAGGAAGCAGACGCACTTCTTGTAGAGGAGTCCCGCCAACACATGATGCATGAAAGCTTGAAAACAGTGAGAACCGTTTTGCAATCCAAACGGCATCACTCTGTATTCGTAGGTGCCCAGAGGCGTGAACATGGCTGTCTTCCACTCATCGCCTTCCCTCATGCGGATGAGATTGTACGCCCCTCGCAGGTCCAACTTGGTGAACACGCGTCCCTTGCGCACCGTCGCTAGGAGGTCGTCAATCCTGGGCATGGGGAAATCAGAGGGCTTGGTCATCTTGTTCAAGAGGCGAAAATCAACTACAAGTCTTTTTTGGGGCGTGTCTTTCTTCTTCACGAAGAAAACAGGACTGCCCCCTACTGCCTTGGACTCCCGGATGAAACCGCGCTCCAAATTGTGATCTATGAACTGTTTGAGTTCCTGTAGTTCGTCCTCAGACATGGAATACAGCTTCCCTTTCGGCAGCGTCGCCCCTGGTAGGAGGTCAATCTTGCAGTCATACTGCCTGTGAGGGGGTAGCTTGTCTGCCTCCTTCTCGCAGAAGACCTCCAGAAAGTCTGCGTATTTGTGGGGGACTGCTTGCAACGTTCCCAACTGCAGCTGTGATTCCTCCTCCTCTCCCTCCTGTCTAGGCAGGATGCAGTGCTCGGCACAATAAGAAGAGCCGAAGATCAGCTGTCGCTGGTACCAAGCCAGTGTCGGACTGTGCCTGTCCAGCCAACTCATGCCCAACACAATGGGTGTGTCCGACAGTCGGGTGACATTAAAACTGATGACTTCCCTGTGGTTACCAAGTCGCATCACCATTGGCGGCGTCTGCTTCACCACCTGCCCCCCCAGCAACTCTCTGCCATCCACTGTGACGACTTGCAGGGGCAGAGTGGCAGGTAGTAGCTGTATAGCGTGCTGCTCCACAAAATCCTGCGCTATAAAGTCTGCGTTGCTTCCAGAATCCACAGAAAGTGGCACGTCTATAGTGATGCCATCGGGTAGCTGGAGCGATGCGGTGAGCTGCACTACTGGTTTGGGTGGGAGGGGGTCTGTGGGTTACAAGATCGCTGGGGACTGCTTCACTGATTCGTCTGGCTGGGCCCCAGTGCCTCTGCCTCCAGCCAGACATCGTCGTTTCCCTGCTGGGGTTCGCTGTGCTGCGTGGCTGCTATCACCGTTGCGGAGGCTGCAGTGTGCTTGGAGTTCCTCTGGGGACACTCTCTCGCCAAGTGTTGAGGGCTGTCGCATATGTAACACTTCCGGTTCCCTCTAGGAGGCTTAGTCTTGACTGCTCCCGGTGCAGGGGCTCTGGTAGCTGACTGAGCCCTGGCGCCTCCCACCTCCATAGGTTCCACTCCCCCTCCTGGCGGAGGTGTGGATTGTGCACGCGCAGCTTCCCTGGGAACGAAAGAGAAACTTCTCGCTGCTTCGCGCCCTCCACGTCCTTCGTCTCTGCACCATGGACGTTCTTCCAGCCTCACCCCCACAGTCAGCGCCCTTTGGACCACCTCCTGCGTGCTCCGGGGCCTCTCCCCCCTCGCAATTTCGTCTTTAACAGCACTGCTCAGACCCTCCCAGAACAGGTCTCTGACTGGAGGTGAATCCCGGTCCCATTCCAAGGCACTGACCAGCGCAAAAAAGCGGGCGTGATACTGCCGTACGCTCGCCCTCCCTTGTCTCAGTCCATGTATCTCCCGTCGGGCAAGATCCACGTCAATGGTAGATAAAAAGCACGCATCCATCGCTTTGATAAAGGCATCTGCACTCTGAAGCGCCGGATCTTTATCCCTCCACAAATTGCGCAGCCACGCTTTAGCATCCCCATGCATATGGGATAGTATAAACCCCACTTTCTCTTCCTCATCTCTAAAGTCTTTCGCCAGCAGTTGCAGTGCGCACATTACGTCTGCTCGAAAATTGGGGTACTGTTGCAAATTCCCATCGAAGTGAGCCACAAGCCCTCCTGCCCTCCGGTGCCAACCCAACCCCCTCCGGTCTGGGTCCCGGTTGCCCTTGCTTAACCAACGCTTCAAACCTGGCGTGGAGATCTCTGTAGGCGGCCGCAGCATCCTGCTCCCTTTTCTTGGATGCCAGTACCTCTGCGTTCAATTGGGTCACTGCCTGTTGCAGCGCTGAAATTTTTTCTGCTTCCGTCATCTCTGCCAACCTTTGTGAGCTTGCTCCCAAACACCAATTTCCTCCTCTCACTGCTTCTGCCTCCGCTGCGAGGTATCAGGTGTCCGAAGCTATGTCGAAGAGACGGGTCTTACTGTCAGGGCTGCTACCCAGTCCCAGCTCACATAGGACCACGTTAGCCAGCGTTCACGTTAAAAGAGTCTTTATTGGGTTACAGGTTCCATTTCCAAACTGCAATGTGCAGCCCTACGTCTTCTATGTCAGACCGGCGAAGACCCGTCTGAGTCTCCGCCTCTAGCACACCAGCTTAATACCCTAGCCTTGCTCCACCTCCTGCGCCTTTCCTTCCGTCTCTGGGTTCTTCTGCCCCCCGTGGTCTCTTCTCTCCTACTCTCTTCTGACGCGGACCCCCCTGACCCTTCCGCCTCCTTGCGGCGGGCTTTGGGACCTGGCTCACTCTCCGGGCTGCTTACTGCGCCAGCTTCCGCTGCATTTGAACTTGGCGCGCGCGCCCAACTCTTTACCTTCCTCTTGATCGTTTCGTCGCTCCCCGAGGTGGGCGTGACTACTCCTGACTCATGCCCTCCCTCCTGCTGAAAGCCTCCGGAACCCGATGTCTGTTCCCCTTTCTCCCCGCTGCTCCCGGCTGGGCACGTGGGTCCCGATCTCGAACTGCTTGCTCTCTGATCCCTCTCTGGACCCTTCTTCCTGGGGTGTCCCCCTGCTTTCCCCCCTTGCTCTGACCGCTGGCGCTCCCTTCTGGGAATCCTCGGACTCACTGGACAGGCTCGGTGATCTCGGGTCGTCATCCCCACTCATCCTTCCTTCGTATTCCTCCCCCTCGCTCTCTGTCTCCTCCCTTCTCTGCGTCTCTGCTCCTGAACCCCTGACAATGATTTTCACAGGAAATTTGGTCATTTGCATTTTGAGGCAGTATCTAAGATGCCTGCCTTGGTTGAAGGTATGACTATTAAACCCTGCAGGTACCACATGAAGTGCAAAGCATGCGCAGCAAACAAGGTGAAAATGGCTGCGAAAGGTAAGGTGTCTAGTAGGCAAGCTACAGAACCATACCAGATTGTTCATGCTGATTTAGTTGGTCCACTATTGCCCTCTTTGGGTGGCAATAGGTTCTTCATGGTTCTCATTGATGCATTTTCCAGGTATATTTACGTGTACAATCTCAAGCAGAAATCAGAGGCTTTTCCAAGGTTCAAGGATTTCTGTGCTTGGTTGGAAAATGTGCATGGTAAGAAGATAAAAATTCTTTTCACAGATCGCGGGGGAGAATTCACTTCTCAGCAGTTTGAAGCTTTTCTGACTGAGAAAGGAATTCAGCACGATTTGTCCAGTCCTCGCTCGCCATGGCAGAATGGACTTTGCGAAAGGGCAAATCAGACATTGCTTCAAGGGTTAAAAACCTTGCTGCATGATGCCAATCTTCCAGAGAGTTATTGGGCCGAAGCTCTCTCATGTTTTGTTTACAGTTACAATCGCAGGTTATCTTCAGCGATTGGTTGTACCCCCTATGAAAAGATGTTTGGCAAGAAACCATACATCAAACACATGAAAATATTTGGTTCTGACATGTGGATTCACTCACCACAAAGCTCCAAATTAGGCAAACGTGGTTTGCATGGTATCTTTCTAGGTTATCAGAAAGGTTCTTACAGAATAATGATGACTGACTCTAAGACAATTAATCTCACAAGAAGTGTTGAGTACAATGCCAAGTGGGGGGAGAACGTGGGAATTTTTCAATGTTATCCTGATGACAGTGATGAGACTGAGGATAAGCAACAACAACCCACACCCACTGATGAAGGTTCTGATTCTGAGTCTGAAACTGAATCGGATAATTCAGAGGATTTCAAGAGTGCGAAAGCCTCTATGCGACCCTCTGAAAGCTCTGATCAGGAAATGGAAGAACCATTTGTCAGGGGTTCAGGAGCAGAGGCGAGGGAAAGGGAGGAAACAGAGAGCGAGGGGGAGGAGGCAGAAGAAAGGATGAGTGATGACGACGACCCGAGATCTCCGAGTCTGTCCAGTGAATCAGAAGATTCACAAAAAGGAGCACCAGTGGCCAGGGCAAGGGGGGAGACTAAGGGGACACCCCAGGAAGATAGAGCCAGAGGGGACTCAGAGGGGAGCAGTTGGAAATCGGGACCAGCGTCACCGCCAGAGAGCAGGGAAGAGGAAGGGCGCCAGGGATCAAGCGCTGGCAGCTCACAACAGGAGGGAGGGCACGAGTCAGGAGTGGCCACACCTCCATCGGGGAGCGAAGAGACGGTCAGACGGAAAGTGGAAGGTTGGGCGCGCGCGCCAAGTTCAAATGCACAGGAAGGTGGCGCAGTAGGCAGCCCGGAAAGGGAGCCAGGTCCTAAAGCCTGGCGCAAGGAGACAGGAGGGTCCGGGGGGTCAGCGTCAGAAGAATCCCGGAAGGAAGAGACCCCGGGGGGCAGAGGGACCCAGAGGAGAACTGTCAGGCGGAAAAGGTGGAGCAGGGCTAGGATATTAAGTTGGTGCGCAAGGGGCGGAGACTCAGACGGAGCTTCGCCGATCTAAGCATAAGACGTAGAGTTGCGCGCAGCAGCTTGAGAATGGAGACTGTAACTCAATAAAGACTTTTATTTAATGATAGCTGGCTAGCGTGATCCTCTGTGAGCTAGGATCTGGAAGCAACCCTGACACCATTGTTCACAATAGGCCATTTTTCTCCTAAGAAGGAAGAGGAAAGTGTTGAAGACCAAAGGCTAATTCGTAGGTCACAAAGAGCCACAAAAGGCAGACCTCCAAAGAGATTTGCTGATGAATTTGCTAAGACAGCAGTAGCAGCTGTTAAAAGCTCCAAGAAGGTATTTGAACCTTCAAGTTTCCAAGAAATCCAGGATTTGGATTCTAAGGAAGCTGAGCCATGGTTAAATGCAATGAAGGCTGAGCTTGATTCCTTAGAAAAGAACAAAACTTGGGAGCTAGTTCCAGTAGTTCCAGGAATGAAACTGCTTGGAAGCAAATGGGTCTTCAAAGCGAAGACTGATCAAAATGGCAAGATAGTCAGACACAAAGCCAGATTGGTAGCCAGAGGTTTTGCACAGGTACCAGGTGAAGACTATCACGAGACCTACTCACCCACGGTGAGATATGAGAGCATTAGGCTCATGCTCAAGCTAGCTGCAGAGGAGAGTCTACACATTAGTCACCATGATGTAAATACAGCATTTTTGTACGGATCTCTAGGTGAATCACTTTATATGCTTCCACCTGATGGCGTACAGGTAAAACAGGGATTTGTTTGTGCTCTGAAAAAGTCCCTTTATGGTCTCAAACAAAGTGCACGGTGTTGGCACACAAAACTCACTGAAGCATTGTTTTCTCTAGGTTTTCAGCAAGGGAAAGCTGATCCATGTGTGTTTGTCAAAGAGGAGGGGCAAAAGAAGCTGTATTGTTTGTTTTATGTTGATGATATTTTATTCTTTTGGAAAGATGTCACAATGTACAATAATGCCCTAGCTCAACTGAAAGAGCACTTTGACATGAAAGATCTTGGTGAGGTAAACAATTACCTATCTCTGGAAATAGAGAAAGATCAAAGTGGTAACATTCTAGTACACCAGTCACGGAAAATTGCTGATGTGTTAAACAAACTGAACCTGATGGATGCTAACCCTGTAGACACACCGATGACAACAGGTTATCAGGTAGAAGACACTGAAGAAGCATTTTCTGACACCACACTGTACAGAAGTGTGCTAGGCAAGCTAAACTTCATTGCCAGATGTTCAAGACCTGACATTGCTGTTAGCTGTAATTTGCTAAGCAGACAAGTTAACAATCCTACTGTTAAGGATTGGAAAGCTCTGAAACGCATAGCACGCTATTTGAAAGGCACTATGCATTACAGACTAAGATTTAACAATCAGAAGTCTGGTGGTCTTGAGATTTTTGCAGATGCAAGTTTTGGAAGTGACACTACAGACAGGAAAAGTACGTCTGGAGTTTGCTACATGTACAATCAGGGTCTATTTGATTGGTCATGCAAGAAGCAAACAACAATTAGCTTAAGTACTTGTGAAGCTGAAATGAATGCACTGTCTTATTCACTTAAGGATTGTGAATGGTTGTTACAATTGTGCAAAGACATGAAAATTCCTGTCAAATGTCCAATCCAGGTTTACCAGGACAACAAAGCATGTTTGGCTTTGCTGAATTCGGAAGGTTGTAAGCAAAGCACGAAGCACTTGCAATTGAAGTTGCAACATGCTAGGGAACATATCCAGAAGGGACTCGTAACGGTGTCCTATATGCCAGGTAATGAAATTCCTGCTGAAGTATTGTCCAAGATTGTATCAAGGGATCAACACTGTACCTATGTACAGAAGTTGGGTTTGTACTGATATTGTACGAACACGCTGCCCAGTGATGTTCACAGAAAGGGGGAGGATGTTGGTTTCTGCTCTCTTCACTGTGCAGCGAAGTGCTTGTCACAAGACAATGTTTACATTCCACAGTCAGAGCACTGTTGGGTTTTCCCACGGGAATGGGAAGCTGGATGTGACGTACACTGGTTTCTTGTTTTTCACTGTTTGCTCTCGGTGTTCTTCATTCCGAGGCGAAGGACGGTTGCTTCTCTGCAAGATACATGTTTGTGATTTCTCAATACTGAACTGAAAATAAAGCAACTTTAAGCATGTGGCACGTACTGTTCGTCATTCCGTTGTGCACAGGACTCTGCAATAACAACATGGGTTAGGGTGAGGGTGAGGGTTAGGGTTAGGGATCCGTTAGGGTTAGGGTTAGGGTTAGAATTGGGGTTAGGGTTAGGATTAGGGTTAGTGTTTCCGTTAGGGTTAGGGTTAAGGTTAGGTTTCGGATTAGGGTTAGGGTTACCCTTTCGGTTAGGGTTAGGGTTAGGATTAGGGTTAGGGTTAGGGTTACGGTTAGGGTTAGGGTTAGGGTTAGGGTTAGGGTTAGGGATAGGGTTAGGGTTAGGATTGGGGTTAGGGTTAGAGTTAGGGTTAGGATTGGGGTTAGGGTTAGGGTTAGGGTTAGAATTGGGGTTAAGGTTAGGGTTAGGGTTAGGGATCAG
>NC_138762.1:114469165-114491665 GCF_965113315.1 Podarcis vaucheri
TAGGGATCCGTTAGGGTTAGCGTTAGGGTTAGAATTGGGGTTAGGGTTAGGGTTAGGTTTAGTGTTTCCGTTAGGGTTAGGGTTAAGGTTAGGTTTCGGATTAGGGTTAGGGTTACCCTTTCGGTTAGGGTTAGGGTTAGGGTTAGGGTTAGGATTGGGGTTAGGGTTAGGGTTAGGGTTAGGATTGGGGTTATGGTTAGGGTTAGGGTTAGGGTTAGGGTTAGGGATTGGGTTAGGGATCGGGTTAGGATTAGGGTTAGGGTTAGGGTTAGGGTTAGGGTTAGGGTTAGGGTTAGGGTTAGGGTTACGGTTAGGGTTAGGGTTAGGGTTAGGATTGGGGTTAGGGTTAGAGTTAGGGTTAGGATTGGGGTTAAGGTTAGGGTTAGGGTTATGGTTAGAATTGGGGTTAAGGTTAGGGTTAGGGTTAGGGATCAGTTAGGGTTAGGGTTAGGGTTAGGGTTAGGGTTAGGGTTAGGGTTAGGGTTAGGGTTAGGGTTAGGGTTAGGGTTAGGGCTAGGGCTAGGGCTAGGGCTAGGGCTAGGGCTAGGGATCGGTTAGGGTTAGGGTTAGGATTGGGGTTAATGTTAGGGTTGGGGTTGGGGTTAGCGTTAGGGTGAGGGTTAGGCTTGCGGTTAGGGTTGGGGTTAGGGTTAGGGTTAGGGTTAGGGTTAGGGTTAGGGTTAGGGTTAGGGTTAGGATTGGGGTTCGGGTTAGGGCTAGGGCTAGGGCTAGTGCTAGGGTTAGGGTTAGGGTTAGGGTTAGGGTTAGGGTTAGGCTTGCGGTTAGGGTTGGGGTTAGGGTTAGGGTTAGGGTTAGGGTTAGGGTTAGGGTTAGGATTGGGGTTCGGGTTAGGGCTAGGGCTAGGGCTAGTGCTAGGGTTAGGGTTAGGGTTAGGGTTAGGGTTAGGATTTGGATTGGTGTTAGGGTTAGGGTTAATGTTACGGTTAGGGTTAGGATTAGGCTTAGGGTTAGGATTGGGGTTCGGGTTCGGGTTAGGGCTAATGCTAGGGTTAGGGTTAGGGTTAGGGTTAGGGTTAGGATTGGGGTTAGGGTTAGGGTTAGGGGTTCGGTTAGGGTTCGGGTTAGGGCTAATGCTAGGGTTAGGGTTGAGGTTATAGTTAGGGTTAGGGTTACGGGTAGCCTTTAGATTAGGGTTAGGGTTAGGGTTAGGGTTAGGGTTAAGGTTAGGGTTAGGGTTAGGGTTAGGGTTAGGGTTAGGGTTAGGGTTAGGATTGGAGTTAGGGTTAGAGTTAGGGTTAGGGTTAGGGTTAGGGTTAGGGTTAGGGTTAGGGTTAGGGTTAGGATTGGAGTTAGGGTTAGAGTTAGGGTTAGGATTGGGGTTAGGGTTAGGGTTAGGGTTAGGGTTAGGGTTAGGGTTAGGATTGGGGTTAGGGTTAGGGTTAGGGATCGGTTAGGGTTAGGGTTAGAGTTAGGGTTAGGGTTAGGGTTAGGGTTAGGGCTTGGGCTAGGGTTAGGGCTAGGGCTAGGGCTAGGGCTAGGGCTAGGGCTAGGGCTAGGGCGAGGGTGAGGGTTAGGGTTAGGGTTAGGGATCCATCAGGGTTAGGGTTAGGGTTAGAATTGGGGTTAGGGTTAGTGTTTCTGTTAGGGTTAGGGTTAAGGTTAGGTTTCGGATTAGGGTTAGGGTTACCCTTTCGGTTAGGGTTAGGGTTAGGGTTAGGGTTAGGGTTAGGATTGGGGTTAGGGTTAGGGTTAGGGTTAGGGTTAGGGTTAGGATTGGGGTTATGGTTGGGGTTAGGGTTAGGGTTAGGGATCGGGTTAGGGATCGGGTTAGGATTAGGGTTAGGGTTAGGGTTAGGGTTAGGGTTAGGGTTACGGTTAGGGTTAGGGTTAGGGTTAGGGTTAGGATTGGGGTTAGGGTTAGAGTTAGGGTTAGGATTGGGGTTAAGGTTAGGGTTAGGGTTATGGTTAGAATTGGGGTTAAGGTTAGGGTTAGGGTTAGGGATCAGTTAGGGTTAGGGTTAGGGTTAGGGTTAGGGCTAGGGCTAGGGTTAGGGTTAGGGTTAGGGTTAGGGTTAGGATTGGGGTTAATGTTAGGGTTGGGGTTGGGGTTAGCATTAGGGTTAGGGTTAGGCTTACGGTTAGTGTCACGGTTACGGTTAGGGTTATGAATGGGGTGAGGGTTAGGGTTAGCGTTAGGGTTAGGGTTAGGCTTGCGGTTAGGGTTGGGGTTAGGGTTAGGGTTAGGGTTAGGGTTAGGGTTAGAGTTAGGGTTAGGGTTAGGATTGGGGTTCGGGTTAGGGCTAGGGCTAGGGCTAGGGCTAGGGCTAGGGCTAGTGCTAGGGTTAGGGTTAGGGTTAGGGTTAGGGTTTGGATTGGTGTTAGGGTTAGGGTTAATGTTACGGTTAGGGTTAGGATTAGGCTTAGGGTTAGGATTGGGGTTCGGGTTCGGGTTAGGGCTAATGCTAGGGTTAGGGTTAGGGTTAGGGTTAGGGTTAGGATTGGGGTTAGGGTTAGGGTTAGGGTTTCGGTTAGGGTTCGGGTTAGGGCTAATGCTAGGGTTAGGGTTGAGGTTATAGTTAGGGTTAGGGTTACGGGTAGCCTTTAGATTAGGGTTAGGGTTAGGGTTAGGGTTAGGGTTAGGGTTAGGGTTAGGGTTAGGGTTAGGGTTAGGATTGGAGTTAGGGTTAGGGTTAGGGTTAGGGTTAGGGTTAGGGTTAGGGTTAGGGTTAGGGTTAGGGTTAGGATTGGAGTTAGGGTTAGAGTTAGGGTTAGGATTGGGGTTAGGGTTAGGGTTAGGGTTAGGGTTAGGGTTAGGGTTAGGGTTAGGGTTAGGGTTAGGGTTAGGGTTAGGATTGGGGTTAGGGTTAGGGTTAGGGATCGGTTAGGGTTAGGGTTAGAGTTAGGGTTAGGGTTAGGGTTAGGGCTTGGGCTAGGGTTAGGGCTAGGGCTAGGGCTAGGGCTAGGGCTAGGGCTAGGGCTAGGGCTATGGCTAGGGCTATGGCTAGGGCTAGGGCTAGGGCTAGGGCTAGGGCTAGGGCTAGGGCTAGGGCGAGGGTGAGGGTTAGGGTTAGGGTTAGGGATCCATCAGGGTTAGGGTTAGGGTTAGAATTGGGGTTAGGGTTAGGGTTAGTGTTTCTGTTAGGGTTAGGGTTAAGGTTAGGTTTCGGATTAGGGTTAGGGTTACCCTTTCGGTTAGGGTTAGGGTTAGGGTTAGGATTGGGGTTAGGGTTAGGGTTAGGGTTAGGGTTAGGATTGGGGTTATGGTTGGGGTTAGGGTTAGGGTTAGGGTTAGGGATCGGGTTAGGGATCGGGTTAGGATTAGGGTTAGGGTTAGGGTTAGTGTTAGGGTTACGGTTACAGTTACGGTTGGGGTTAGGGTTAGGGTTAGGATTGGGGTTAGGGTTAGAGTTAGGGTTAGGATTGGGGTTAGGGTTAGGGTTAGGGTTAGGGTTAGAATTGGGGTTAAGGTTAGGGTTAGGGTTAGGGATCAGTTAGGGTTAGGGTTAGGGTTAGGGTTAGGGTTAGGGTTAGGGTTAGGGTTAGGGTTAGGGCTAGGGCTAGGGCTAGGGCTAGGGTTAGGGATCGGTTAGGGTTAGGGTTAGGGTTAGGATTGGGGTTAATGTTAGGTTTGGGGTTGGGGTTAGCGTTAGGGTTAGGGTTAGGCCTACGGTTAGTGTCACGGTTATGGTTAGGGTTATGAATGGGGTGAGGGTTAGGGTTAGGGTTAGCGTTAGGGTTAGGGTTAGGCTTGTGGTTAGGGTTGGGGTTAGGGTTAGGGTTAGGGTTAGGGTTAGTGTTAGGATTGGGCTTCGGGTTCGGGTTAGGGCTAGGGCTAGGGCTAGGGCTAGGGCTAGGGCTAGGGCTAGGGCTAGGGCTAGTGCTAGTGCTAGGGTTAGGGTTAGGGTTAGGGTTTGGATTGGTGTTAGGGTTAGGGTTAATGTTACGGTTAGGGTTAGGATTAGGGTAAGGGTAGGATTGGGGTTCGGGTTCGGGTTAGGGCTAATGCTAGGGTTAGGGTTAGGGTTAGGATTGGGTTAGGGTTAGGGTTAGGATTGAGGTTATAGTTAGGGTTAGGGTTACGGGTAGCCTTTAGGTTAGGGTTAGGGTTAGGGTTAGGGTTAGGGTTAGGGTTAGGGTTAGGGTTGGAGTTAGGGTTAGAGTTAGGGTTAGGATTGGGGTTAGGGTTAGGGTTAGGGTTAGGCCTACGGTTAGTGTCACGGTTATGGTTAGGGTTATGAATGGGGTGAGGGTTAGGGTTAGCGTTAGGGTTAGGGTTAGGCTTGTGGTTAGGGTTGGGGTTAGGGTTAGGGTTAGGGTTAGGGTTAGGGTTAGGGTTAGGATTGGGCTTCGGCTTCGGGTTAGGGCTAGGGCTAGGGCTGGGGCTAGGGCTAGGGCTAGGGCTAGGGCTAGGGCTAGGGCTAGGGCTAGGGCTAGGGCTAGGGCTAGGGCTAGGGCTAGGGCTAGGGCTAGGGCTAGGGCTAGGGCTAGGGCGAGGGTGAGGGTTAGGGTTAGGGTTAGGGATCCATCAGGGTTAGGGTTAGGGTTAGAATTGGGGTTAGGGTTAGGGTTAGTGTTTCTGTTAGGGTTAGGGTTAAGGTTAGGTTTCGGATTAGGGTTAGGGTTACCCTTTCGGTTAGGGTTAGGGTTAGGGTTAGGATTGGGGTTAGGGTTAGGGTTAGGGTTAGGGTTAGGATTGGGGTTATGGTTGGGGTTAGGGTTAGGGTTAGGGTTAGGGATCGGGTTAGGGATCGGGTTAGGATTAGGGTTAGGGTTAGGGTTAGTGTTAGGGTTACGGTTACAGTTACGGTTGGGGTTAGGGTTAGGGTTAGGATTGGGGTTAGGGTTAGAGTTAGGGTTAGGATTGGGGTTAGGGTTAGGGTTAGGGTTAGAATTGGGGTTAAGGTTAGGGTTAGGGTTAGGGATCAGTTAGGGTTAGGGTTAGGGTTAGGGTTAGGGTTAGGGTTAGGGTTAGGGTTAGGGTTAGGGTTAGGGTTAGGGTTAGGGTTAGGGCTAGGGCTAGGGCTAGGGCTAGGGCTAGGGTTAGGGATCGGTTAGGGTTAGGGTTAGGGTTAGGATTGGGGTTAATGTTAGGTTTGGGGTTGGGGTTAGCGTTAGGGTTAGGGTTAGGCCTACGGTTAGTGTCACGGTTATGGTTAGGGTTATGAATGGGGTGAGGGTTAGGGTTAGGCTTGTGGTTAGGGTTGGGGTTAGGGTTAGGGTTAGGGTTAGGGTTAGGGTTAGTGTTAGGATTGGGCTTCGGGTTCGGGTTAGGGCTAGGGCTAGGGCTAGGGCTAGGGCTAGGGCTAGGGCTAGGGCTAGGGTTAGGGTTAGGGTTAGGGTTTGGATTGGTGTTAGGGTTAATGTTACGGTTAGGGTTAGGATTAGGGTAAGGGTAGGATTGGGGTTCGGGTTCGGGTTAGGGCTAATGCTAGGGTTAGGGTTAGGGTTAGGATTGGGTTAGGGTTAGGGTTAGGATTGAGGTTATAGTTAGGGTTAGGGTTACGGGTAGCCTTTAGGTTAGGGTTAGGGTTAGGGTTAGGGTTAGGGTTAGGGTTAGGGTTAGGGTTGGAGTTAGGGTTAGAGTTAGGGTTAGGATTGGGGTTAGGGTTAGGGTTAGGGTTAGGCCTACGGTTAGTGTCACGGTTATGGTTAGGGTTATGAATGGGGTGAGGGTTAGGGTTAGCGTTAGGGTTAGGGTTAGGCTTGTGGTTAGGGTTGGGGTTAGGGTTAGGGTTAGGGTTAGGGTTAGGGTTAGGGTTAGGATTGGGCTTCGGCTTCGGGTTAGGGCTAGGGCTAGGGCTGGGGCTAGGGCTAGGGCTAGGGCTAGGGCTAGGGCTAGGGCTAGGGCTAGGGCTAGGGCTAGGGCTAGTGCTAGTGCTAGTGCTAGTGCTAGGGTTAGGGTTAGGGTTAGGGTTAGGGTTTGGATTGGTGTTAGGGTTAGGGTTAATGTTACGGTTAGGGTTAGGATTAGGGTAAGGGTAGGATTGGGGTTCGGGTTCGGGTTAGGGCTAATGCTAGGGTTAGGGTTAGGGTTAGGATTGGGTTAGGGTTAGGGTTAGGATTGAGGTTATAGTTAGGGTTAGGGTTACGGGTAGCCTTTAGGTTAGGGTTAGGGTTAGGGTTAGGGTTAGGGTTAGGGTTAGGGTTAGGGTTAGGGTTGGAGTTAGGGTTAGAGTTAGGGTTAGGATTGGGGTTAGGGTTAGGGTTAGGGTTAGCATTGGGGTTAGGGTTAGGGACTGGTTAGGGTTAGGGTTAGAGTTAGGGTTAGGGATCGGTTAGGGTTAGGGTTCGGGCTAGGGCTAGGGCTAGGGCTAGGGCTCGGGCTCGGGCTAGGGCTAGGGTTAGGGTTAGGGTGATGGTTACGGTTAGGGTTAGGGATCTGTTAGGTTTAGGGTTAGAATTGGGGTTAGGGTTAGGGTTAGTGTTAGTGTTTCCGTTAGGGTTAGGGTTAAGGTTAGGTTTCGGATTAGGGTTAGGGTTACCCTTTCGGTTAGGGTTAGGGTTAGGGTTAGGATTGGGGTTAGGGTTGGGGTTAGGGTTAGGGTTAGGGATCGGGATCGGGTTAGGGTTAGGGTTAGGATTAGGGTTAGGGTTAGGGTTAGGGTTAGGGTTAGCTTTTCCGCTAGGGTTGGGGTTAGGATTGGGGTTAGGGTTAGGATTGGGGTTAGGGTTAGGGTTAAGGTTAGGTTTAGGGTTAGGGTTAGGGATACCGTTTCGGTTAGGGTTAGGGTTAGGGTTAGGGTTAGGATTGGGGTTAGGGTTAGGGTTAGGGATCGGTTAGGGTTAGGGTTTAGGGTTAGGGTTAGGATTGGGGTTAATGTTAGGTTTGGGTTTGGGGTTAGCGTTAGGGTTAGGGTTAGCCTTGCGCTTAGTGTTACGGTTACGATTAGGGTTATGAATGGGGTGAGGGTTAGGGTTAGGGTTAGGGTTAGGGTTAGGGTTAGGGTTGGGTTAGGGTTAGGGTTAGGGTTAGGGTTAGGGTTAGGGTTAGGGTTAGGATTGGGGTTAGGATTCGGGTTCGGGTTCAGGTTCGGGTTAGGGTTAGGGTTAGGGTTAGGGTTAGGGTTAGGGTTAGGGTTAATGTTACGGTTAGGGTTAGGATTGGGGTTCGGGTTCAGGTTAGAGCTAGGGTTTGTGTTAGGGTTAGGATTAGGGTTAGGATTGGGGTTATGGTTAGGGTTAGGGTTAGGGTTAGGGTTAGGGTTAGGGGTAGCCTTTAGGTTAGTGTTAGTGTTAGGGTTTGGGTTAGGGTTAGGGTTTCGGTTAGGGTTTGGGTTTGGGTTAAGGTTAGGTTTCGGATTAGGGTTAGGGTTACCCTTTCGGTTAGGATTAGGGTTAGGGTTAGGGTTAGGGTTAGGGTTAGGATTGGGGTTAGGGTTAGGGTTAGGGTTAGGGATCGGGTTAGGGTTAGGGTTAGGGTTAGGGTTAGGGATCGGGTTAGGGTTGGGGTTAGGGTTAGGGTTAGGGTTAGCTTTTCGGCTAGCGTTACGGTTAGGATTGGGGTTAGGGTTAGGTTTAGGATTGGGGTTAGGGTTAGGGTTAGGGTTAAGGTTAAGTTTAGGGTTAGGGTTAGGGTTACCGTTTCGGTTAGGGTTAGCGTTAGGGTTAGGATTGGGGTTGGGGTTGGGGATAGGGTTGGGGTTAGGGATCGGTTAGGGTTAGGGGTAGGGTTAGGGTTAGGGTTAGGGTTAGGATTGGGGTTAATGTTAGGTTTGGGGTTGGGGTTAGCATTAGGGTTAGGGTTAGCCTTACGGTTAGTGTTACGGTTACGATTAGGGTTATGAATGGGGTGAGGGTTAGGGTTAGGGTTAGGGTTTGGGTTAGGGTTGGGGTTAGGGTTAGGGTTAGGGTTAGGGTTAGGATTGGGGTTAGGGTTCGGGTTAGGGCTAGGGCTAGTGCTAGGGTTAGGGTTAGGGTTAGGATTGGGGTTAGGGTTCGGGTTAGGGCTAGGGCTAGTGCTAGGGTTAGGGTTAGGGTTAGGGTTAGGGTTAGGGTTAGGGTTAATGTTACGGTTAGGGTTAGGATTGGGGTTCGGGTTCGGGTTAGGGCTAGGGCTAGGGTTTGTGTTAGGGTTTGGATTAGGGTTAGGATTGGGGTTATGGTTAGGGTTAGGGTTAGGGGTAGCCTTTAGGTTAGTGTTAGTGTTAGGGTTAGGGTTAGGGTTAGGGTTTCGGTTAGGGTTAGATTTAGGGTTAGGGTTAGGGTTAGGATTGGGGTTAGGGTTAGGGTTAGGGTTAGGGTTAGGGTTAGCATTTCGCTTAGGGTTAGGGTTAGGGTTAGCTTTGGTGTTGGGGTTAGCGTTTCGGTTAGAGTTAGGGTTAGGGTTAGGATTGGGATTAGGGTAAGGATTAGAGTTTCGGTTAGGGTTAGGGTTAGGGTTAGAGTTGGGGTTCGGGTTAGGGTTAGGGTTTCGGTTAGGGTTAGGATTGGGGTTATGGTTATGGTTAGTGTTAGGGTTAGGATAGCCTTTAGGTTAGTGTTAGGGTTAGTGTTAGGGTTAGGGTTAGGGTTAGGGTTAGGGTTAGGGTTAGGGTTAGGGTTAGGGTTTTGGTTTGGGTTAGGTTCAGGGTTAGGGTTAGGGTTAGGATTGGGGTTATGGTTATGGTTAGGGTTTGGGGTAGGCTTTAGGTTAGGGTTAGGGTTAGGATTGGGGTTAGGGTTAGAGTTAGGGTTAGGATTGGGGTTAGGGTTAGGGTTAGAATTGGGGTTAAGGTTAGGGTTAGGGTTAGGGATCAGTTAGGGTTAGGGTTAGGGTTAGGGCTAGGGCTAGGGCTAGGGCTAGGGCTAGGGCTAGGGCTAGGGCTAGGGCTAGGGCTAGGGCTAGGGCTAGGGCTAGGGTTAGGGTTAGGGATCGGTTAGGGTTAGGGTTAGGGTTAGGATTGGGGTTAATGTTAGGTTTGGGGTTGGGGTTAGCGTTAGGGTTAGGGTTAGGCTTACGGTTAGTGTCACGGTTACGGTTAGGGTTATGAATGGGGTGAGGGTTAGGGTTAGCGTTAGGGTTAGGGTTAGGCTTGCGTTTAGGGTTGGGGTTAGGGTTAGGGTTAGGGTTAGGGTTAGGGTTAGGATTGGGCTTCGGGTTCGGGTTAGGGCTAGGGCTAGGGCTAGGGCTAGTGCTAGGGTTAGGGTTAGGGTTAGGGTTTGGATTGGTGTTAGGGTTAGGGTTAATGTTACGGTTAGGGTTAGGATTAGGGTTAGGGTTAGGATTGGGGTTCGGGTTAGGGCTAATGCTAGGGTTAGGGTTAGGGTTAGGATTGGGTTAGGGTTAGGGTTAGGATTTCGGTTAGGGTTAGGTTTAGGGTTAGGGTTAGGATTGAGGTTATAGTTAGGGTTAGGGTTACGGGTAGCCTTTAGGTTAGTGTTAGGGTTAGGGTTAGGGTTAGGGTTAGGGTTAGGGTTAGGGTTAGGGTTAGGGTTAGGGTTAGGATCGGATTTAGGGTTAGGGATCGGTTAGGGTTAGGGTTAGAGTTAGGGTTAGGGATCAGTTAGGGTTAGGGCTCGGGCTAGGGCTAGGGCTAGGGCTAGGGCTAGGGCTAGGGTTAGGGTTAGGGTGATGGTTACGGTTAGGGTAAGGGATCTGTTAGGGTTAGGGTTAGGGTTAGAATTGGGGTTAGGGTTAGGGTTAGTGTTAGTGTTTCCGTTAGGGTTAGGGTTAAGGTTAGGTTTCGAATTAGGGTTAGGGTTACCCTTTCGGTTAGGGTTAGGGTTAGGGTTAGGGTTAGGGTTAGGGTTAGGATTGGGGTTAGGGTTAGGGTTAGGGTTTGGATTGGGGTTAGGGTTGGGGTTAGGGTTAGGGTTAGGGATCGGGATCGGGTTAGGGTTAGGGTTAGGGTTAGGGTTAGGATTAGGGTTAGGGTTAGGGTTAGGGTTAGCTTTTCCGCTAGGGTTAGGGTTAGGATTGGGGTTAGGGTTAGGGTTAGGATTGGGGTTAGGGTTAGGGTTAAGGTTAGGTTTAGGGTTAGGGTTAGGGTTACCGTTTCGGTTAGGGTTAGGGTTAGGGTTAGGGTTAGCATTGGGGTTAGGGTTAGGGTTAGGGATCGGTTAGGGTTAGGGTTTAGGGTTAGGGTTAGGATTGGGGTTAATGTTAGGTTTGGGTTTGGGGTTAGCGTTAGGGTTAGGGTTAGCCTAACCCTAACGGTTACGATTAGGGTTATGAATGGGGTGAGGGTTAGGGTTAGGGTTAGGGTTAGGGTTAGGGTTAGGGTTAGGGTTAGGGTTAGGGTTGGGTTAGGGTTAGGGTTAGGGTTAGGATTGGGGTTAGGATTCGGGTTCGGGTTCAGGTTCGGGTTAGGGTTAGGGTTAGGGTTAATGTTACGGTTAGGGTTAGGATTGGGGTTCGGGTTCAGGTTAGAGCTAGGGTTTGTGTTAGGGTTAGGATTAGGGTTAGGATTGGTGTTATGGTTAGGGTTAGGGTTAGGGTTAGGGGTAGCCTTTAGGTTAGTGTTAGTGTTAGGGTTTGGGTTAGGGTTAGGGTTTCGGTTAGGGTTTGCGTTAAGGTTAGGTTTCGGATTAGGGTTAGGGTTACCCTTTCGGTTAGGATTAGGGTTAGGGTTAGGGTTAGGGTTAGGATTGGGGTTAGGGTTAGGGTTAGGGTTAGGGTTAGGGTTAGGGTTAGGGTTAGGGTTAGGGTTAGGGATCGGGTTAGGGTTAGGGTTAGGGTTAGGGTTAGGGATCGGGTTAGGGTTGGGGTTAGGGTTAGGGTTAGGGTTAGCTTTTCGGCTAGGGTTACGGTTAGGATTGGGGTTAGGGTTAGGTTTAGGATTGGGGTTAGGGTTAGGGTTAGGGTTAAGGTTAGGTTTAGGTTTAGGGTTAGGGTTAGGGTTACCGTTTCGGTTAGGGTTAGCGTTAGGGTTAGGATTGGGGTTGGGGTTGGGGTTAGGGTTAGGGTTAGGGTTAGGGATCGGTTAGGGTTAGGGTTAGGGTGAGGGTTAGCATTGGGGTTAATGTTAGGTTTGGGGTTGGGGTTAGCATTAGGGTTAGGGTTAGCCTTACGGTTAGTGTTACGGTTACGATTAGGGTTATGAATGGGGTGAGGGTTAGGGTTAGGGTTAGGGTTAGGGTTAGGGTTAGGGTTGGGGTTAGGGTTAGGGTTAGGGTTAGGGTTAGGGTTAGGGTTAGGGTTAGGGTTAGGGTTAGGATTGGGGTTAGGGTTCGGGTTAGGGCTAGGGCTAGGGTTAGGGTTAGGGTTAGGGTTAGGGTTAGGATTGGGGTTAGGGTTAGGGTTAGGGTTAGGGTTAGGGTTAGGGTTAATGTTACGGTTAGGGTTAGGATTGGGGTTCGGGTTCGGGTTAGGGCTAGGGCTAGGGCTAGGGCTAGGGCTAGGGTTTGTGTTAGGGTTTGGATTAGGGTTAGGATTGGGGTTATGGTTAGGGTTAGGGTTAGGGGTAGCCTTTAGGTTAGTGTTAGTGTTAGGGTTAGGGTTAGGGTTTCGGTTAGGGTTAGATTTAGGGTTAGGGTTAGGGTTAGGATTGGGGTTAGGGTTAGGGTTAGGGTTAGGGTTAGCATTTCGCTTAGGGTTAGGTTTAGCTTTGGTGTTGGGGTTAGCGTTTCGGTTAGAGTTAGTGTTAGGGTTAGGATTGGGGTTAGGGTAAGGATTAGAGTTTCGGTTAGGGTTAGGGTTAGGGTTAGAGTTGGGGTTCGGGTTAGGGTTCGGGTTTCGGTTAGGGTTAGGATTGGGGTTATGGTTATGGTTAGTGTTAGGGTTAGGATAGCCTTTAGGTTAGTGTTAGGGTTAGTGTTAGGGTTAGGGTTTTGGTTTGGGTTAGGTTCAGGGTTAGGGTTAGGGTTAGGATTGGGGTTATGGTTAGGGTTAGGGTTTGGTGTAGTCTTTAATTTAGGGTTAGGGTTAGGGTTACGGTTGGGGTTAGGGTAAGGGTTAGGGTTTCGGTTGGGGTTAGGGTTAGGGTTAGAGATAGGGTTAGGGTTAGGGTTAGGGTTAGCGTTTCGCTTAGGGTTAGGGTTAGGGTTGGGGTTGGGGTTAGCGTTTCGGTTAGGGTTAGGGTTAGGGTTAGGGTTAGGGTTAGCTTTAGCGTTAGGGTTAGGGTTAGGGTTAGGGTTAGGCTTAATGTTAGGGTTACGGTTAGTGTTACGGTTAGAGTTAGGGTTAGTGTTAGCGTTAGGATTGGGGTTAGGGTAAGGATTAGAGTTTCGGTTAGGGTTAGGGTTGGGGTTAGGGTTAGGGTTAGGGTTAGGGTTAGGGTTACTGTTTCGGTTAGGGTTAGGGTTAGGGTTAGGGTTAGGGTTAGGGTTAGGATTGGAGTTAGGGTTAGGGTTAGCGTTTCGTTTAGGGTTAGGGTTAGGGTTAGGTTTAGAGTTTCCGTTAGGGTTTGGGTTAGAGTTAGGGTTAGGTTTAGGATTGGGGTTAGGGTTAGGGTTAGGGTTAGCGTTTCCTTTAGGGTTAGGGTTAGGGTTGGGGTTGGGGTTGGGGTTGGGGTTAGGGTTAGGGTTAGGGTTAGGGTTAGGGTTAGGGTTAGGGTTAGGGTTAGGGTTACGGTTACGGTTACGGTTAGGGTTAGGGTTAGGGTTAGGATAGGGGTTAGGGTTAGGATTGGGATTAGGGTTTGGGTTTGGGTTAGGGTTAGGGTTGGGGTTAGGGTTAGGGTTAGGATAGGGGTTAGGGTTAGGGTTAGGGTTAGGGTTAGGGTTGGGGTTGGGGTTAGGGTTAGGGTTAGGGTTAGGGTTAGGGTTAGGGTTAGGGTTAGGATTGGGGTTAGGGTTAGGGTTGGGTTAGGGTTTCGGTTAGGGTTAGGTTTAGGGTTAGGGTTAGGATTGAGCTTATAGTTAGGGTTAGGGTTACGGGTAGCCTTTAGGTTAGTGTTAGGGTTAGTGTTAGTGTTAGGGTTAGTGTTAGTGTTAGGGTTAGGGTTAGGGTTAGGGTTAGGATTGGAGTTAGGGTTAGGGTTAGTGTTTCGTTTAGGGTTAGGGTTAGGGTTAGGGTTAGGGCGAGGGCGAGGGCGAGGGCGAGGGCGAGGGCGAGGGCGAGGGCGAGGGCGAGGGCGAGGGCGAGGGCGAGGGCTAGGGCTAGGGCTAGGGCTAGGGCTAGGGCTAGGGCTAGGGCTAGGGCTAGGGCTAGGGCTAGGGCTAGGGCTAGGGTTAGGGTTAGGGTGAGGGTGAGGGTTAGGGTTAGGGTTAGGGATCCGTTAGGGTTAGGGTTAAGGTTAGGTTTCGGATTAGGGTTAGGGTTACCCTTTCGGTTAGGGTTAGGGTTAGGGTTAGGGCTAGGATTGGAGTTAGGGTTAGGGTTAGGGTTAGGGTTAGGGATCGGGTTAGGGATCGGGTTAGGATTAGGGTTAGGGTTAGGGTTAGGGTTAGGGTTAGGGTTAGGGTTAGGGTTACGGTTACGGTTACGGTTACGGTTACGGTTAGGGTTAGGGTTAGGGTTAGGGTTAGGATTAGCTTTTCGGCTAGGGTTAGGGTTAGGATTGGGGTTAGGGTTAGGTTTAGGATTGGTGTTAGGGTTTGGGTTAGGGTTAGGGATTGGTTAGGGTTATCGTTAGGGTTAGCGTTTCCGTTAGGGTTAGGGTTAGGGTTAAGGTTAGGTTTAGGGTTAGGGATCCGTTAGGGTTAGGGTTAGTATTGGGGTTAGGTTTAGGGTGACGTTTAGTGTTCCCGTTAGGGTTAGGGTTAAGGTTAGGTTTAGGGTTAGGGTTAGGGTTACCGTTTCGGTTAGGGGTAGGGGTAGGGTTAGGGTTAGGATTGGGGTTAGGGTTAGGGTTAGGGATCGGTTAGGGTTAGGGTTAGGGTTAGGGTTAGGGTTAGGATTGGGGTTAATGTTAGGTTTGGGGTTGGGGTTGGGGTTAGGGTTAGGGTTAGGTTTAGGGTTAGGGTTAGGGTTAGGGTTAGGGTGAGGGTTAGGGTTAGGGTTAGGGATCAGTTAGGGTTAGGGTTAGGGTTAGAATTGGGGTTAGGGTTAGGGTTAGTGTTTCCGTTAGGGTTAGGGTTAAGGTTAGGTTTCGGATTAGGGTTAGGGTTACCCTTTCGGTTAGGGTTAGGGTTAGGGTTAGGGTTAGGATTGGGGTTAGGGTAAGGGTTAGGGTTAGGATTGGGGTTAGGGTTGGGGTTAGGGTTGGGGTTAGGGTTGGGGTTAGGGTTAGGGATTGGTTAGGGTTATTCATAGAATCATAGAATCATAGAATCATAGCATCATAGAGTTGGAAGAGACCACAAGGGCCATCGAGTCCAACCCCCTGCCAAGCAGGAAACACCATCAGAGCACTCCTGACATATGGTTGTCAAGCCTCTGCTTAAAGACCTCCAAAGTAGGAGACTCCACCACACTCCTTGGCAGCAAATTCCACTGTCGAACAGCTCTCACTGTCAGGAAGTTCTTCCTAATGTTTAGGTGGAATCTTCTTTCTTGTAGTTTGGATCCATTGCTCCGTGTCCGCTTCTCCGGAGCAGCAGAAAACAACCTTTCTCCCTCCTCCATGTGACATCCTTTTATATATTTGAACATGGCTATCATATCACCCCTTAACCTCCTCTTCTCCAGGCTAAAAATGCCCAGCTCCCTTAGCCGTTCCTCATAAGGCATCGTTTCCAGGCCTTTGACCATTTTGGTTGCCCTCCTCTGGACACGTTCCAGTTTGTCAGTGTCCTTCTTGAATTGTGGTGCCCAGAACTGGACACAGTACTCCAGGTGTGGTCTGACCAGAGCAGAATACAGTGGCACTATTACTTCCCTTGATCTAGATGCTATACTCCTATTGATGCAGCCCAGAATTGCATTGGCTTTTTTAGCTGCCGCGTCACACTGTTGGCTCATGTCAAGTTTGTGGTCAACCAAGACTCCTAGATCCTTTTCACATGTACTGCTCTCAAGCCAGGTGTCACCCATCTTGTATTTGTGCCTCTCATTTTTTTTGCCCAAGTGCAATACTTTACATTTCTCCCTGTTAAAATTCATCTTGTTTATTTTTGCCCAGTTCTCTAATCTGTCAAGGTCGTTTTGAAGTGTGATCCTGTCCTCTGGGGTGTTAGCCACCCCTCCCAGTTTGGTGTCATCTGCAAATTTGATCAGGATGCCCTTGAGTCCATCATCCAAGTCGTTGATAAAGATGTTGAATAAGACCGGGCCCAAGACAGAACCCTGTGGCACCCCACTAGTCACTCTTCTCCAGGATGAAGAGGAACCATTGATGAGCACCCTTTGGGTTCGGTCAGTCAGCCAGTTATAAATCCACTGAGTGGTAGCATAGTCAAGACCGCATTTTACCAGCTTCTTTACAAGAATATCATGGGGCACCTTGTCAAATGCCTTGCTGAAATCAAGGTAGGCTACATCCACTGCGTTCCCTTCATCTACCAGGCTTGTAATTCTGTCAAAAAACGAGATCAGGTTAGTCTGACATGACTTATTTTTCAGAAATCCATGCTGACTATTGGTGATCACAGCATTCCTTTCTAGGTGCTCACAGACTGTTTGCTTAATGATCTGCTCCAGAATCTTCCCTGCTATTGATGTCAGACTGACTGGGCGGTAATTATTTGGGTCCTCTCTTTTCCCCTTTTTGAAAATAGGGACAACATTTGCCCTCCTCCAGTCTGCCGGGACTTCGCCTGTTCTCCAGGAATTCTCAAAGATGACTGCCAGTGGTTCTGAGATCACATCTGCCAGTTCTTTTAATACTCTTGGATGCAGTTCATCTGGCCCTGGAGACTTGAATACATCTAAACTAGCCAAATATTCTTGTACTATCTCCTTAGTTATTCTGGGCTGTGTTTCCTTTGCTGAATCATTTGCTCCAAATTCTTCAGGTCGGGCATTGTTTTCTTTATCGGAGAAGACTGAGGCAAAGAAGGCATTGAGTAGTTCAGCCCTGTTTGCATTTCACCATCTTCTCCTCTGAGTGACCCCATTGTTTCTTTGTTCTTCCTTTTGCTACGAACATACCCATAAAAGCCTTTTTTGTTGCTTTTAACCTCTCTAGCAAGCCTGAGTTCATTCTGTGCTTTAGCTTTTCTGACTTTGTGTCTACACGTGCTGGCTATTTGTTTGAATTCCTCTTTGGTGGTTTCCCCCCTTTTCCATTTTTTGTACACATCCTTTTTTAATCTTAATTCAGTTAAAAGTTCTTTAGATAGCCACCCTGGCTTCTTTAGGCACCTTCCATGTTTCCGTCTCATTGGTATTGCCTGACGTTGTGCTTTTAGTATCTCCCTCTTAACAAACTCCCAGCCATCATGAACTCCCTTTCCTTTTAGTATTGTTGTCCATGGGATCTCACCCAGCACTTCCCTAAGTTTTATGAAGTCGGCTTTCTTAAAGTCAAGAAATTGAGTCCTAGTATGCTTGGCTGCTCCTTTCTGCTGTATAGTAAACTTCAGAAGAGCATGATCACTCGCGCCTAATGATCCTTCCACTTCTACCCCACTAACCAGGTCATCAACATTGGTTAGGACCAGATCTAAAATGGCTGTTCCTCTTGTTGCTTCTCCCACTTTCTGGACAATGAAGTTGTCTGCAAGGCCAGTGAGGAATCTGTTTGACCTTATGCTCTTGGCTGAGTTTGACGTCCAACAAATGTCCGGGTAATTGAAGTCCCCCATTACTACTATCTCCCTTCCTTTTGCATGCTTGGCCATCTGTTCCAGGAAGGCATCATCTATGTCCTCCGTTTGGCTTGGGGATCTATAGTAAACTCCCACAATGAGGTCTCTGTTATTCTTCTCTCCCTTAATTTTGACCCAAATGCTCTCACTTTGGCTTTGAGGATCTAAATCTTGGATCTCTTCACAGGTATACACATCCCTGACATATAACGCCACTCCTCCTCCTTTCTTGTCTGGTCTGTTTCTCTGAAATAGATTGTATCCCCCCATTATTACATTCCAATCGTGGGACTTATCCCACCAGGTTTCAGTGATGCCTATTATGTCATATTTAGTTTGCTGTACCAAGAGCTCAAGCTCATCTTGTTTATTTCCCATGCTTTGTGCATTAGTGTACAGACATTGAAGTCCATTAATCATTCCCCCGTGTCTCTTATTTAAGGATTTTTTTCTCCCACCACTAGGTCCGCGTGCTGTTTGCTCCATTTGGTCTATGACATTTGGATGATCATCTTCATTAATTGATAGACTCCTACCTTCAGGAGCACTGTCTCCCTCCCCCACATTAGTCAGTTTAAAGCCCTCCTGATGAGGTTTCTGAGATTTTTGGCAAAAACATTTCTCCCAACCGTTGTGAGGTGCAGCCCATCACTTGCCAGAAGTCCATCTTCAAGAAACTGCAGTCCGTGATCTAAGAATCCAAACCGTTCCTGTTTACACCATTTGCGGAGCCAGCTGTTCACTTCCACTATTTTCCCCTCTCTCCCTGGGCCACGTCGTTCAACTGGGAGGACAGATGAGATGACAATTTGTGCATTTAGTTGCTTCAATTTCCTGCCGAGAGCCTCGTAGTCTCTTTTGATCTTCTGGAGGCTATTGCTTGCAGTGTCATTGGTTCCCACATGAACCAAGAGGAAGGGGTATTTGTCAGTGGGTTTTATGATTCCTTGCAGTCGTTCAGTTACATCTTGGATCTTAGCCCCGGGGAGACAGCACACTTCCCGAGACATCTTGTCAGGCCCACAGATCACTGCTTCTGTTCCCCTCAGTAGGGAATCTCCTATCACCACTACACGCCTCCTCTTGGGTTTGGTCGGGGGTCTTCCGTGAGCTGTCCGTTCCAAGGTCGCCTGCACATTCCCTGAGGACTGACTTTGCTGCTACTCTTCATATACCTGATCGACTGTAATGAGGGAGAGATCCTCAAATGGAGTCTGCTCTTCGTCTTCCATGCTAGGGGAGAGGACCTCAAAGCGATTGTGTATTTCTAAGCAATCAGAGTGAACCCTGGGCCTCCTACTTCTTTGAGTCACGTTTCTCCATATATCTGGCTCCTGTGTTGGTGAACTAGACTCCTTCTCAGGGGAGTCCCCTGTCTCCTCCTTGGTGGAGACGGTGTGCTCTGTTGCTTCCAAGAAGAGCTCCAGCTCTCTAATTCTTTGGAGCTTAGCTACACGTTCCTCCAATTGCTGGACTTTGTCCTTTAAGAGGGCAATCAACATGCAATTGCTGCAGGTAAAGCTGCCTGCAACCTTTGGCAAGATGGCAAACATTGCGCAGGAATCGCAGGCGACTGCAACTGTTCCCTCCCCTTCCATCTTGAGATCGTGTCGTTGGGGTTGGCTACAGAGGTAATCCATCATAAAAAGCTTGAAGACAGGACAAATAACTTCCCCCACACAAAAAAACACCTAGATCTCCCCAACAAACGTTTGAGACTAGCTCCCCTAAATCTAAAAGATGGATCTAACTGCGCGCGCCGCTAGGCGCGCGCCGCTGTCCTGCAAACTCTGATAAGCTCCTCCCACAGCTAATCCCCTGCCTCAACAGAAACCCTGCCCCCTCTGACCTTTACACAGGGAAAACAGCTAATCAGCCACAAGGAAACACACAGACACAAGAAAACCCTTTTTGCTCCTTCTTCAACTGATGCCCTGCAAACTCTGATAAGCTCCTCCCACAGCTAATCCCCTGGATCAACAGAAACCCTGCCCCCTCTGACCTTTACACAGGGAAAAAAGCTAATCAGCCACAAGGAAACACACAAACACAAGAAAACCCTTTTTGCTCCTTCTTCAACTGATGCCCTGCAAACTCTGATAAGCTCCTCCCACAGCTAATCCCCTGCCTCAACAGAAACCCTGCCCCCTCTGACCTTTACACAGGGAAAACAGCTAATCAGCCACAAGGAAACACACAGACACAAGAAAACCCTTTTTGCTCCTTCTTCAACTGATGCCCTGCAAACTCTGATAAGCTCCTCCCACAGCTAATCCCCTGCCTCAACAGAAACCCTGCCCCCTCTGACCTTTACACAGGGAAAACAGCTAATCAGCCACAAGGAAACACACAGACACAAGAAAACCCTTTTTGCTCCTTCTTCAACTGATGCCCTGCAAACTCTGATAAGCTCCTCCCACAGCTAATCCCCTGCCTCAACAGAAACCCTGCCCCCTCTGACCTTTACACAGGGAAAACAGCTAATCAGCCACAAGGAAACACACAGACACAAGAAAACCCTTTTTGCTCCTTCTTCAACTGATGCCCTGCAAACTCTGATAAGCTCCTCCCACAGCTAATCCCCTGGATCAACAGAAACCCTGCCCCCTCTGACCTTTACACAGGGAAAAAAGCTAATCAGCCACAAGGAAACACACAAACACAAGAAAACCCTTTTTGCTCCTTCTTCAACTGATGCCCTGCAAACTCTGATAAGCTCCTCCCACAGCTAATCCCCTGCCTCAACAGAAACCCTGCCCCCTCTGACCTTTACACAGGGAAAACAGCTAATCAGCCACAAGGAAACACACAGACACAAGAAAACCCTTTTTGCTCCTTCTTCAACTGATGCCCTGCAAACTCTGATAAGCTCCTCCCACAGCTAATCCCCTGCCTCAACAGAAACCCTGCCCCCTCTGACCTTTACACAGGGAAAACAGCTAATCAGCCACAAGGAAACACACAGACACAAGAAAACCCTTTTTGCTCCTTCTTCAACTGATGCCCTGCAAACTCTGATAAGCTCCTCCCACAGCTAATCCCCTGCCTCAACAGAAACCCTGCCCCCTCTGACCTTTACACAGGGAAAACAGCTAATCAGCCACAAGGAAACACACAGACACAAGAAAACCCTTTTTACTCCTTCTTCAACTGATGCCCTGCAAACTCTGATAAGCTCCTCCCACAGCTAATCCCCTGGATCAACAGAAACCCTGCCCCCTCTGACCTTTACACAGGGAAAAAAGCTAATCAGCCACAAGGAAACACACAGACACAAGAAAACCCTTTTTGCTCCTTCTTCAACTGATGCCCTGCAAACTCTGATAAGCTCCTCCCACAGCTAATCCCCTGCCTCAACAGAAACCCTGCCCCCTCTGACCTTTACACAGGGAAAACAGCTAATCAGCCACAAGGAAACACACAGACACAAGAAAACCCTTTTTGCTCCTTCTTCAACTGATGCCCTGCAAACTCTGATAAGCTCCTCCCACAGCTAATCCCCTGCCTCAACAGAAACCCTGCCCCCTCTGACCTTTACACAGGGAAAACAGCTAATCAGCCACAAGGAAACACACAGACACAAGAAAACCCTTTTTGCTCCTTCTTCAACTGATGCCCTGCAAACTCTGATAAGCTCCTCCCACAGCTAATCCCCTGCCTCAACAGAAACCCTGCCCCCTCTGACCTTTACACAGGGAAAACAGCTAATCAGCCACAAGGAAACACACAGACACAAGAAAACCCTTTTTGCTCCTTCTTCAACTGATGCCCTGCAAACTCTGATAAGCTCCTCCCACAGCTAATCCCCTGCCTCAACAGAAACCCTGCCCCCTCTGACCTTTACACAGGGAAAACAGCTAATCAGCCACAAGGAAACACACAGACACAAGAAAACCCTTTTTGCTCCTTCTTCAACTGATGCCCTGCAAACTCTGATAAGCTCCTCCCACAGCTAATCCCCTGCCTCAACAGAAACCCTGCCCCCTCTGACCTTTACACAGGGAAAACAGCTAATCAGCCACAAGGAAACACACAGACACAAGAAAACCCTTTTTGCTCCTTCTTCAACTGATGCCCTGCAAACTCTGATAAGCTCCTCCCACAGCTAATCCCCTGGATCAACAGAAACCCTGCCCCCTCTGACCTTTACACAGGGAAAAAAGCTAATCAGCCACAAGGAAACACACAAACACAAGAAAACCCTTTTTGCTCCTTCTTCAACTGATGCCCTGCAAACTCTGATAAGCTCCTCCCACAGCTAATCCCCTGCCTCAACAGAAACCCTGCCCCCTCTGACCTTTACACAGGGAAAACAGCTAATCAGCCACAAGGAAACACACAGACACAAGAAAACCCTTTTTGCTCCTTCTTCAACTGATGCCCTGCAAACTCTGATAAGCTCCTCCCACAGCTAATCCCCTGCCTCAACAGAAACCCTGCCCCCTCTGACCTTTACACAGGGAAAACAGCTAATCAGCCACAAGGAAACACACAGACACAAGAAAACCCTTTTTGCTCCTTCTTCAACTGATGCCCTGCAAACTCTGATAAGCTCCTCCCACAGCTAATCCCCTGCCTCAACAGAAACCCTGCCCCCTCTGACCTTTACACAGGGAAAACAGCTAATCAGCCACAAGGAAACACACAGACACAAGAAAACCCTTTTTGCTCCTTCTTCAACTGATGCCCTGCAAACTCTGATAAGCTCCTCCCACAGCTAATCCCCTGGATCAACAGAAACCCTGCCCCCTCTGACCTTTACACAGGGAAAAAAGCTAATCAGCCACAAGGAAACACACAGACACAAGAAAACCCTTTTTGCTCCTTCTTCAACTGATGCCCTGCAAACTCTGATAAGCTCCTCCCACAGCTAATCCCCTGCCTCAACAGAAACCCTGCCCCCTCTGACCTTTACACAGGGAAAACAGCTAATCAGCCACAAGGAAACACACAGACACAAGAAAACCCTTTTTGCTCCTTCTTCAACTGATGCCCTGCAAACTCTGATAAGCTCCTCCCACAGCTAATCCCCTGCCTCAACAGAAACCCTGCCCCCTCTGACCTTTACACAGGGAAAACAGCTAATCAGCCACAAGGAAACACACAGACACAAGAAAACCCTTTTTGCTCCTTCTTCAACTGATGCCCTGCAAACTCTGATAAGCTCCTCCCACAGCTAATCCCCTGCCTCAACAGAAACCCTGCCCCCTCTGACCTTTACACAGGGAAAACAGCTAATCAGCCACAAGGAAACACACAGACACAAGAAAACCCTTTTTGCTCCTTCTTCAACTGATGCCCTGCAAACTCTGATAAGCTCCTCCCACAGCTAATCCCCTGCCTCAACAGAAACCCTGCCCCCTCTGACCTTGTTAGGGTTTGCGTTTTCGTTAGGGTTAGGGTTAGGGTTAGGGTTAGGGTTAGGGTTAGGGTTAGGGTTAAGGTTAGGTTTAGGGTTAGGGATCCGTTAGGATTAGTGTTAGGGTTAGTATTGGGGTTAGGGTTAGGGATAGGTTTAGTGTTCCCGTTAGGGTTAGGGTTAAGCTTAGGTTTAGGGTTAGAGTTAGGGTTACCGTTTCGGTTAGGGGTAGGGTTAGGGTTAGGATTGGGGTTAGGGTTAGGGTTAGGGATCGGTTAGGTTTAGGGTTAGGGTTAGGGTTAGGATTGGGGTTAATGTTAGGTTTGGGGTTGGGGTTAGGGTTAGGGTTAGGGTTAGGGTTAGGGTTAGGGATCCGTTAGGGTTAGGGTTAGAATTGGGGTTAGGGTTAGTGTTTCCGTTAGGGTTAGGGTTAAGGTTAGGTTTCGGATTAGGGTTAGGGTTACCCTTTCGGTTAGGGTTAGGGTTAGGGTTAGGGTTAGGATTGGGGTTAGGGTTAGGGTTAGGATTGGGGTTAGGGTTGGGGTTAGGGTTAGGGTTAGGGTTAGGGATCGGGTTAGGGATCGGGTTAGGATTAGGGTTAGGGTTAGGGTTAGTGTTAGGGTTAGGGTTAG
>NC_138762.1:114494165-114496665 GCF_965113315.1 Podarcis vaucheri
GGGTTGGGGTTAGGGTTAGGGTTAAGATTAGGGTTAGGGTTAGGGTTACTGTTTCGGTTAGGGTTAGGGTTAGGGTTAGGGTTAGGGTTAGGGTTAGGGTTAGGATTGGAGTTAGGGTTAGGAATGGAGTTAGGGTTAGGGTTAGCGTTTCGTTTAGGGTTAGGGTTAGGGTTAGGTTTAGAGTTTCCGTTAGGGTTAGGGTTAGGGTTGGGGTTAGGGTTAGGGTTAGGGTTAGGGTTAGGGTTACGGTTACGGTTAGGGTTAGGGTTAGGGTTAGGGTTAGGGTTACGGTTAGGGTTCAGGTTAAGGTTAGGGATAGGGTTAGGGTTAGGGTTAGGTTTAGCATTTCGATTAGGGTTAGGGTTAAGGTTAGTTTTAGGGTTAGGGTTAGTGTTAGGGTTAGGGTTAGGGTAACGATTTCGGTTAGGGTTAGGGTTACGGTTAGGGTTACGGTTAGGGTTACGGTTAGGGTTACGGTTACGGTTAGGGTTACGGTTAGGGTTACGGTTAGGGTTAGGGTTAGGGTTAGGGTTAGGGTTAGGGTTAGGGTTAGGGTTCGGTTTCAGGTTCAGGTTCAGGTTAGGGATAGGGTTAGGGTTAGGGTTAGGGTTATGTTTAGCGTTTCCATTAGGGTTAGGGTTAAGGTTAGTTTTAGGGTTAGGGTTAGGGTTAGGGTTAGGGTTAGGGTAACCATTTCGGTTAGGGTTAGGGTTAGGGAGAGGGTTAGGGTTAGGGTTAGGATTGGGATTTGGGTTTGGGTTAGGGTTAGGGTTGGGGTTAGGGTTAGGGTTAGGATAGGGGTTAGGGTTAGGGTTAGGGTTAGGGTTAGGGTTAGGGTTAGGGTTAGGGTTGGGGTTAGGGTTAGGGTTAGGGTTAGGGTTAGGATTGGGGTTAGGGTTAGGGTTGGGTTAGGGTTTCGGTTAGGGTTAGGTTTAGGGTTAGGATTGGGATTAGGGTTTGGGTTAGGGTTAGGGTTGGGGTTAGGGTTAGGGTTAGGATAGGGGTTAGGGTTAGGGTTAGGGTTAGGGTTAGGGTTAGGGTTAGGGTTGGGGTTGGGGTTAGGGTTAGGGTTAGGATTGGGGTTAGGGTTAGGGTTGGGTTAGGGTTTCGGTTAGGGTTAGGTTTAGGGTTAGGGTTAGGATTGAGGTTATAGTTAGGGTTAGGGTTACGGGTAGCCTTTAGGTTAGTGTTAGGGTTAGTGTTAGTGTTAGGGTTAGTGTTAGTGTTAGGGTTAGGGTTAGGGTTAGGGTTAGGGTTAGGGTTAGGGTTAGGATTGGGGTTAGGGTTAGAGTTAGGGTTAGGATTGGGGTTAGGGTTAGGGTTAGGGTTAGGGTTAGGGTTAGGGTTAGGGTTAGGGTGAGGGCTAGGGCTAGGGCTAGGGCTAGGGCTAGGGCTAGGGCTAGGGCTAGAGCTAGAGCTAGGGCTAGGGCTAGGGCTAGGGCTAGGGCTAGGGTTAGGGTTAGGGTTAGGGTTAGGGTTAGGGTTAGGGTTAGGGTTAGGGTGAGGGTTAGGGTTAGGGTTAGGGTTAGGGATCCGTTAGGGTTAGGGTTAGGGTTAGAATTGGGGTTAGGGTTAGGGTTAGGGTTAGTGTTTCCGTTAGGGTTAGGGTTAAGGTTAGGTTTCGGATTAGGGTTAGGGTTACCCTTTCGGTTAGGGTTAGGGTTAGGGTTAGGATTGGGGTTAGGGTTAGGGTTAGGGTTAGGATTAGGATTGGGGTTAGGGTTAGGGTTAGGGTTAGTGTTAGGGTTAGGGTTAGGGTTAGGGATCGGGTTAGGGTTAGGGTTAGGGTTAGGGTTAGGGTTAGGGTTAGCTTTTCGGCTAGGGTTAGGGTTAGGATTGGGGTTAGGGTTTGGGTTAGGGTTAGGGATTGGTTAGGGTTATCGTTAGGGTTAGCGTTTCCGTTAGGGTTAGGGTTAGGGTTAGGGTTAAGGTTAGGTTTAGGGTTAGGGATCCGTTAGGGTTAGGGTTAGGGTTAGGGTAACCATTTCCGTTAGGGTTAGGGTTAGGGTTAGGGAGAGGGTTAGGGTTAGGATTGGGATTAGGGTTTGGGTTAGGGTTAGGGATAGGGTTAGGGTTAGGATAGGGGTTAGGGTTAGGGTTAGGGTTAGGGTTAGGGTTAGGGTTAGGGTTGGGGTTAGGGTTAGGGTTAGGGTTAGGGTTAGGATTGGGGTTAGGGTTAGGGTTGGGTTAGGGTTTCGGTTAGGGTTAGGTTTAGGGTTAGGGTTAGGATTGAGGTTATAGTTAGGGTTAGGGTTACGGGTAGCCTTTAGGTTAGTGTTAGGGTTAGTGTTACTGTTAGGGTTAGTGTTAGGGTTAGGGTTAGGGTTAGGGTTAGGATTGGGGTTAGGGTTAGAGTTAGGGTTAGGATTGGGGTTAGGGTTAGGGTTAGGGTTAGGGTTAGGGCGAGGGCGAGGGCTAGGGCTAGGGCTAGGGCTAGGGCTAGGGCTAGGGCTAGGGCTAGGGCTAGGGCTAGGGCGAGGGTGAGGGTGAGGGTGAGGGT
>NC_138762.1:114501665-114511665 GCF_965113315.1 Podarcis vaucheri
TTAGGGTTAGGGATAGGATTGGGGTTAGGGTTAGAGTTAGGGTTAGGATTGGGGTTAGGGTTAGGGTTAGGGTTAGGGTTAGGGTGAGGGCTAGGGCTAGGGCTAGGGCTAGGGCTAGGGTTAGGGCTAGGGCTAGGGCTAGGGTTAGGGTTAGGGTTAGGGTTAGGGTTAGGGTTAGGGTTAGGGTGAGGGTGAGGGTTAGGGTTAGGGTTAGAATTGGGGTTAGGGTTAGGGTTAGTGTTTCCGTTAGGCTTAGGGTTAAAGTTAGGTTTCGGATTAGGGTTAGGGTTACCCTTTCGGTTAGGGTTAGGGTTAGGGTTAGGGTTAGGGTTAGGATTGGGGTTAGGGTTAGGGTTAGGGTTAGGGTTAGGATTAGGATTGGGGTTAGGGTTAGGGTTAGGGTTAGTGTTAGGGTTAGGGTTAGGGTTAGGGTTAGGGTTAGGGTTAGGGATCGGGTTAGGGTTAGGATTGGGGTTAGGGTTAGGGTTAGGGTTAGGGTTAGGATTAGGATTGGGGTTAGGGTTAGGGTTAGGGTTAGTGTTAGGGTTAGGGTTAGGGTTAGGGTTAGGGTTAGGGTTAGGATTGGGGTTAGGGTTTCGGTTAGGGTTAGGGATTGGTTAGGGTTATTGTTAGGGTTAGGGTTAGGGTTAAGGTTAGGTTTAGGGTTAGGGATCCGTTAGGGTTAGGGTTAGGGTTAGGGTTAGGGTAACCATTTCCATTAGGGTTAGGGTTAGGGAGAGGGTGAGGGTTAGGATTGGGATTAGGGTTTGGGTTAGGGTTAGGGATAGGGTTAGGGATAGGGTTAGGGTTAGGATAGGGGTTAGGGTTAGGGTTAGGGTTAGGGTTAGGGTTAGGGTTAGGGTTAGGGTTAGGGTTGGGGTTAGGGTTAGGGTTAGGGTTAGGGTTAGGGTTAGGGTTAGGATTGGGGTTAGTGTTAGGGTTGGGTTAGGGTTTCGGTTAGGGTTAGGTTTAGGGTTAGGGTTAGGATTGAGGTTATAGTTAGGGTTAGGGTTACGGGTAGCCTTTAGGTTAGTGTTAGGGTTAGTGTTAGTGTTAGGGTTAGGGTTAGGGTTAGGGTTAGGGTTAGTGTTAGGGTTAGTGTTAGGGTTAGGGTTAGGGTTAGGGTTAGGGTTAGGATTGGGGTTAGGGTTAGAGTTAGGGTTAGGATTGGGGTTAGGGTTAGGGTTAGGGTTAGGGTTAGGGCGAGGGCTAGGGCTAGGGCTAGGGCTAGGGCTAGGGCGAGGGTGAGGGTGAGGGTGAGGGTGAGGGTTAGGGTTAGGGTTAGGGATCCGTTAGGGTTAGGGTTAGGGTTAGAATTGGGGTTAGGGTTAGTGTTTCCGTTAGGGTTAGGGTTAAGGTTAGGTTTCGGATTAGGGTTAGGGTTACCCTTTCGGTTAGGGTTAGGGTTAGGGTTAGGGTTAGGATTGGGGTTAGGGTTAGGGTTAGGGTTAGGGTTAGGATTAGGATTGGGGTTAGGGTTAGGGTTAGGGTTAGGGTTAGGGTTAGGGTTAGGGATCGGGTTAGGCTTAGGGTTAGGCTTAGGGTTAGGGTTAGGATTGGGGTTAGGGTTAGGGTTAGGATAGGGGTTAGGGTCTGGGTTAGGGTTAGGGATTGGTTAGGGTTATCGTTAGGGTTAGCGTTTCCGTTAGGGTTAGGCTTAGGGTTAAGGTTAGGTTTAGGGTTAGGGATCCGTTAGGGTTAGGGTTAGTATTGGGGTTAGGGTTAGGGTTAGGTTTAGTGTTCCCGTTAGGGTTAGGGTTAAGGTTAGGTTTAGGGTTAGGGTTAGGGTTACCGTTTCGGTTAGTGGTAGGGTTAGGGTTAGGGTTAGCATTTCGCTTAGGGTTAGGGTTAGCATTGGGGTTGGGGATAGGGTTTTGGTTAGGGTTAGGGTTAGGGTTAGGGTTACGGTTAGTGTTACGGTTGGAGTTAGGGTTAGGGTTAGGATTGGGGTTAAGGTAAGGATTAGAGTTTCGGTTAGGGTTAGGGTTAGGGTTAGGGTTAGAGTTGGGGTTCGGGTTAGGGTTAGGGTTTCGGTTAGGGTAAGGATTGGGGTTATGGTTTTGGTTAGGGTTAGGGTTAGGATAGCCTTTAGTTTAGTGTTAGGGTTAGGGTTAGTGTTAGTGTTAGGTTTAGGGTTTTGGTTTGGGTTAGGTTCAGGGTTAGGGTTAGGGTTAGGATTGGGGTTATGGTTAGGGTTAGGGTTTGGGGTAGGCTTTAGGTTAGGGTTAGGGTTAGCGTTTCGCTTAGGGTTAGGGTTGGGGTTGGGGTTAGCGTTTCGGTTAGGGTTAGGGTTAGGTTTAGGTTTAGGGTTAGGGTTAGGCTTAATGTTAGGGTTACGGTTAGTGTTAGGGTTAGAGTTAGGGTTAGGGTTAGGGTTAGGATTGGGGTTAGGGTAAGGATTAGAGTTTCGGTTAGGGTTAGGGTTGGGGTTGGGGTTAGGGTTAGGGTTACTGTTTCGGTTAGGGTTAGGGTTAGGGTTAGGGTTAGGATTGGAGTTAGGGTTAGGGTTAGCGTTTCGTTTAGGGTTAGGGTTAGGGTTAGGGTTAGGGTTAGGGTTAGGTTTAGAGTTTCCGTTAGGGTTTGGGTTAGAGTTAGGGTTATGTTTAGGATTGGGGTTAGGGTTAGGGTTAGGGTTAGCGTTTCCTTTAGGTATAGGGTTAGGGTTAGGGTTGGGGTTAGGGTTAGGGTTAGGGTTAGGGTTAGGGTTAGGGTTACGGTTAGGGTTAGGGATCGGGTTAGGCTTAGGGTTAGGCTTAGGGTTAGGGTTAGGATTGGGGTTAGGGTTAGGGTTAGGATAGGGGTTAGGGTTTGGGTTAGGGTTAGGGATTGGTTAGGGTTATCGTTAGGGTTAGCGTTTCCGTTAGGGTTAGGCTTAGGGTTAAGGTTAGGTTTAGGGTTAGGGATCCGTTAGGGTTAGGGTTAGTATTGGGGTTAGGGTTAGGGTTAGGTTTAGTGTTCCCGTTAGGGTTAGGGTTAAGGTTAGGTTTAGGGTTAGGGTTAGGGTTACCGTTTCGGTTAGTGGTAGGGTTAGGGTTAGGGTTAGCATTTCGCTTAGGGTTAGGGTTAGCATTGGGGTTGGGGATAGGGTTTTGGTTAGGGTTAGGGTTAGGGTTACGGTTAGTGTTACGGTTGGAGTTAGGGTTAGGGTTAGGATTGGGGTTAAGGTAAGGATTAGAGTTTCGGTTAGGGTTAGGGTTAGGGTTAGGGTTAGAGTTGGGGTTCGGGTTAGGGTTAGGGTTTCGGTTAGGGTAAGGATTGGGGTTATGGTTTTGGTTAGGGTTAGGGTTAGGATAGCCTTTAGTTTAGTGTTAGGGTTAGGGTTAGTGTTAGTGTTAGGTTTAGGGTTTTGGTTTGGGTTAGGTTCAGGGTTAGGGTTAGGGTTAGGATTGGGGTTATGGTTAGGGTTAGGGTTTGGGGTAGGCTTTAGGTTAGGGTTAGGGTTAGCGTTTCGCTTAGGGTTAGGGTTGGGGTTGGGGTTAGCGTTTCGGTTAGGGTTAGGGTTAGGGTTAGGGTTAGGTTTAGGTTTAGGGTTAGGGTTAGGCTTAATGTTAGGGTTACGGTTAGTGTTAGGGTTAGAGTTAGGGTTAGGGTTAGGGTTAGGATTGGGGTTAGGGTAAGGATTAGAGTTTCGGTTAGGGTTAGGGTTGGGGTTGGGGTTGGGGTTAGGGTTAGGGTTACTGTTTCGGTTAGGGTTAGGGTTAGGGTTAGGGTTAGGATTGGAGTTAGGGTTAGGGTTAGCGTTTCGTTTAGGGTTAGGGTTAGGGTTAGGGTTAGGGTTAGGGTTAGGGTTAGGGTTAGGGTTAGGGTTAGGTTTAGAGTTTCCGTTAGGGTTTGGGTTAGAGTTAGGGTTATGTTTAGGATTGGGGTTAGGGTTAGGGTTAGGGTTAGCGTTTCCTTTAGGTATAGGGTTAGGGTTAGGGTTGGGGTTAGGGTTAGGGTTAGGGTTAGGGTTAGGGTTAGGGTTACGGTTAGGGTTACGGTTAGGGTTACGGTTACAGGTTACGGTTACGGTTACGGTTACGGTTAGGGTTAGGGTTAGGGTTTCGGTTAGGGTTAGGTTTAGGGTTAGGGTTAGGATTGAGGTTATAGTTAGGGTTAGGGTTACGGGTAGCCTTTAGGTTAGTGTTAGGGTTAGGGTTAGGGTTAGGGTTAGGGTTAGGGTTAGGATTGGGTTTAGGGTTAGAGTTAGGGTTAGGGTTAGGATTGGGGTTAGGGTTAGGGTTAGGGTTACGATTGGGGTTAGGGTTAGGGATCGGTTAGGGTTAGGGTTAGAGTTTTAGGGTTAGGGTTAGGGTTAGGGCTTGGGCTAGGGCTAGGGCTAGGGCTAGGGCTAGGGCTAGGGCTAGGGTTAGGGTTAGGGTTAGGGTGAGGGTTAGGGTTAGGGTTAGGGATCCGTTAGGGTTAGGGTTAGAATAGGGGTTAGGGTTAGGGTTAGGGTTAGTGTTTCCGTTAGGTTTAGGGTTAAGGTTAGGTTTCGGATTAGGGTTAGGGTTACCCTTTCGGTTAGGGTTAGGGTTAGGGTTAGGGTTAGGATTGGGGTTAGGGTTAGGGTTAGGGTTAGGATTGGGGTTAGTGTTACGGTTAGAGTTAGAGTTAGGGTTAGGTTTAGGGATAGGGTTAGGGTTAGGGTTAGCGTTTCGCTTAGGGTTAGGGTTAGGGTTGGGGTTGGGGTTGGGGTTAGCGTTTCGGTTAGGGTTAGGGTTAGGGTTAGGGTTAGGTTTAGGGTTAGGGTTAGGCTTAATGTTAGGGTTACAGTTAGTGTTACGGTTAGAGTTAGGGTTAGGGTTAGGATTGGGGTTAGGGTAAGGATTAGAGTTTCGGTTAGGGTTAGGGTTGGGGTTAGGGTTAGGGTTAGGGTTACTGTTTCGGTTAGGGTTAGGGTTAGGGTTAGGATTGGAGTTAGGGTTAGGGTTAGCGTTTCGTTTAGGGTTAGGGTTAGGGTTAGGGTTAGGGTTAGGTTTGGAGTTTCCGTTAGGGTTTGGGTTAGAGTTAGGCTTAGGTTTAGGATTGGGGTTAGGGTTAGGGTTAGCGTTTCCTTTAGGGTTAGGGTTAGGGTTAGGGTTAGGGTTGGGGTTAGGGTTAGGGTTAGGGTTAGGGTTACAGTTAGGGTTACGGTTACGGTTAGGGTTAGGGTTAGGGTTACTGTTAGGGTTAGGGTTAGGATTAGGGTTAGGGTTAGGGTTAGGGTTGAGGTTAAGGTTAAGGTTAGTGTCAGGGGTTCAGGAGCAGAGGCGAGGGAAAGGGAGGAAACAGAGAGCGAGGGGGAGGAGGCAGAAGAAAGGATGAGTGATGACGACGACCCGAGATCTCCAAGTCTTTCCAGTGAATCAGAAGATTCACAAAGAGGAGCACCAGTGGCCAGGGCAAGGGGGGAGACTAGGGGGACACCCCAGGAAGAAAGAGCCCGAGGGGACTCAGAGGAGAGCAGTTGGAGATCGGGACCCACGTCACCGCCAGAGAGTAGGGAAGAGGAAGAGCGCCAGGGAGCTAGCGCTGGCAGCTCGCAACAGGAGGGAGGGCACGAGTCAGGAGTGGCCACACCTTCATCGGGGAGCGAAGTGACGGTTAGACGGAAGGTGGAAGGTTGGGCGCGCGCGCCAAGTTCAAATGCACAGGAAGGTGGCGCAGTAGGCAGCCCGGAAAGGGAGCCAGGTCCTAAAGCCCGGCGCAAGGAGACAGGGGAGTCAGGGGGGTCAGCGTCAGAAGAATCCCGGAAGGAAGAGACCCAGGGGGGGGGCAGAGGGACCCAGAGGAGAACTGTCAGGCGGAAAAGGTGGAGCAGGGCTAGGATATTAAGTTGGTGCGCAAGGGGCGGAGACTCAGAAGGAGCTTCGCCGACCTAAGCATAAGGCGTAGGGTTGCACGCAGCAGCTCAAGAATGGAGACTGTAACTCAATAAAGACTTTTATTTAACGACCGCTGGCTAGCGTGATCCTCTGTGAGCTAGGATCTGGAAGTAACCCTGACAGTAAGCTCCTTCTCACCAAATTGTGGACATCCAAGACCTCGCGGAGAGGAGGGAAAGCGGGTGCCTACAAGAGAGCTCACGAACGGTAGACAATATGACGGCCGAACAGCAAATAACGGAACTCAGAGACGCGGTTTCACGACTGACTGCCGAGGCGGTGGCGTCCAGGAAGAGAGAGGAGGACGCAGCTGCCGCCTACAGGGATCTCCAGGTCAGGTTGGACGTGCTTATGAAGCAGGGGCAACAGACACCCAAATCAGAGGGGATTGGGTTGGGGAGACGCACAGGCGGTCTGGTCTCGCACTTCGATGGGAATTTGCAACAGTACCCCAATTTTAGAGCAGACGTAATGTGTGCACTGCAACTACTGCACAAAGACTTTAGAGATGAACAAGAGAAAGTGGGGTTCATCATGTCCCATTTGCATGGAGACGCTAAAGCATGGCTGCGCAATTTGTGGAGGGATAAAGATCCTGCGCTCCAAAATGCGGACGCCTTTATTAAAGCGATGGATGGATGTTTTTTATCAAGCATTGACGTGGATCTTGCCCGAAGGGAGGTGCATGGACTAAGGCAAGGGAGGGCCAGCGTACGGCAATATCATGCCCGCTTTTTCGCTTTGGTCAGTGCCCTGGAATGGGACAGAGATTCGGCTCCCGTCAGAGACCTTTTTTGGGAGGGCTTGAACAGCTCGGTGAAAGATGAGATTGCAAGGGGGGAGAGACCCCGGACCACGCAGGAGATCGTTCAGAGGGCGCTGGCGGTGGGAGTGCGGCTGGAAGAACGTCCGTGGAGCAGGGACGAAGGGCGCAGCGGGCGCGAACCAGCCAGGGGCTCCTCCTTCCTCAATCCACGCCTCCAACAGGGGGAGGGGTGGAACCGATGGAGGTTGGGAGTGCAAGGGCTCAGTCAGCAGCCAGAGCCCTAGCACCGGCAGCAGTGAAAGCGAAGCCTCCTAGAGGGAACAGGAAGTGTTACATCTGCGAGGATCCAGGGCATATGGCGAAAGAGTGTCCCCGGAGGCTCCACAAGCACACTGCAGCCTCAGCAATGGTGACTGCAGCAACGCAGCACGGAGAACCACAGCAGGGAAACGACGATGTCTGGCTGGAAGAGGAGGCACTGGGGCCCAGCCAGACGTGTCAGTGAAGCAGTCCCCAGAGATTTTGCCGCCCATGGACCCCCTCCCGCCCAAGCCAGTAGTGAAGCTCACCGCATCGCTCCAGCTACCCAATGGAATCACCATGGAAGTGCCAATCACCGTCGACTCAGGAAGCAATGCAGACTTCATAGGGCAGGACTTTGTCGACCGGCACGCTATACAGTTGCTGCCTGCCACGCTGCCCCTGCAGGTTGTCACGGTGGATGGCAGGGAGCTGTTAGGGGGGCAAGTGGTGAAGCAGACGCCACCTATGGTGCTGCGGCTTGGAAATCACAAGGAAATCATCAGCTTCAACGTCACTCAACTCTCGGACACGCCTATTGTATTGGGCATGAGTTGGCTGGACAAGCACAGCCCGACGCTGGCTTGGTACCAGAGACAGCTGACCTTCGGCTCTTCCTTTTGTGCTGAACACTGTATCATGCCCCAGCAGGAAGGGGAGCAAGAGGAGTCACAGCTGCTGCTCGGCACGCTGCAAGCGATTCCCCACAAGTACGCAGAATTTTTGGAGGTTTTCTGCGAGAAGGAGGCAGACAAGCTACCCCCCCACAGACCATATGACTGCAAAATTGACCTGCTGCCGGGGGCGGCGCTGCCCAAAGGGAAGCTGTATTCCATGTCTGAAGACGAACTGCAGGAACTCAAAGAGTTCATTGATCATAATTTGAAGCGCGGGTTCATCCGAGAATCCCAGGCAGCGGGGGGCAGTCCTGTATTCTTTGTGAAGAAGCGAGACACGCCCCAGAAAAGGCTCGTAGTGGACTACCGCATTTTGAACAGTGTCACCAAGCCATCGGACTTCCCCATGCCCCGGATCGACGACCTCCTCGCGAAAGTACGCAAGGGCAGCGTGTTCACCAAGTTGGACCTGCGAGGGGCGTACAACCTCATTCGCATGCGGGAGGGAGATGAGTGGAAGACAGCCATGTTCACGCCCCTGGGCACCTACGAATATAGAGTTATGCCTTTTGGATTGCAAAATGGCTCCCACGTTTTTCAAGCTTTCATGCATCACGTGTTGGCGGGGCTCCTCTACAAGACGTGCGTCTGTTTCTTGGATGACATCCTGATCTTTTCGGAATCGCAGCAGGAGCATGACAGACACGTCAGGGAAGTGCTGAGCAGGCTACAGCAACATAGGCTTTACGCCAAGCTGGAGAAGTGCCAATTCGACGTGACGGAGGTAGATTTCCTGGGCTACAAGTTGTCTGACAAGGGGCTCGCCATGGACAGCGCCAAGGTTCGAGCGGTGTTGGATTGGAAAAGCCCACGCAACCGGAAGGAGGTCCAACGGTTTGTCGGCTTCGCGAACTTCTATCGCAAGTTCATCAAGGGCTTCGCTATGCAGACAGCGGCCATTACGGACACGCTCAGTTCCAAGAAAAAGAAGTTCATCTGGACAGCGCAGGCGGAGCAGTCCTTTCAGGCACTCAAGCGTCTTTTCGCATCGGAGGAACAGCTGCTTCATGTCGACCCCAGCAGGCCGTTGAGAGTTGAAACAGACGCCTCGGACAGGGCCGTCGGAGCAGTCCTGTTGCAAGAGGACCCGCAGGGGGTTTGGAGGCCCGGAGCGTTTTACTCCAGGAAGCTCAGCAAGTCCGAACAGAACTACACCATCTGGGACAGGGAGTTGCTAGCGATTCATGCAGCATTCAAAGCATGGAGGCACTTCCTGATTGGAGCCAAGCACACGGTGCAGGTCTGCACGGACCACAAGAATCTGGAGCACTGGCGCACGGCACAGTTCCTGAACCAGAGGCAGATACGTTGGGCTGAGTTCTTTGCGAACTTCGACTTCCGAATAGAGTATGTCCCGGGGGACACCAACATCATGGCGGACGCGCTCTCCCGTAAGCCACAGTATCTGGAGGACGCCACGCCAGCGGCCGCCATGCACATCTTCGCACCAACAGTGTGGGCGTGCGCTGCGGCAACAGTTGACCTGGAGGCGGTGCGACGAGCGTTGCAGAATGACTCCTTCGCGCAAGCAAAGATGGCAGAGATGCAAAGGGGCACGGCAGCGACCGACGGGTTCCAGCTGAGAGATGGATTGCTCATCCGTAAAGGGGCCATCTACGTGCCGGGAGACGAACTTCGCGCCAAGGTACTGCATCAGCTGCACGACGCGCCCACTGCCGGGCACTTTGGCAAGGAGAAGACGGTGGAATTAGTCGCCAGGGATTTCTGGTGGCCCGGAATGAGAGGGGAGGTCGCGGACTACGTGGCGAGGTGCGACACCTGCCAGAGGGCCAAACCAGTGCACAGACCGCCGGCCGGACTGTTGGAACCGCTGCAAACTCCGGTCGAGCCATGGGAGAGAGTCGCCCTGGACTTCGTCACGGATCTGCCCAGCTCGAGGGGCAAGACGGCCGTGCTGGTGGTGGTGGACTTGTTCTCCAAGATGGCACATTTCATCCCGTGTGCGAAGGTGGCCACGGCGGAACAAACCGCCAAACTGTTCATAGACCACGTGTTCAAGGTTCACGGTCTGCCACGGTCTATTCTGTCCGACCGCGGGCGGCAGTTCATCTCGAATTTCTGGCAGAAGCTGATGGGCTTCCTAAACGTCAAGATCAACCTGGCGTCGGCGAGACACCCGCAGACCAACGGGCAAGCGGAGCGGGTCAATGCCATCATGCAGCAGTACCTGAGATGCTATGCGAATCAACAGCCGGCGACGTGGGTGGATTACCTGCCGCTCGCCGAGTTCGCCTACAACAACACGAAGCACGTGTCCACGGGGGTCACGCCGTTCTTCGCCAACAACGGGAGGCACCCCAGAACCTTCCCGGGACTGGAAAGAATGGGGGAGGGGGAGCCGCAAACAGCAGATGCATTCGCGTCGGAGTTGCAGGAGGTCCACGATCAGC
>NC_138762.1:114521665-114524165 GCF_965113315.1 Podarcis vaucheri
TAGGGTTGGGGTAGAGATAGGGATAGGGATAGGGATAGGGATAGTGTTAGGGTTACGGATAGGGTTACGGTTAGTGTTATTGTTAGTGTTAGTGTTAGGGTTAGGGTTAGGGTTAGCATTTCGGTTAGGGTTAGGGTTAGGGTTAGGGTTAGGGTTACGGTTACAGTTAGGGTTAGGGTTTGGTTTAGGGTTAGGGTTACGTTTAGGGTAAGGGTTAGAATTGGGGTTGGGGTTAGTGTTAGGGTTAGGGTTAGGGTTAGGATTGGAGTTAGGGTTAGGGTTAGGGTTAGGGTTAGGGTTAGGGTTAGGGTTAGAGTTTCGGTTAGGCTTAGGGTTACGGTTAGTGTTACGGTTAGGGTTAGGGTTAGAGTTAGCTTTTAAGTTAGGGTTAGGGTTAGGGCTAGGGTTAGGGTTGGGGTTAGGGTTAGGGTTGGGGTAGGGATAGGGATATGGATAGGGATATGGATAGGGATAGGGTTAGGGTTAGGGTTAGGGTTAGGGTTAGGGTTAGGGTTAGGGTTAGGGTTAGGGTTAGGGTTAGCGTTTCGGTTAGGGTTAGGGTTAGGGTTAGGGTTGGGGTTACGGTTAGGGTTATTGTTAGGGTTAGGGTTAACGTTTCTCTAAGGGTTAGGGTTAGGGTTAGGGTTACGGTTACGGTTAGGGTTAGGGTTTGGTTTAGGGTTAGGGTTAGGTTTAGGGTAACGGTTAGAATTGGGGTTGGGGTTAGTGTTAGGGTTAGGGTTAGGGTTAGGGTTAGGATTGGAGTTAGGGTTAGGGTTAGGGTTAGGGTTGGGGTTAGGGTTAGGGTTGGGGTTAGGGTTGGGGTAGGTATAGGGATATGGATATGGATAGGGATAGGGTTAGGGTTAGGGTTAGGGTTAGGGTTAGGGTTAGGGTTAGGGTTAGCGTTTCGGTTAGGGTTAGGGTTAGGGTTGGGGTTACGTTTAGGGTTATTGTTAGGGTTAGGGTTAGGGTTAGGGTTGGGGTTACGGTTAGGGTTATTGTTAGGGTTAGGGTTAACGTTTCTCTAAGGGTTAGGGTTAGGGTTACGGTTAGGGTTAGGGTTAGGGTAAGGGTAAGGGTTAGGGTTAGGGTTAGGGTTAGGGTTAGGGTTAGGGTTAGGGTTAGGGTTAGGGTTACGGTTACGGTTACGGTTAGGGTTAGGGTTTGGTTTAGGGTTAGGGTTAGGTTTAGGGTAACGGTTAGAATTGGGGTTGGGGTTAGTGTTAGGGTTAGGGTTAGGGTTAGGATTGGAGTTAGGGTTAGGGTTAGAGTTAGGGTTAGCTTTTAAGTTAGGGTTAGGGTTAGGGCTAGGGTTAGGGTTGGGGTTAGGGTTGGGGTAGGTATAGGGATATGGATATGGATAGGGATAGGGTTAGGATTAGGGTTAGGGTTAGGGTTAGGGTTAGGGTTAGCGTTTCGGTTAGGGTTAGGGTTAGGGTTGGGGTTACGGTTAGGGTTATTGTTAGGGTTAGGGTAAGGGTTAGGGTTAGCGTTTCGGTAAGGGTTAGGGTTAGGGTTAGGGTTAGGGTTGGTGTTAGGGTTAGGGTTAGGATTAGGGTTAGGGTTAGGGTTAGGGTTAGGGTTAGGGTTAGGGTTAGGGTTAGGGTTAGGGTTTCGGTTAGGCTTAGGGTTACGGTTAGTGTTACGGTTAGGGTTAGGGTTAGAGTTAGGGATAAGGTTAGGGTTAGGGTTAGGGTTAGGGTTGGGGTTGGGGTTGGGGTTAGGGTTAGGGTTAGGGTTAGGGTTAGGGTTAGGGTTAGGGTTAGGGTTGGGGTTAGCGTTTCGGTTAGGGTTAGGGTTAGGGTTAGGGTTAGGGTTAGGGTTAGGGTTAGGGTTAGCGTTTCTCTAAGGGTTAGGGTTAGGGTTACGGTTAGGGTTAGGGTAAGGGTAAGGGTAAGGGTAAGGGATAGGGTTAGGGTTAGGGTTAGGGTTAGGGTTAGGGTTTCGGTTAGGGTTGGGGTTAGGGTTAGGGTTAGGGTTAGGGTTAGGGTTGGGGTTACGGTTAGGGTTATTGTTAGGGTTAGGGTTAGCGTTTCTCTAAGGGTTAGGGTTAGGGTTAGGGTTAGGGTTAGGGTTACGGTTAGGGTTAGGTTTAGGATTGGGGTTAGGGTTTGGGTTAGGGTTAGGGATTGGTTAGGGTTATCGTTAGGGTTAGCGTTTCCGTTAGGGTTAGGGTTAAGGTTAGGTTTAGGGTTATGGATCCGTTAGGGTTAGGGTTAGGGTTAGTATTGGGGTTAGGGTTAGGGTTAGGTTTAGTGTTCCCGTTAGGGTTAGGGTTAATGTTAGGTTTAGGGTTAGGGTTAGGGTTACCGTTTCGGTTAGGGGTACGGTTAGGGTTAGGGTTAGCATTTCGCTTAGGGTTAGGGTTAGGGTTAGCGTTGGGGTTGGGGTTAGCGTTTCGGTTAGGGTTAGGGTTAGGGTTAGGGTTAGGGTTAGGGTTAGGGTTAGGGTTAGGGTTAGGGTTAGGGTTACAGTTAGTTTTACGGTTAGAGTTAGG
>NC_138762.1:114531665-114536665 GCF_965113315.1 Podarcis vaucheri
GGGTTAGGGTTAGGGTTAGGGTTAGGGTTAGGGTTAGGGTTGGGGTTAGGGTTAGAGTTAGGGTTGGGTTTAGGGTTAGGGTTAGGGTTAGGGTTAGGGTAAGGGTTAGGGTTAGGGTTAGGGTTAGGGTTAGGGTTAGGGTTAGGGTTAGGGTTAGGGTTAGGGTTAGGGTTAGGGTTAGGGTTAAGGTTAGGGTTAGGGTTAGGGTTAGGTTTGGGGTGAGGGTTAGGGTTAGCGTTTCGGTTAGGGTGAGGGTTAGGGTTAGGGTTGGGGTTGGGGTTAGGGTTAGGGTTAGGGTTAGGGTTAGGGTTAGGGTTTCGGTTAGGGTTAGGGTTAGGGTTAGGGTTAGGGTTAGGGTTGGGGTTACGGTTAGGGTTAGGGTTATTGTTAGGGTTAGGGTTAGGGTTAGCGTTTCTCTAAGGGTTAGGGTTAGGGTTAGGGTTAGGATTGGGGTTAGGGTGAGGGTTAGGGTTAGGGTTAGGGTTAGGGTTAGGGTTAGGGTTAGGGTTAGGGTTAGGGTTTGGGTTTGGGTTAGGTTCATGGATACGGTTACGGTTAGTGTTACGGTTAGGGTTAGGGTTAGGGTTTTGGTTAGGCTTAGGGTTACGGTTAGTGTTACGGTTAGGGTTATGGTTAGGGTTAGGGTTGGGGTTAGGTTTAGGGTTAGTTAGGGTTAGGGTTAGAATTAGGGTTTCGGTTAGGGTTAGGGTTAGGGTTAGGGTTGGGGTTAGGGTTAGGGTTAGGGTTAGGGTTAGGGTTAGGGTTAGGGTTAGGGTTAGGGTTAGGGTTAGCGTTTCGGTTAGGGTTAGGGTTAGGGTTAGGTTTGGGGTTGGGGTTAGGGTTAGGGTTAGGGTTAGGGTTAGGGTTAGGGTTAGGGTTAGGGTTTCGGTTAGGGTTAGGGTTAGGGTTAGGGTTGGGGTTATGGTTAGGGTTATTGTTAGGGTTAGGGGTAGGGTTAGCGTTTCTCTAAGAGTTAGGGTTAGGGTTAGGGTTAGGATTGGGGTTAGGGTTAGGGTTATGGTTAGGGTTAGGGTTTGGGTTAGGTTCATGGATACGGTTAGGGTTAGGGTTAGGGTTAGGGTTAGGGTCATGGATTCGGTTACGGTTAGTGTTACGGTTAGGGTTAGGGTTAGGGTTAGGGTTAGTGTTAGGGTTAGGGTTAGGGTTAGCGTTTCGGTTAGGGTTAGGGTTAGGGTTAGGTTTGGGGTTGGGGTTAGGGTTAGGGTTAGGGTTAGGGTTAGGGTTACGGTTAGGGTTTCGGTTAGGGTTAGGGTTAGGGTTGGGGTTATGGTTAGGGTTATTGTTAGGGTTAGGGGTAGGGTGAGCGTTTCTCTAAGAGTTGGGGTTAGGGTTAGGGTTAGGATTGGGGTTAGGGTTAGGGTTAGGGTTAGGGTTAGGGTTAGGGTTTGGGTTAGGTTAATGGATACGGTTAGGGTTAGGGTTAGGGTTAGGGTCATGGATTCGGTTACGGTTAGTGTTACGGTTAGGGTTAGGGTTAGGGTTAGGGTTAGTGTTAGGGTTAGGGTTAGGGTAAGGGTTAGAATTTGAGTTAGGGTCAGGGTTAGGGTTAGGGTTAGGGTTAGGGTTAGGGTTAGGGTTAGGGTTAGGGTTAGCGTTACGGTTAGGATTAGGGTTAGGGTTAGGGTTAGTGTTAGGGTTAGGGTTAGTGTTAGGGTTAGCATTTTGGTTAGGGTTAGGGTTAGGGTTAGGGTTAGGGTTAGGGTTAGGGTTAGGGTTAGGGTTACGGTTACGGTTAGGGTAAGGGTTTGGTTTATGGTTAGGGTTAGGGTTAGGGTAAGGGTTAGAATTGGGGTTGGGGTTAGGGTTAGGGTTGTTAGGGTTAGGGTTAGGGTTAGGGTTAGGGTTACGATTGGACTTAGGGTTTGGGTTAGGGTTAGGTTTAGGGTTACGGTTATTGTTAGGTTTAGGATTAGGGTTAAGGTTAGCGTTTCGGTTAGGTTTAGGGTTAGTGTTAGGGTTAGGGTTAGGGTTAGGGTTAGGGTTAGGGTTAGGGTTAGGGTTAGGGTTAGATTTAGCGTTTCAGTTAGGGTTAGGGTTAGGGTTGGGGTTAGGGTTAGGGTTAGGGTTAGGGTTAGGGTTAGGATTAGGGTTAGTATTGGGTTAGGGATAGGGATAGGGAAAGGGATAGGGTTAGGGTTGCGTTAGGGTTCGCGTTTCGGTTAGTGTTATGGTTAGGGTTGGGGTTAGGGTTAGGGTTAGGATTATGGTTAGGGTTAGGGTTAGGATTTGGGTTAGGGTCAGGGTTAGGGTTAGGGTTAGGGTTAGGGTTAGCGTTACGGTTAGGGTTAGGGTTATAGTTAGCGTTTAAGTTAGTGTTAGGGTTAGGTTTAGGGTTAGGGTTGGGGTTAGGGTTGGGGTAGAGAAAGGGATAGGGATAGGGATAGGGATAGGGATAGGGATAGGGATAGGGATAGGGATAGGGATAGGGATAGGGATAGGGTTACGGTTAGGGTTACGGTTAGTGTTAGTGTTAGGGTTAGGGTTAGGGTTAGCATTTCGGTTAGGGTTAGGGTTAGGGTTAGGGTTACGGTTACGGTTACGGTTAGGGTTAGGGTTTGGTTTAGGGTTAGGGTTAGGTTTAGGGTAAGGGTTAGAATTGGGGTTGGGGTTAGGGTTAGGATTGGAGTTAGGGTTAGGGTTAGGGTTAGGGTTAGGGTTAGGGTTAGGGTTAGGGTTAGGGTTAGGGTTAGGGTTAGGGTTAGAGTTTCGGTTAGGCTTAGGGTTACGGTTAGTGTTACGGTTAGGGTTAGGGTTAGAGTTAGCTTTTAAGTTAGGGTTAGGGTTAGGGCTAGGGTTAGGGTTGGGGTTAGGGTTGGGGTAGGGATAGGGATATGGATAGGGATATGGATAGGGATAGGGTTAGGGTTAGGGTTAGGGTTAGGGTTAGGGTTAGGGTTAGGGTTACGGTTACGGTTAGGGTTTGGTTTAGGGTTAGGGTTAGGGTTAGGGTTAAGGTTAGTGTTAGGGTTTCGGTTAGGGTTAGGGTTAGGGTTAGGGTTAGGGTTACGGTTAGGGTTACGGTTAGGGTTTTGTTTAGGGTTAGGGTTACGGTTAGTGTTAGGGTTTCGGTTAGGGTTAGGTTTAGGGTTGGGGTTACGGTTAGGGTTATTGTTAGGGTTAGGGTTAGCGTTTCTCTAAGGGTTAGGGTTAGGGTTAGGGTTAGGGTTTCGGTTAGGGTTAGGGTTAGGGTTAGGGTTAGGGTTAGGGTTGGGGTTAGGGTTAGGGCTAGGGTTAGGGTTAGGGTTAGGGTTAGGGTTAGGGTTAGGGTTAGGGTTAGGGTTAGGGTTAGGGTTAGGGTTAGCGTTTCGGTTAGGGTTAGGGTTAGGTTTCGGGTAGAGATAGGGATAGGGATAGGGTTAGGGTTATGGTTATGGTTAGTGTTAGGGTTAGGGTTAGTGTTAGGGTTAGGGTTAGCATTTTGGTTAGGGTTAGGGTTAGGGTTAGGGTTAGGGTTAGGGTTAGGGTTACGGTTACGGTTACGGTTAAGGAAAGGGTTTGGTTTATGGTTAGGGTTAGGGTTAGGGTAAGGGTTAGAATTGGGGTTGGGGTTAGGGTTAGGGTTAGGGTTATGATTGGACTTAGGGTTTGGGTTAGGGTTAGGGTTAGGTTTGAGGTTACGGTTATTGTTAGGTTTAGGATTAGGGTTAAGGTTAGCGTTTCGGTTAGGTTTAGGGTTAGGGTTAGGGTTAGGGTTAGGGTTAGATTTAGCGTTTCAGTTAGGGTTAGGGTTGGGGTTAGGGTTAGGGTTAGGGTTAGGGTTACGGTTAGGGAAAGGGTTTGGTTTATGGTTAGGGTTAGGGTTAGGGTAAGGGTTAGAATTGGGGTTGGGGTTAGGGTTAGGGTTAGGGTTAGGGTTACGATTGGACTTAGGGTTTGGGTTAGGGTTAGGGTTAGGTTTGGGGTTACGGTTATTGTTAGGTTTAGGATTAGGGTTAAGGTTAGCGTTTCGGTTAGGTTTAGGGTTAGGGTTAGGGTTAGGGTTAGAGTTAGGGTTAGGATTAGGGTTAGTATTGGGTTAGGGATAGGGATAGGGATAGGGTTAGGGTTGTGTTACGGTTCGCGTTTCGGTTAGTGTTATGGTTAGGGTTGGGATTAGGGTTAAGGTTAGGGTTAGGATTATGGTTAGGGTTAGGGTTAGGGTTAGGGTTAGGATTTGGGTTAGAGTCAGGGTCAGGGTTAGGGTGAGGGTTAGGGTTAGGGTTAGCGTTACAGTTAGGGTTAGGGTTAGGGTTAGGGTTAGAGTTAGAGTTAGCGTTTAAGTTAGTGTTAGGGTTAGGGTTAGGGTTAGGGTTAGGGTTAGGGTTAGGGTTAGGGTTGGGGTTAGGGTTGGGGTAGAGATAGGGATAGGGATAGGGATAGGGATAGGGATAGGGATAGGGATAGGGATAGGGATAGGGATAGGGATAGGGATAGGGATAGGGTTAGGGTTAGGGTTAGGGTTAGGGTTAGGGTTAGGGTTAGGGTTAGGGTTAGGGTTAGGGTTAGTGTTAGTGTTAGGGTTAGGGTTAGGGTTAGCATTTCGGTTAGGGTTAGGGTTAGGGTTAGGGTTAGGGTTAGGATTAGGGTTAGGGTTAGGGTTACGGTTACGGTTAGGGTTTGGTTTAGGGTTAGGGTTAGGTTTAGGGTAAGGGTTAGAATTGGGGTTGGGGTTAGTGTTAGGGTTAGGGTTAGGGTTAGGATTGGAGTTAGGGTTAGGGTTAGGGTTAGGGTTAGGGTTAGGGTTAGGGTTAGGGTTAGGGTTAGGGTTAGAGTTTCGGTTAGGCTTAGGGTTACGGTTAGTGTTACGGTTAGGGTTAGGGTTAGAGTTAGCTTTTAAGTTAGGGTTAGGGTTAGGGCTAGGGTTAGGGTTGGGGTTAGGGTTGGGGTAGGAATAGGGATATGGATAGGGATATGGATAGGGATAGGGTTAGGGTTAGGGTTAGGGTTAGGGTTAGGGTTAGGGTTAGGGTTAGGGTTAGGGTTGGTGTTACGGTTAGGGT
>NC_138762.1:114539165-114546665 GCF_965113315.1 Podarcis vaucheri
TTAGGGTTAGCGTCTCGGTAAGGGTTAGGGTTAGGGTTAGGGTTAGGGTTAGGTTTAGGGTTGGTGTTAGTGTTAGTGTTAGGGTTAGGGTTAGGGTTAGGGTTAGGGTTTCGGTTAGGGTTAGGGTTAGGGTTAGGGTTAGGGTTAGGGTTAGGGTTAGGGTTAGGGTTGGGGTTACGGTTACGGTTAGGGTTATTGTTAGGGTTAGGGTTAGGGTTAGCGATTCGGTAAGGGTTAGGGTTAGGGTTAGGGTTAGGGTTAGGGTAAGGGTAAGGGTTAGCATTGGGGTTAGGGTTAGGGTTAGGGTTAGGGTTAGGGTTAGGTTTAGGGCTAGCGTTTCAGTTAGGGTTAGGGTTAGGGTTAGGGTTAGGGTTAGGGTTAGGGTTAGTATTGGGTTAGGGATAGGGATAGGGATAGGGATAGGGATAGGGATAGGGATAGGGATAGGGATAGGGATAGGGATAGGGATAGGGATAGGGATAGGGATAGGGATAGGGTTAGGGTTGCGTTAGGGTTCGCATTTCGGTTTGTGTTATGCTTAGGGTTGGGGTTAGGGTTAGGGTTAGGGTTAGGGTTAGGATTTGGGTTAGAGTCAGGGATAGGGTTAGGGTTAGGGTTAGGGTTAGCATTACGGTTAGGGTTAGGGTTAGCGTTTCGGTTAGGCAGGGTTACGGATAGTGTTGAGGTTAGGGTTAGGGTCTGGTTTAGGGTTAGGGTTAGGGTTAGCGTTTCGGTTAGGGTTAGCGTTTTGGTAAGGTTAGGGTTAGGATTGTCTTAGGGTTAGGGTTAGGGTTAAGGTTAGTGTTACAGTTAGGGTTAGGGTTAGGATTGGGGATTGGGTTGGCCTTTCGGTTAGGGTAAGGGTTAGGGTTAGGGTTGGGGTTAGGGTATGTATAGGGTTAGGGTTAGGGTTAGGGTTAGGGTTAGGGTTAGGGTTAGGGTTAGGGTTAGGGTTAGGGTTACGGTTAGGGTTAGGGTTAGGGTTAGGGTTTGGTTTAGGAATAGGGTTAGGTTTAGGGTAAGGGTTAGAATTGGGGTTGGGGTTAGTGTTAGGGTTAGGGTTAGGGTTAGGATTGGATTTAGGGTTAGGGTTAGGGTTAGGGTTAGGGTTAGGGTTAGGGTTAGGGTTAGGGTTAGGGTTAGGGTTGGGGTTACGGTTAGGGTTATTGTTAGGGTTAGGGTAAGGGTTAGGGTTAGCGTTTCGGTAAGGGTTAGGGTTAGGGTTAGGGTTAGGGTTAGAGTTTCGGTTAGGGTTATTGTTAGGGTTATTGTTAGGGTTAGGGTTAGGGTTAGCAATTCGGTAAGGGTTAGGGTTAGGGTTAGGGTTAGGGTTAGGGTTAGGGTTAGGGTTAGGGTTAGGGTTAGGGTTAGTGTTAGGGTTAGGGTAAGGGTAAGGGTTAGCATTGGGGTTAGGGTTAGGGTTAGGGTTAGGTTTAGGGTTAACGTTTCAGTTAGGGTTAGGGTTAGGGTTAGGGTTAGGGTTAGTATTGGGTTAGGGATAGGGATAGGGATAGGGTTAGGGTTAGGGTTGCGTTAGGGTTCGCGTTTCGGTTAGTGTTATGCTTAGGGTTGGGGTTAGGGTTAGGGTTAGGGTTAGGATTTGGGTTAGAGTCAGGGATAGGGTTAGGGTTAGGGTTAGGGTTAGCATTACGGTTAGGGTTAGGGTTAGGGTTAGCGTTTCGGTTAGGCAGGGTTACGGATAGTGTTACGGTTAGGGTTAGGGTCTGGTTTAGGGTTAGGGTTATGGTTAGGGTTAGGGTTAGCGTTTCGGTTAGGGTTAGCGTTTAGGTAAGGTTAGGGTTAGGATTGGTTTAGGGTTAGGATTGGAGTTAGGGTTAGGGTTAGGGTTAGGGTTAGGGTTAGGGTTAGGGTTAGAGTTTCGGTTAGGCTTAGGGTTACGGTTAGTGTTAGGGTTAGGGTTAGAGTTAGCTTTTAAGTTCGGGTTAGGGTTAGGGCTAGGGCTAGGGTTCGGGTTGGGGTTAGGGTTGGGGTAGGGGTAGGGATAGGGATATGGATAGGGATAGGGATAGGGTTAGGGTTAGGGTTAGGGTTAGGGTTAGGGTTAGGGTTAGGGTTAGGGTTAGGGTTAGGGTTAGGGTTAGCGTTTCGGTTAGGGTTAGGGTTAGGGTTGGGGTTACAGTTAGGGTTATTGTTAGGGTTTGGGTAAGGGTTAGGGTTAGGGTTCGGGTTAGGGTTAGGGTAAGGGTTAGGGTTAGGGTTTCGGTTAGGGTAAGGGTTAGGGTTAGGGTTAGGGTTAGGGTTAGGGCTAGGGTTAGGGTTAGGGTTGGGGTTACGGTTACGGTTAGGGTTATTGTTAGGGTTAGGGTTAGGGTTAGCGATTCGGTAAGGGTTAGGGTTAGGGTTAGGGTTAGGGTAAGGGTAAGGGTTAGCATTGGGGTTAGGGTTAGGGTTAGGGTTAGGGTTAGGTTTAGGGTTAGCGTATCAGTTAGGGTTAGGGTTAGGGTTAGGGTTAGGGTTAGGGTTAGGGTTAGGGTTAGTATTGGGTTAGGGATAGGGATAGGGTTAGGGTTGTGTTAGGGTTCGCGTTTCGGTTTGTGTTATGCTTAGGGTTGGGGTTAGGGTTAGGGTTAGGGTTAGGATTTGGGTTAGAGTCAGGGATAGGGTTAGGGTTAGGGTTAGCATTACGGTTAGGGTTAGGGTTAGGGTTAGCGTTTCGGTTAGGCAGGTTTACGGATAGTGTTACGGTTAGCGTTTTGGTAAGGTTAGGGTTAGGATTGGCTTAGGGTTAGGGTTAGGGTTAAGGTTAGTGTTACAGTTAGGGTTAGGGTTAGGGTTAGGATTGGGGATAGGGTTGGCCTTTCGGTTAGGGTAAGGGTTAGGGTTAGGGTTGGGGTTAGGGTATGTATAGGGTTAGGGTTAGGGTTAGGGTTAAGGTTAGGGTTAGGGTTAGGGTTAGGGTTAGGGTTAGGGTTAGGGTTACGGTTAGGGTTAGGGTTTGGTTTAGGGTTAGGGTTAGGTTTAGGGTTAGGATTGGATTTAGGGTTAGGGTTAGGGTTAGGGTTTGAGTTTCGGTTAGGCTTAGGGTTACGGTTAGTGTTACGGTTAGGGTTAGGGTTAGAGTTAGCTTTTAAGTTAGGGTTAGGGTTAGGGCTAGGGTTAGGGTTGGGTTTAGGGTTGGGGTAGGGATAGGGATATGGATAGGGATAGGGATAGGGATAGGGTTAGGGTTAGGGTTAGGGTTAGGGTTAGGGTTAGGGTTAGGGTTAGGGTTAGCGTTTCGGTTAGGGTTAGGGTTAGGGTTAGGGTTGGGGTTATGGTTAGGGTTATTGTTAGGGTTAGGGTAAGGGTTAGGGTTAGCGTTTCGGTAAGGGTTAGGGTTAGGGTTAGGGTTAGGGTTAGGGTTAGGGTTAGGGTAGGGTAGGGTAGGGTTGGTGTTAGGGTTAGGGTTAGGGTTAGGGTTAGAGTTTCGGTTAGGGTTAGGGTTAGGGTTAGGGTTGGGGTTACGGTTACGGTTACGGTTAGGGTTATTGTTAGGGTTAGGGTTAGCGATTCGGTAAGGGTTAGGGTTAGGGTTAGGGTTAGGGTTAGGGTTAGGGTAAGGGTAAGGGTTAGCATTGGGGTTAGGGTTAGGGTTAGGGTTAGGGTTAGTATTGGGTTAGGGATAGGGATAGGGATAGGGTTGCGTTAGGGTTCGCGTTTCGGTTAGTGTTATGCTTAGGGTTGGGGTTAGGGTTAGGATTAGCGTTAGGATTTGGGTTAGAGTCAGGGATAGGGTTAGGGTTAGGGTTAGCATTACGGTTAGGGTTAGGGTTAGGGTTAGCGTTTCGGTTAGGCAGGGTTACGGATAGTGTTACGGTTAGTGTTAGGGTCTGGTTTAGGGTTAGGGTTAGGATTAGGGTTAGCGTTTCGGTTAGGGTTAGCGTTTTGGTAAGGTTAGGGTTAGGATTGGCTTAGGGTTAGGATTGGAGTTAGGGTTAGGGTTAGGGTTAGGGTTAGAGTTAGAGTTTCGGTTAGGATTAGGGTTACGGTTAGGGTTAGGGTTAGCGTTTCGGTTAGGCAGGGTTACGGATAGTGTTACGGTTAGGGTTAGGGTCTGGTTTAGGGTTAGGGTTAGGGTTAGCGTTTCGGTTAGGGTTAGCGTTTAGGTAAGGTTAGGGTTAGGATTGGCTTGGGAGAAGAAGCAATGGAGGAGGACTGGAAAAAATTTAAAGACTATCTGCAAAAGTATTATAAGTTATATGAAACATAAGATGTCGTATGATTGGGAATCTAGCCCCAGTAACGAAATTTAATTATCTATGAAATTTGATAAGATTTATGAAAGAACCAAGATTTAAATGGGTAAAAATGATATTATGGTATACTTTTAGAGTATATGGTGAGTAAGAGATTTAAATCTAAATTGTAATTGAAAATATAAAGAAATACACGAAACAAGGGTATAATTTGCTGATAAATTTATTGTCAAGAATGCATTATGCGGGGGACGGGGGAAGTCCAATGGAAATTTGAAATAAGTTATTGAAGTGGTCGTGTTTCTTTTCTTATCCTTTTCTTTCTATTCTTTGATTGCTTTGTTATCTCTGTAAAAAATGTAATAAAAAAATATTATAAAAAAAAAGGATTGGCTTAGGGTTAGGGTTAGGGTTAGGGTTAAGGTTAGTGTTACAGTTAGGGTTGGGGTTAGGGTTAGGATTGGGGATAGGGTTGGCCTTTCGGTTAGGGTAAGGGTTAGGGTTAGGGTTGGGGTTAGGGTATGTATAGGGTTAGGGTTAGGGTTAGGGTTAGGGTTAGGGTGAGGGTTAGGGTTAGGGTTAGCGATTTGGTAAGGGTTAGGGTTAGGGTTAGGGTTAGGGTTAGGGTAAGGGTAAGGTTAGGGTTAGGATTGGCTTAGGGTTAGGGTTAGGGTTAGGGTTAGGGTTAGGGTTAGGGTTAGGGTTAGGGTTAGGGTTAGGGTTAGGGTTAGGGTTAGGGTTAGGGTTAGGGTTTCGGTTAGGCTTAGGGTTACGGTTAGTGTTACGGTTAGGGTTAGGGTTAGAGTTAGCTTTTAAGTTAGGGTTAGGGTTAGGGCTAGGGCTATGGTTCGGGTTAGGGTTAGGGTTGGGGTAGGGATAGGGATAGGGATATGGATAGGGATAGGGTTAGGGTTAGGGTTAGCGTTTCGATTAGGGTTAGGGTTAGGGTTAGGGTTGGGGTTACGGTTAGGGTTATTATTAGGGTTAGGGTAAGGGTTAGGGTTAGCGTTTCGGTAAGGGTTAGGGTTAGTGTTAGGGTTAGGGTTGGTGTTAGGGTTAGGGTTAGGGTTAGTGTTGGGGTTACGGTTACGGTTACGGTTACGGTTAGGGTTAGGGTTAGCGATTCGTTAAGGGTTAGGGTTAGGGTTAGGGTTAGGGTTAGGGTAAGGTTAAGGGTTAGCATTGGGGTTAGGGTTAGGGTTAGGGTTAGGGTTAGGGTTAGGGTTAGGGTTAGGGTTAGAATTGGGTTAGGGATAGGGATAGGGATAGGGTTAGGGTTGCGTTAGGGTTCGCGTTTCGGTTAGTGTTATGCTTAGGGTTGGGGTTAGGGTTAGGGTTAGGGTTAGGGTTAGGGTTAGGATTTGAGTTAGAGTCAGGGATAGGGTTAGGGTTAGGGTTAGGGTAAGGGTTAGCATTACGGTTAGGGTTAGGGTTAGGGTTAGGGTTAGCGTTTCGGTTAGGCAGGGTTACGGATAGTGTTACGGTTAGGGTTAGGGTGTGGTTTAGGGTTAGGGTTAGGGTTAGCGTTTCGGTTAGGGTTAGCGTTTAGGTAAGGTTAGGGTTAGGATTGGCTTAGGGTTAGGGTTAGGGTTAAGGTTAGTGTTACAGTTAGGGTTGGGGTTAGGGTTAGGATTGGGGATAGGGTTGGCCTTTCGGTTAGGGTAAGGGTTAGGGTTAGGGTTGGGGTTAGGGTATGTATAGGGTTAGGGTTAGGGTTAGGGTTAGGGTTAGGGTTAGGGTGAGGGTTAGGGTTAGGGTTAGCGATTTGGTAAGGGTTAGGGTTAGGGTTAGGGTTAGGGTTAGGGTTAGGGTAAGGGTAAGGTTAGGGTTAGGATTGGCTTAGGGTTAGGGTTAGGGTTAGGGTTAGGGTTAGGGTTAGGGTTAGGGTTAGGGTTAGGGTTAGGGTTAGGGTTAGGGTTAGGGTTAGGGTTTCGGTTAGGCTTAGGGTTACGGTTAGTGTTACGGTTAGGGTTAGGGTTAGAGTTAGCTTTTAAGTTAGGGTTAGGGTTAGGGCTAGGGTTAGGGTTGGGGTTAGGGTTGGGGTAGGGATAGGGTTATGGATAGGGATAGGCATAGGGTTAGGGTTATGGTTAGGGTTAGGGTTAGCGTTTCGGTTAGGGTTAGGGTTAGGGTTGGGGTTACGGTTAGGGTTATTGTTAGGGTTAGGGTAAGGGGTAGGGTTAGCGTTTCGGTAAGGGTTAGGGTTAGGGTTAGGGTTGGTGTTAGGGTTAGGGTTAGGGTTAGGGTTAGGGTTAGGGTTAGAGTTTCGGTTAGGGTTAGGGTTAGGGTTAGGGTTAGGGTTATTGTTAGGGTTAGGGTTAGGGTTAGGGTTAGCGATTCGGTAAGGGTTAGGGTTAGGGTTAGGGTTAGGGTTAGGGTTAGGGTAAGGGTAAGGGTTAGCATTGGGGTTAGGGTTAGGGTTAGGGTTAGGTTTAGGGTTAGCGTTTCAGTTAGGGTTAGGGTTATTGTTAGGGTTAGGGTTAGGGTTAGGGTTAGCGATTCGGTAAGGGTTAGGGTTAGGGTTAGGGTTAGGGTAAGGGTAAGGGTTAGCATTGGGGTTAGGGTTAGGGTTAGGGTTAGGTTTAGGGTTAGCGTTTCAGTTAGGGTTAGGGTTAGGGTTAGGGTTAGGGTTAGGGTTAGGGTTAGGGTTAGGGTTAGTATTGGGTTAGGGATAGGGATAGGGATAGGGTTAGGGTTGCGTTAGGGTTCGCGTTTCGGTTAGTGTTATGCTTAGGGTTGGGGTTAGGGTTAGGGTTAGGGTTAGGGTTAGGGTTAGGATTTGGGTTAGAGTCAGGGATAGGGTTAGTGTTAGGGTGAGGGTTAGGTTTAGCATTACGGTTAGGGTTAGGGTTAGGGTTAGCGTTTTGGTTAGGCAGGGTTACGGATAGTGTTACGGTTAGGGTTAGGGTCTGGTTTAGGGTTAGGGTTAGGGTTAGGGTTAGCGTTTCGGTTAGGGTTAGCGTTTTGGTAAGGTTAGGGTTAGGATTGGCTTAGGGCTAGGGTTAGGGTTAGTATTGGAGTTAGGGTTAGGGTTAGGGTTAGGGTTAGGGTTAGCGTTAGGGTTAGGGTTAGGGTTAGGGTTAGGGTTAGGGTTAGGGTTAGAGTTTCGGTTAGGCTTAGGGTTACGGTTAGGGTTAAAGTTAGCTTTTAAGTTAGGGTTAGGGTTAGGGTTCTGGCTAGGGTTAGGGTTAGGGTTAGGGTTGGGGTTGGGATAGGGATATGGATATGGATAGGGATAGGGATAGGGTTAGGGTTAGGGTTAGGGTTAGGGTTAGGGTTAGGGTTAGGGTTAGGGTTAGCGTTT
>NC_138762.1:114549165-114571665 GCF_965113315.1 Podarcis vaucheri
GGGTTAGGGTTAGTATTGGGTTAGGGATAGGGATAGGGATAGGGTTAGGGTTGCGTTAGGGTTCGCGTTTCGGTTAGTGTTATGCTAAGGGTTGGGGTTAGGGTTAGGGTTAGGGTTAGGGTTAGGGTTAGGGTTAGGGTTAGGATTTGAGTTAGAGTCAGGGATAGGGTTAGGGTTAGGGTTAGGGTAAGGGTTAGCATTACGGTTAGGGTTAGGGTTAGGGTTAGGGTTAGGGTTAGGGTTAGCGTTTCGGTTAGGCAGGGTTACGGATAGTGTTACGGTTAGGGTTAGGGTCTGGTTTAGGGTTAGGGTTAGGGTTAGCGTTTCGGTTAGGGTTAGCGTTTTGGTAAGGTTAGGGTTAGGATTGGCTTAGGGTTAGGGTTAGGGTTAAGGTTAGTGTTACAGTTAGGGTTGGGGTTAGGGTTAGGATTGGGGATAGGGTTGGCCTTTCGGTTAGGGTAAGGGTTAGGGTTAGGGTTGGGGTTAGGGTATGTATAGGGTTAGGGTTAGGGTTAGGGTTAGGGTTAGGGTGAGGGTTAGGGTGAGGGTTAGCGATTTGGTAAGGGTTAGGGTTAGGGTTAGGGTTAGGGTTAGGGTTAGGGTTAGGGTTAGGGTTAGGGTAAGGTTAGGGTTAGGATTGGCTTAGGGTTAGGGTTAGGGTTAGGATTGGAGTTAGGGTTAGGGTTAGGGTTAGGGTTAGGGTTAGGGTTTCGGTTAGGCTTAGGGTTACGGTTAGTGTTACGGTTAGGGTTAGGGTTAGAGTTAGCTTTTAAGTTAGGGTTAGGGTTAGGGTTAGGGCTAGGGTTAGGGTTGGGGTTAGGGTTGGGGTAGGGATAGGGTTATGGATAGGGATAGGCATAGGGTTAGGGTTAGGGTTAGGGTTAGGGTTAGGGTTAGGGTTAGCGTTAGCGTTTCGGTTAGGGTTATTGTTAGGGTTAGGGTAAGGGGTAGGGTTAGCGTTTCGGTAAGGGTTAGGGTTAGGGTTGGTGTTAGGGTTCGGGTTCGGGTTAGGGTTAGGGTTAGTGTTAGGGTTAGGGTTAGGGTTAGGGTTATTGTTAGGGTTAGGGTTAGGGTTAGGGTTAGTGATTCGGTAAGGGTTAGGGTTAGGGTTAGGGTTAGGGTTAGGGTTAGGGTAAGGGTAAGGGTTAGCATTTGGGTTAGGGTTAGGGTTAGGGTTAAGGTTAGGTTTAGGGTTAGCGTTTCAGTTAGGGTTAGGGTTAGGGTTAGGGTTAGCGATTCGGTAAGGGTTTGGGTTAGGGTTAGGGTTAGGGTTAGGGTAAGGGTAAGGGTTAGCATTGGGGTTGGGGTTAGGGTTAGGGTTAGGGTTAGGTTTAGGGTTAGCGTTTCAGTTAGGGTTAGGGTTAGGGTTAGGGTTAGGGTTAGGGTTAGGGTTAGGGTTAGTATTGGGTTAGGGATAGGGATAGGGATAGGGTTAGGGTTGCGTTAGGGTTCGCGTTTCGGTTAGTGTTATGCTTAGTGTTGGGGTTAGGGTTAGGGTTAGGGTTAGGATTTGGGTTAGAGTCAGGGATAGGGTTAGGGTTAGGGTTAGGGTTAGGGTTAGGGTTAGGGTTAGGGTTAGGGTTAGCATTACGGTTAGGGTTAGGGTTAGGGTTAGCGTTTTGGTTAGGCAGGGTTACGGATAGTGTTACGGTTAGGGTTAGGGTCTGGTTTAGGGTTAGGGTTAGGGTTAGGGTTAGCGTTTCGGTTAGGGTTAGCGTTTTGGTAAGGTTAGGGTTAGGATTGGCTTAGGGTTAGGGTTACGGTTAGGATTGGAGTTAGGGTTAGGGTTCGGGTTAGGGTTAGGGTTAGGGTTAGGGTTAGGGTTAGGGTTAGGGTTAGAGTTTCGGTTAGGCTTAGGGTTACGGTTAGTGTTTCGGTTAGGGTTAGGGTTAGAGTTAGCTTTTAAGTTAGGGTTAGGGTTAGGGCTAGGGTTAGGGTTAGGGTTAGGGTTGGGGTTGGGGTTGGGATAGGGATATGGATAGGGATAGGGATAGGGATAGGGATAGGGATAGGGATAGGGATAGGGATAGGGATAGGGATAGGGATAGGGATAGGGATAGGGTTAGGGTTAGGGTTAGGGTTAGGGTTAGCGTTTCGGTTAGGGTTAGGGTTAGGGTTGGGGTTACGGTTAGGGTTATTGTTAGGGTTAGGGTTAGCGATTCGGTAAGGGTTAGGGTTAGGGTTAGGGTAAGGGTAAGGGTAAGGGTTAGCATTGGGGTTAGGGTTAGGGTTAGGGTTAGGGTTAGGGTTAGCGTTAGGGTTAGAGTTTCGGTTAGGGTTAGGGTGAGGGTTAGGGTTGGGGTTACGGTTACGGTTACGGTTACGGTTACGGTTATTGTTAGGGTTAGGGTTAGGATTAGGGTTAGCGATTCGGTAAGGGTTAGGGTTAAGGTTAGGGTTAGGGTAAGGGTTAGGGTAAGGGTAAGGGTTAGCATTGGGGTTAGGGTTAGGGTTAGGGTTAGGGTTAGGGTTAGTATTGGGTTAGGGATAGGGATAGGGATAGGGTTAGGGTTGCGTTAGGGTTCGCGTTTCGGTTAGTGTTATGCTTAGGGTTGGGGTTAGGGTTAGGGTTAGGGTTAGGGTTAGGATTTGAGTTAGAGTCAGGGATAGGGTTAGTGTTACGCTTAGGGTTAGGGTCTGGTTTAGGGTTAGGGTTAGGGTTAGTGTTTCGGTTAGGGTTAGCGTTTTGGTAAGGTTAGGGTTAGGATTGGCTTAGGGTTAAGGTTAGGGTTAAGGTTAGTGTTACAGTTAGGGTTGGGGTTAGGGTTAGGATTGGGGATAGGGTTGGCCTTTCGGTTAGGGTAAGGGTTAGGGTTAGGGTTGGGGTTAGGGTATGTATAGGGTTAGGGTTAGGGTTAGGGTTGGGGTGAGGGTTAGGGTTAGGGTTAGCGATTTGGTAAGGGTTAGGGTTAGGGTTAGGGTTAGGGTTAGGGTAAGGGTAAGGTTAGGGTTAGGATTGGCTTAGGGTTAGGGTTAGGGTTAGGATTGGAGTTAGGGTTAGGGTTAGGGTTAGGGTTAGGGTTAGGGTTAGGGTTAGGGTTAGGGTTAGGGTTAGGGTTAGGGTTAGGGTTAGGGTTAGGGTTAGGGTTAGGGTTAGGGTTAGGGTTTCGGTTAGGCTTAGGATTACGGTTAGTGTTACGGTTAGGGTTAGGGTTAGAGTTAGCTTTTAAGTTAGGGTTAGGGTTAGGGCTAGGGCTAGGGCTAGGGTTAGGGTTGGGGTTAGGGTTGGGGTAGGGGTAGGGATATGGATAGGGATAGGCATAGGGTTAGGGTTAGGGTTAGGGTTTCGGTTACGGTTAGGGTTAGGGTTGGGGTTACGGTTAGGGTTATTGTTAGGGTTAGGGTAAGGGTTAGGGTTAGCGTTTCGGTAAGGGTTAGGGTTAGGGTTAGGGTTAGGGTTGGTGTTAGGGTTAGGGTTAGGGTTAGGGTTAGGGTTAGAGTTTCGGTTAGGGTTAGGGTTAGGCTTAGGGTTAGGGTTAGGGTTAGGGTTAGGGTGAGGGTTGGGGTTACGGTTACGGTTACGGTTAGGGTTATTGTTAGGGTTAGGGTTAGGGTTAGGGTTAGCGATTCGGTAAGGGTTAGGGTTAGGGTTAGGGTTAGGGTTAGGGTAAGGGTTAGCATTGGGGTTAGGGTTAGGGTTAGGGTTAGGGTTAGGTTTAAGGTTAGCGTTTCAGTTAGGGTTAGGGTTAGGGTTAGGGTTAGGGTTAGCGATTCGGTAAGGGTTAGGGTTAGGGTTAGGGTAAGGGTAAGGGTTAGCATTGGGGTTAGGGTTAGGGTTAGGTTTAGGGTTAGCGTTTCAGTTAGGGTTAGGGTTAGGGTTAGGGTTAGGGTTAGGGTTAGGGTTAGGGTTAGGATTTGAGTTAGAGTCAGGGATAGGGTTAGGGTTAGGGTTAGGGTAAGGGTTAGCATTACGGTTAGGGTTAGGGTTAGGGTTAGGGTTAGGGTTAGGGTTAGCGTTTCGGTTAGGCAGGGTTACGGATAGTGTTACGGTTAGGGTTAGGGTCTGGTTTAGGGTTAGGGTTAGGGTTAGCGTTTCGGTTAGGGTTAGCGTTTTGGTAAGGTTAGGGTTAGGATTGGCTTAGGGTTAGGGTTAGGGTTAAGGTTAGTGTTACAGTTAGGGTTGGGGTTAGGGTTAGGATTGGGGATAGGGTTGGCCTTTCGGTTAGGGTAAGGGTTAGGGTTAGGGTTGGGGTTAGGGTATGTATAGGGTTAGGGTTAGGGTTAGGGTTAGGGTGAGGGTTAGGGTGAGGGTTAGCGATTTGGTAAGGGTTAGGGTTAGGGTTAGGGTTAGGGTTAGGGTTAGGGTTAGGGTTAGGGTAAGGTTAGGGTTAGGATTGGCTTAGGGTTAGGGTTAGGGTTAGGATTGGAGTTAGGGTTAGGGTTAGGGTTAGGGTTAGGGTTAGGGTTTCGGTTAGGCTTAGGGTTACGGTTAGTGTTACGGTTAGGGTTAGGGTTAGAGTTAGCTTTTAAGTTAGGGTTAGGGTTAGGGTTAGGGCTAGGGTTAGGGTTGGGGTTAGGGTTGGGGTAGGGATAGGGTTATGGATAGGGATAGGCATAGGGTTAGGGTTAGGGTTAGGGTTAGGGTTAGGGTTAGGGTTAGCGTTAGCGTTTCGGTTAGGGTTATTGTTAGGGTTAGGGTAAGGGGTAGGGTTAGCGTTTCGGTAAGGGTTAGGGTTAGGGTTGGTGTTAGGGTTCGGGTTCGGGTTAGGGTTAGGGTTAGTGTTAGGGTTAGGGTTAGGGTTAGGGTTATTGTTAGGGTTAGGGTTAGGGTTAGGGTTAGTGATTCGGTAAGGGTTAGGGTTAGGGTTAGGGTTAGGGTTAGGGTTAGGGTAAGGGTAAGGGTTAGCATTTGGGTTAGGGTTAGGGTTAGGGTTAAGGTTAGGTTTAGGGTTAGCGTTTCAGTTAGGGTTAGGGTTAGGGTTAGGGTTAGCGATTCGGTAAGGGTTTGGGTTAGGGTTAGGGTTAGGGTTAGGGTAAGGGTAAGGGTTAGCATTGGGGTTGGGGTTAGGGTTAGGGTTAGGGTTAGGTTTAGGGTTAGCGTTTCAGTTAGGGTTAGGGTTAGGGTTAGGGTTAGGGTTAGGGTTAGGGTTAGGGTTAGTATTGGGTTAGGGATAGGGATAGGGATAGGGTTAGGGTTGCGTTAGGGTTCGCGTTTCGGTTAGTGTTATGCTTAGTGTTGGGGTTAGGGTTAGGGTTAGGGTTAGGATTTGGGTTAGAGTCAGGGATAGGGTTAGGGTTAGGGTTAGGGTTAGGGTTAGGGTTAGGGTTAGGGTTAGGGTTAGGGTTAGCATTACGGTTAGGGTTAGGGTTAGGGTTAGCGTTTTGGTTAGGCAGGGTTACGGATAGTGTTACGGTTAGGGTTAGGGTCTGGTTTAGGGTTAGGGTTAGGGTTAGGGTTAGCGTTTCGGTTAGGGTTAGCGTTTTGGTAAGGTTAGGGTTAGGATTGGCTTAGGGTTAGGGTTACGGTTAGGATTGGAGTTAGGGTTAGGGTTCGGGTTAGGGTTAGGGTTAGGGTTAGGGTTAGGGTTAGGGTTAGAGTTTCGGTTAGGCTTAGGGTTACGGTTAGTGTTTCGGTTAGGGTTAGGGTTAGAGTTAGCTTTTAAGTTAGGGTTAGGGTTAGGGCTAGGGTTAGGGTTAGGGTTAGGGTTGGGGTTGGGGTTGGGATAGGGATATGGATAGGGATAGGGATAGGGATAGGGATAGGGATAGGGATAGGGATAGGGATAGGGATAGGGATAGGGATAGGGATAGGGATAGGGATAGGGTTAGGGTTAGGGTTAGGGTTAGGGTTAGCGTTTCGGTTAGGGTTAGGGTTAGGGTTGGGGTTACGGTTAGGGTTATTGTTAGGGTTAGGGTTAGCGATTCGGTAAGGGTTAGGGTTAGGGTTAGGGTAAGGGTAAGGGTAAGGGTTAGCATTGGGGTTAGGGTTAGGGTTAGGGTTAGGGTTAGGGTTAGGGTTAGCGTTAGGGTTAGAGTTTCGGTTAGGGTTAGGGTGAGGGTTAGGGTTGGGGTTACGGTTACGGTTACGGTTACGGTTACGGTTACGGTTACGGTTATTGTTAGGGTTAGGGTTAGGATTAGGGTTAGCGATTCGGTAAGGGTTAGGGTTAAGGTTAGGGTTAGGGTAAGGGTTAGGGTAAGGGTAAGGGTTAGCATTGGGGTTAGGGTTAGGGTTAGGGTTAGGGTTAGGGTTAGTATTGGGTTAGGGATAGGGATAGGGATAGGGTTAGGGTTGCGTTAGGGTTCGCGTTTCGGTTAGTGTTATGCTTAGGGTTGGGGTTAGGGTTAGGGTTAGGGTTAGGGTTAGGGTTAGGATTTGAGTTAGAGTCAGGGATAGGGTTAGTGTTACGCTTAGGGTTAGGGTCTGGTTTAGGGTTAGGGTTAGGGTTAGTGTTTCGGTTAGGGTTAGCGTTTTGGTAAGGTTAGGGTTAGGATTGGCTTAGGGTTAAGGTTAGGGTTAAGGTTAGTGTTACAGTTAGGGTTGGGGTTAGGGTTAGGATTGGGGATAGGGTTGGCCTTTCGGTTAGGGTAAGGGTTAGGGTTAGGGTTGGGGTTAGGGTATGTATAGGGTTAGGGTTAGGGTTAGGGTTGGGGTGAGGGTTAGGGTTAGGGTTAGCGATTTGGTAAGGGTTAGGGTTAGGGTTAGGGTTAGGGTTAGGGTAAGGGTAAGGTTAGGGTTAGGATTGGCTTAGGGTTAGGGTTAGGGTTAGGATTGGAGTTAGGGTTAGGGTTAGGGTTAGGGTTAGGGTTAGGGTTAGGGTTAGGGTTAGGGTTAGGGTTAGGGTTAGGGTTAGGGTTAGGGTTAGGGTTAGGGTTAGGGTTAGGGTTTCGGTTAGGCTTAGGATTACGGTTAGTGTTACGGTTAGGGTTAGGGTTAGAGTTAGCTTTTAAGTTAGGGTTAGGGTTAGGGCTAGGGCTAGGGCTAGGGTTAGGGTTGGGGTTAGGGTTGGGGTAGGGGTAGGGATATGGATAGGGATAGGCATAGGGTTAGGGTTAGGGTTAGGGTTTCGGTTACGGTTAGGGTTAGGGTTGGGGTTACGGTTAGGGTTATTGTTAGGGTTAGGGTAAGGGTTAGGGTTAGCGTTTCGGTAAGGGTTAGGGTTAGGGTTAGGGTTAGGGTTGGTGTTAGGGTTAGGGTTAGGGTTAGGGTTAGGGTTAGAGTTTCGGTTAGGGTTAGGGTTAGGCTTAGGGTTAGGGTTAGGGTTAGGGTTAGGGTGAGGGTTGGGGTTACGGTTACGGTTACGGTTAGGGTTATTGTTAGGGTTAGGGTTAGGGTTAGGGTTAGCGATTCGGTAAGGGTTAGGGTTAGGGTTAGGGTTAGGGTTAGGGTAAGGGTTAGCATTGGGGTTAGGGTTAGGGTTAGGGTTAGGGTTAGGTTTAAGGTTAGCGTTTCAGTTAGGGTTAGGGTTAGGGTTAGGGTTAGGGTTAGCGATTCGGTAAGGGTTAGGGTTAGGGTTAGGGTAAGGGTAAGGGTTAGCATTGGGGTTAGGGTTAGGGTTAGGTTTAGGGTTAGCGTTTCAGTTAGGGTTAGGGTTAGGGTTAGGGTTAGGGTTAGGGTTAGGGTTAGGGTTAGGGTTAGGGTTAGAGTTTCGGTTAGGGTTAGGGTGAGGGTGAGGGTTAGGGTTGGGGTTACGGTTACGGTTACGGTTACGGTTACGGTTACGGTTATTGTTAGGGTTAGGGTTAGGATTAGGGTTAGCGATTCGGTAAGGGTTAGGGTTAAGGTTAGGGTTAGGGTTAGGGTAAGGGTTAGGGTAAGGGTAAGGGTTAGCATTGGGGTTAGGGTTAGGGTTAGGGTTAGGGTTAGTATTGGGTTAGGGATAGGGATAGGGATAGGGTTAGGGTTGCGTTAGGGTTCGCGTTTCGGTTAGTGTTATGCTTAGGGTTGGGGTTAGGGTTAGGGTTAGGGTTAGGGTTAGGGTTAGGGTTAGGGTTAGGATTTGAGTTAGACTCAGGGATAGGGTTAGTGTTACGCTTAGGGTTAGGGTCTGGTTTAGGGTTAGGGTTAGGGTTAGTGTTTCGGTTAGGGTTAGCGTATTGGTAAGGTTAGGGTTAGGATTGCCTTAGGGTTAGGGTTAGGGTTAAGGTTAGTGTTACAGTTAGGGTTGGGGTTAGGGTTAGGATTGGGGATAGGGTTGGCCTTTCGGTTAGGGTAAGGGTTAGGGTTAGGGTTGGGGTTAGGGTATGTATAGGGTTAGGGTTAGGGTTAGGGTTGGGGTGAGGGTTAGGGTTAGGGTTAGCGATTTGGTAAGGGTTAGGGTTAGGGTTTGGGTTAGGGTAAGGGTAAGGTTAGGGTTAGGATTGGCTTAGGGTTAGGGTTAGGGTTAGGATTGGAGTTAGGGTTATGGTTAGGGTTAGGGTTAGGGTTAGGGTTAGGGTTAGGGTTAGGGTTAGGGTTAGGGTTCGGGTTAGGGTTAGGGTTAGGGTTTCGGTTAGGCTTAGGATTACGGTTAGTGTTACGGTTAGGGTTAGGGTTAGAGTTAGCTTTTAAGTTAGGGTTAGGGCTAGGGCTAGGGTTAGGGTTGGGGTTAGGGTTGGGGTAGGGATAGGGATATGGATAGGGATAGGCATAGGGTTAGGGTTAGGGTTAGGGTTAGGGTTAGGGTTAGGGTTAGGGTTAGGGTTTCGGTTAGGGTTAGGGTTAGGGTTGGGGTTACGGTTAGGGTTATTGTTAGGGTTAGGGTAAGGGTTAGTGTCAGGGGTTTAGGAGCAGAGGCAAGGGCAAGGGAGGAAACAGAGAGCGAAGGGGAGGAGGCAGAAGAAAAGATGAGTGATGACGACGACCCGAGATCTCCGAGTCTTTCCAGTGAATCAGAGGATTCACAGAAAGGAGCACCAGTGGCCAGGGCAAGGGGGGAGTCTAGGGGGGCACCCCAGGAAGATAGAGCCAGAGGGGACTCAGAGGAGAGCAGTTGGAAATCGGGACCAGCGTCACCGCCAGAGAGCAGGGAAGAGGAAGGGAGCCAGGGGGCAAGCGCTGGCAGCTCACCACAGGAGGGAGAGCATGAGTCAGGAGTGGCCACACCTCCATCGGGGAGCGAAGAAACGGTTAAGAGGAAAGTGGAAGGTTGGGCGCGCGCGCCAAGTTCAAATGCAGAGGAAGGCGGCGCAGTAAGCAGCCCGGAAAGGGAGCCAGGTCCTAAAGCCCGGCGCAAGGAGGCAGGAGGGTCCGGGTCAGCGTCAGAAGAATCCCGGAAGGAAGAAGCCCCGGGGGGTAGAGGGACCCAGAGGAGGACAGTCAGGCGGAAAAGGTGGAGCAGGGCTAGGATATTAAGTTGGTGCGCACGGGGCGGAGACTCAGACGGAGCTTCGTCGATCTAGCTACTAGACGTAGAGTTGCGCGCAGCAGCGTGAGAATGGAAACTGTAATTCAATAAAGACTTTTACTGAATGATCGCTGGCTAGCGTGATCCTCTGTGAGCTAGGATCTTCAAGCAGCTCTGACAGTAAGCTCCGTCTCCAAATTGTGGGCATCTACAGCCCCGAGGAGGGGAGAGAAACAGGTGCCTACTAGTGAGCTCACGAACAGCAGACGACATGACGGCTGAGCAGCAGATAGAGGAACTCAGAAAAGCAGTGGCACAACTGAATGCCGAGGCTCTCGCATCCAGGAAGAGAGAGGAGGAGGCAGCTGCCGCCTGCAGGGATCTCCAGGTCAGGTTAGACGTGCTGACGAAGCAGACACCCCGGCAGGAGGGAATTGGGTTGGCGAGACGAACAGGCGGGCTGGTCTCTCACTTCGATGGGAACCTGCAACAGTATCCCAACTTTAGAGCAGACGTACTGTGCGCACTGCAACTGCTGCATAAAGACTTTAGAGATGAGCAAGAGAGAGTGGGATTCATCATGTCCCATTTGCATGGGGATGCTAAAGCATGGCTACGCAATTTATGGAGAGATAAGGATCCGGCGCTCCAGAATGCAGATGCCTTTATTAAAGCGATGGATGGGTGTTTTTTATCAAGTATTGACGTGGATCTTGCCCGGAAGGAGGTGCATGGACTAAGACAAGGGAGGGCCAGCGTCAGACAGTACCATGCCCGCTTTTTCGCCTTGGTCAGTGCCCTGGAATGGGACAGAGATTCGGCCCCGGTAAGAGACCTCTTTTGGGAGGGGCTGCACAGCTCGATTAAAGATGAGATCGCGAGGGGGGAGAGACCCCGAACCACCCAGGAGGTCGTTCAGAGGGCACTGGCAGTGGGGGTGAGGCTGGAAGAACGTCCGTGGAGCAGGGACGAAGGGCGTGGAGGGCGCGAACCAGCCAGGGGCCCCTCCTTCCTTCCCAGAGAAGCAGCGCGGGCGCAATCCACGCCTCCGCCAGGAGGAGGAGCCGAACCTATGGAGGTTGGAGGTGCAAGGGCTCAGTCAGCAACCAGAGCCCTAGCACCGGCAGCAGTGAAAGCGAAGCCTCCTAGAGGGAACAGGAAGTGTTACGTCTGTGAGGAGCCAGGGCATATGGCGAAAGAGTGTCCCCAGAGGCTCCACAAGCTCACTGCAGCCTCAGCAATGGTGACTGCAGCAACGCAGCAAGGAGGACCACAGCAGGGAAACGAAGCAGTCTGGCTGGAGGAAGAGGCCCTGGGGCCCAGCCAGACGTGTTAGTGACGCAGTCCCCAGAGATTTTACAGCCCGTGAACCCCCTCCCGCCCAAACCAGTGGTGAGGCTCACCGCATCTCTCCAGCTGCCCAATGGAATCACCATGGACGTGCCAATTACTATCGACTCGGGCAGCAACGCGGACTTTATAGGGCAGGAGTTTGTCGACAAGCACGCTATACAGTTGCTGCCGGCCACACTGCCCCTGCAGGTTGTCACGGTGGATGGCAGGGAGTTGCTAGGGGGGCAAGTGGTGAAGCAGACGCCGCCAATGGCGATGCGACTTGGGAATCACAAAGAAATCATCAGCTTCAATGTCACTCAACTATCAGATACGCCCATTGTATTGGGAATGAGTTGGCTGGACAAGCACAGCCCGACGCTGGCTTGGTACCAGAGGCAGCTGATCTTCGGCTCTTCCTTTTGTGCTGAACACTGCATCGTGCCCCGGCAGGAAGGAGAGGAAGAGGAGTCACAGCTGCTGCTAGGTACGCTGCAAGCGATTCCCCACAAGTATGCAGAATTTTTGGAAGTTTTCTGCGAGAAGGAGGCGGACAGGCTACCCCCTCACAGACCATATGACTGCAAAATTGACCTGCTTCCGGGGGCGGCGCTGCCTAAAGGGAAACTGTATTCCATGTCAGAGGACGAGCTGCAGGAACTCAAAGAGTTCATAGATCATAATTTGGAGCGCGGTTTCATCCGAGAGTCCAAGGCAGCGGGGGGCAGTCCTGTATTCTTTGTTAAAAAGCGAGACACGCCCCAAAAAAGACTGGTCGTGGACTATCGCATTTTAAACAATGGGACCAAGCCGTCGGACTTCCCCATGCCCCGAATAGACGACCTCCTGGCGAAGGTGCGGAAGGGAAAAGTGTTCACCAAGTTAGACCTGCGAGGGGCGTACAACCTCATTCGCATGCGGGAGGGAGATGAGTGGAAGACGGCCATGTTCACGCCACTGGGTACCTACGAATACAGAGTTATGCCTTTTGGATTGCAAAATGGCTCCCACGTTTTTCAAGCTTTCATGCATCACGTGTTGGCGGGACTTCTCTACAAGACGTGCGTCTGTTTCTTAGATGACATCCTGATCTTTTCGGAATCGCAGCAGGAGCATGACAGACACGTCAAGGAAGTGCTGACCAGACTAAAGCAACATAGGCTCTACGCCAAGCTGGAGAAGTGCCAATTTGACGTGACGGAGGTGGATTTTCTGGGCTACAAGTTGTCTGACAAGGGGCTCGCCATGGACAGCGCCAAGGTTCGAGCGGTATTGGATTGGAAGAGTCCACGCAACCGGAAAGAGGTCCAAAGGTTTGTCGGCTTTGCGAACTTCTATCGCAAGTTTATCAAGGGCTTCGCTATGCAGACAGCGGCCATCACAGACACGCTTAGCTCCAAGAAAAAGAAGTTCGTTTGGACAGAGGAGGCGGAGCAGTCCTTTCAGGCACTCAAGCGTCTCTTCGCGTCGGAAGAGCAGCTGCTTCACGTCAACCCCAGCAGGCCGATGAGGGTGGAGACAGACGCCTCGGACAGAGCCGTGGGGGCGGTCCTGCTGCAAAAGGACCAGCAGGGGGTGTGGCGGCCGGGAGCGTTTTACTCCAGGAAGCTCAGCAAGTCCGAGCAGAACTACACCATCTGGGACAGGGAGTTGCTGGCCATTCATGCAGCGTTCAAAGCGTGGAGGCACTTCCTGATCGGCGCCAAGCACACGGTGCAGGTTTGCACGGACCACAAGAATCTGGAGCACTGGCGCACGGCACAGTTCCTAAACCAGAGGCAGATACGTTGGGCTGAGTTTTTTGCGAACTTCGACTTCCGCATAGAGTATGTCCCGGGGGACACTAACATCATGGCGGACGCCCTCTCCCGTAAGCCACAGTATCTGGAGGACGCAACGCCAGCGGCCGCCATGCACATCTTCGCACCAACAGTATGGGCGTGCGCCGCGGCCACCGTGGACCTGGAGGCGGTGCAGCGAGCGTTGCAGGATGACTCCTTCGCGCAAGCAAAGATGGCAGAGGTGCAAAGGGGCAAGGCTGAGGCCGACGGTTTCCAGCTACGAGATGGATTGCTCATCCGTAAAGGGGCCATCTACGTACCGGGAGACGACCTTCGCGCCAAGGTGCTGCAGCAGCTGCACGACGCGCCCACGGCCGGGCACTTTGGCAAGGAGAAGACGGTGGAATTGGTAGCCAGGGATTTCTGGTGGCCTGGAATGAGAGGGGAGGTCGCAGACTACGTGGCGAGGTGTGACACCTGCCAGAGGGCCAAACCAGTGCACAGACCGCCGGCAGGACTGTTGGAACCGCTGCAAACTCCGGTCGAACCTTGGGAAAGGGTGGCTCTGGACTTTGTCACAGATCTGCCCAGCTCGAGGGGCAAGACGGCAGTGCTGGTGGTGGTGGACCTGTTTTCCAAGATGGCACATTTCATTCCGTGTGCGAAGGTGGCCACGGCGGAGCAAACCGCCAAACTGTTCATAGACCACGTGTTCAAGGTTCACGGTCTGCCACGGTCTATTCTGTCCGACCGCGGGCGGCAGTTCATCTCGAATTTCTGGCAGAAGCTGATGGGCTTCCTAAACGTCAAGATCAACCTGGCGTCGGCGAGACACCCGCAGACCAACGGGCAAGCGGAGCGGGTCAATGCCATCATGCAGCAGTACCTGAGATGCTATGCGAATCAACAGCCTGCGACGTGGGTGGATTACCTGCCGCTTGCCGAGTTCGCCTACAACAACACGAAGCACGTGTCCACGGGGGTCACGCCGTTCTTCGCCAACAACGGGAGGCACCCCAGAACCTTCCCGGGACTGGAAAGAATGGGGGAGGGGGAGCCGCAGACAGCAGATGCGTTCGCGTCGGAGCTGCAGGAAGTCCACGATCAGCTGAGGCGCCACCTGGAGCTGGCCAAACACGCATACAAGGTACAAGCGGACAGGCACAGAAGGGTTGGCGAAGAGCTCCACGTGGGAGACTGGGTCTGGTTAGCAGCCCACGCAGTGCCGGCCAGGTCGTTGGCCAAGAAGAAACTAGGGCATAAACAACTGGGGCCCTACCAAGTCGAAGAGCAGGTCAACCCGGTAGCTTTCAGACTGGCACTTCCGGAGGGTTCCAGAATGCATCCGGTGTTCCACAGATCGGTGCTCACTCCCTACAAGGCACCGCACAGGTTCCAGGAACCCGGAACGGCGCCGAGTCTGGTCAGAGACAGAACGGGGCACGCGGGAGTGGCACAGAAGGAGCGCATCAATGACGTCACGGAGATTTTGGACTCCAGATGGGGGGAAGAGGGGGTAGAATACTTTCTCGCCAAGGAGGGCACCCCGGCCAGTGCGAACAGCTGGGTGCCGGGCTACGCCTTGGACGAACCTCTACTCAAAGACGAGTTTCATGCCCTCTTCCCACATAGACCTATGCCAGCAGACTTTTTCGACGACTGGCTTTTCACGCCCACGCTTTCGGCCAGCACTTTCCGGGGGTTCGACTCGGACGAGGACCCGACACAAGACGTCCGTTCCCCGGAGGGGTCACCCTCGGGATCTGCATCAGAACCCTCGTATTGGTGGGACGATAGACCAGAGGAGCAGTTCCGCAGAAGGTGGCTGGAAGGCCCAGGACGAGCAACGCCGCCAGGAGGAAGTGAGGGAGAGACGGACATGGACGTTTTCGGGGACGACCCTGGTTTCGAGCACGGCGGCACAGAGATGGAAGCGGAGGTGACCGTCGTCGACGAGAGCAGGGAGGGAGACCCGCGAGACTTCAGATGGAGGCCCGCCACGGGAAGCGAACGATATCCGACGTTCGTCCCTTTGCAACAGCAGACCCCAGCTCCAGCACCGGAAGGAGGGGAGGGGGGAATGGGGGGCTTCGAGGGGGGGATGGATGTCAGGGGTTTAGGAGCAGAGGCAAGGGCAAGGGAGGAAACAGAGAGCGAAGGGGAGGAGGCAGAAGAAAAGATGAGTGATGACGACGACCCGAGATCTCCGAGTCTTTCCAGTGAATCAGAGGATTCACAGAAAGGAGCACCAGTGGCCAGGGCAAGGGGGGAGTCTAGGGGGGCACCCCAGGAAGATAGAGCCAGAGGGGACTCAGAGGAGAGCAGTTGGAAATCGGGACCAGCGTCACCGCCAGAGAGCAGGGAAGAGGAAGGGAGCCAGGGGGCAAGCGCTGGCAGCTCACCACAGGAGGGAGAGCATGAGTCAGGAGTGGCCACACCTCCATCGGGGAGCGAAGAAACGGTTAAGAGGAAAGTGGAAGGTTGGGCGCGCGCGCCAAGTTCAAATGCAGAGGAAGGCGGCGCAGTAAGCAGCCCGGAAAGGGAGCCAGGTCCTAAAGCCCGGCGCAAGGAGGCAGGAGGGTCCGGGTCAGCGTCAGAAGAATCCCGGAAGGAAGAAGCCCCGGGGGGTAGAGGGACCCAGAGGAGGACAGTCAGGCGGAAAAGGTGGAGCAGGGCTAGGATATTAAGTTGGTGCGCACGGGGCGGAGACTCAGACGGAGCTTCGTCGATCTAGCTACTAGACGTAGAGTTGCGCGCAGCAGCGTGAGAATGGAAACTGTAATTCAATAAAGACTTTTACTGAATGATCGCTGGCTAGCGTGATCCTCTGTGAGCTAGGATCTTCAAGCAGCTCTGACAGTTAGGGTTAGCGTTTCGGTAAGGGTTAGGGTTAGGGTTAGGGTTAGGGTTGGTGTTAGGGTTAGGGTTAGGGTTAGGGTTAGGGTTAGAGTTTCGGTTAGTGTTAGGGTTAGGGTTAGGGTTAGGGTTAGGGTTAGGGTTAGGGTTGGGGTTACGGTTACGGTTACGGTTAGGGTTATTGTTAGGGTTAGGGTTAGGGTTAGGGTTAGCGATTCGGTAAGGGTTAGGGTTAGGGTTAGGGTTAGGGTTAGGGTAAGGGTTAGCATTGGGGTTAGGGTTAGGGTTAGGGTTAGGGTTAGTATTGGGTTAGGGATAGGGATAGGGATAGGGTTAGGGTTGCGTTAGGGTTCGCGTTTCGGTTAGTGTTATGCTTAGGGTTGGGGTTAGGGTTAGGGTTAGGGTTAGGGTTAGGGTTAGGATTTGAGTTAGAGTCAGGGATAGGGTTAGTGTTACGCTTAGGGTTAGGGTCTGGTTTAGGGTTAGGGTTAGGGTTAGTGTTTCGGTTAGGGTTAGCGTTTTGGTAAGGTTAGGGTTAGGATTGGCTTAGGGTTAAGGTTAGGGTTAAGGTTAGTGTTACAGTTAGGGTTGGGGTTAGGGTTAGGATTGGGGATAGGGTTGGCCTTTCGGTTAGGGTAAGGGTTAGGGTTAGGGTTGGGGTTAGGGTATGTATAGGGTTAGGGTTAGGGTTAGGGTTGGGGTGAGGGTTAGGGTTAGGGTTAGCGATTTGGTAAGGGTTAGGGTTAGGGTTAGGGTTAGGGTTAGGGTTAGGGTTAGGGTTAGAGTAAGGGTAAGGTTAGGGTTAGGATTGGCTTAGGGTTAGGGTTAGGGTTAGGATTGGAGTTAGGGTTAGGGTTAGGGTTAGGGTTAGGGTTAGGGTTAGGGTTAGGGTTAGGGTTAGGGTTAGGGTTAGGGTTAGGGTTTCGGTTAGGCTTAGGATTACGGTTAGTGTTACGGTTAGGGTTAGGGTTAGAGTTAGCTTTTAAGTTAGGGTTAGGGTTAGGGTTAGGGCTAGGGCTAGGGTTAGGGTTGGGGTTAGGGTTGGGGTAGGGGTAGGGATATGGATAGGGATAGGCATAGGGTTAGGGTTAGGGTAAGGGTTAGGGTTAGCGTTTCGGTAAGGGTTAGGGTTAGGGTTAGGGTTAGGGTTGGTGTTAGGGTTAGGGTTAGGGTTAGGGTTAGGGTTAGAGTTTCGGTTAGGGTTAGGGTTAGGGTTAGGGTTAGGGTTAGGGTTAGGGTTGGGGTTACGGTTACGGTTACGGTTAGGGTTATTGTTAGGGTTAGGGTTAGGGTTAGGGTTAGCGATTCGGTAAGGGTTAGGGTTAGGGTTAGGGTTAGGGTTAGGGTAAGGGTTAGCATTGGGGTTAGGGTTAGGGTTAGGGTTAGGTTTAAGGTTAGCGTTTCAGTTAGGGTTAGGGTTAGGGTTAGGGTTAGGGTTAGGGTTAGGGTTAGGGTTAGGGTTAGCGATTCGGTAAGGGTTAGGGTTAGGGTAAGGGTAAGGGTTAGCATTGGGGTTAGGGTTAGGGTTAGGTTTAGGGTTAGCGTTTCAGTTAGGGTTAGGGTTAGGGTTAGGGTTAGGGTTAGGGTTAGGGTTAGGGTTAGGGTTAGAGTTTCGGTTAGGGTTAGGGTGAGGGTGAGGGTTAGGGTTGGGGTTACGGTTACGGTTACGGTTACTGTTACGGTTATTGTTAGGGTTAGGGTTAGGATTAGGGTTAGCGATTCGGTAAGGGTTAGGGTTAAGGTTAGGGTTAGGGTAAGGGTTAGGGTAAGGGTAAGGGTTAGCATTGGGGTTAGGGTTAGGGTTAGGGTTAGTATTGGGTTAGGGATAGGGATAGGGATAGGGTTAGGGTTGCGTTAGGGTTCGCGTTTCGGTTAGTGTTATGCTTAGGGTTGGGGTTAGGGTTAGGGTTAGGGTTAGGGTTAGGGTTAGGATTTGAGTTAGAGTCAGGGATAGGGTTAGTGTTACGCTTAGGGTTAGGGTCTGGTTTAGGGTTAGGGTTAGGGTTAGTGTTTCGGTTAGGGTTAGCGTTTTGGTAAGGTTAGGGTTAGGATTGGCTTAGGGTTAGGGTTAGGGTTAAGGTTAGTGTTACAGTTAGGGTTGGGGTTAGGGTTAGGACTGGGGATAGGGTTGGCCTTTCGGTTAGGGTAAGGGTTAGGGTTGGGGTTAGGGTATGTATAGGGTTAGGGTTAGGGTTAGGGTTGGGGTGAGGGTTAGGGTTAGGGTTAGCGATTTGGTAAGGGTTAGGGTTAGGGTTAGGGTTAGGGTAAGGGTAAGGTTAGGGTTAGGATTGGCTTAGGGTTAGGGTTAGGGTTAGGATTGGAGTTAGGGTTAGGGTTAGGGTTAGGGTTAGGGTTAGGGTTAGGGTTAGGGTTAGGGTTAGGGTTAGGGTTAGGGTTAGGGTTTCGGTTAGGCTTAGGATTACGGTTAGTGTTACGGTTAGGGTTAGGGTTAGAGTTAGCTTTTAAGTTAGGGTTAGGGTTAGGGCTAGGGCTAGGGTTAGGGTTGGGGTTGGGGTTAGGGTTGGGGTAGGGATAGGGATATGGATAGGGATAGGCATAGGGTTAGGGTTAGGGTTAGGGTTAGGGTTAGGGTTAGGGTTTCGGTTAGGGTTAGGGTTAGGGTTGGGGTTACGGTTAGGGTTATTGTTAGGGTTAGGGTAAGGGTTAGGGTTAGCGTTTCGGTAAGGGTTAGGGTTAGGGTTAGGGTTAGGGTTGGTGTTAGGGTTAGGGTTAGGGTTAGGGTTAGAGTTTCGGTTAGGGTTAGGGTTAGGGTTAGGGTTAGGGTTAGGGTTAGGGTTAGGGTTGGGGTTACGGTTACGGTTAGGGTTATTGTTAGGGTTAGGGTTAGGGTTAGGGTTAGCGATTCGGTAAGGGTTAGGGTTAGGGTTAGGGTTAGGGTTAGGGTAAGGGTTAGCATTGGGATTAGGGTTAGGGTTAGGTTTAAGGTTAGCGTTTCAGTTAGGGTTAGGGTTAGGGTTAGGGTTAGGGTTAGGGTTAGGGTTAGCGATTCGGTAAGTGTTAGGGTTAGGGTTAGGGTAAGGGTAAGGGTTAGCATTGGGGTTAGGGTTAGGGTTAGGTTTAGGGTTAGCGTTTCAGTTAGGGTTAGGGTTAGGGTTAGGGTTAGGGTTAGGGTTAGGGTTAGGGTTAGGGTTAGGGTTAGTATTGGGTTAGGGATAGGGATAGGGATAGGGTTAGGGTTGCGTTAGGGTTCTCGTTTCGGTTAGTGTTATGCTTAGGGTTGGGGTTAGGGTTAGGGTTAGGGTTAGGATTAGGATTTGGGTTAGAGTCAGGGTTAGGGTTAGGGTTAGGGTTAGGGTTAGGGTTAGGGTTAGGGTTAGGGTTAGGGTTAGAGTTTCGGTTAGGGTTAGGGTGAGGGTGAGGGTTAGGGTTGGGGTTACGGTTACGGTTACGGTTACGGTTACGGTTACGGTTACGGTTATTGTTAGGGTTAGGGTTAGGATTAGGGTTAGCGATTCGGTAAGGGTTAGGGTTAAGGTTAGGGTTAGGGTAAGGGTTAGGGTAAGGGTAAGGGTTAGCATTGGGGTTAGGGTTAGGGTTAGGGTTAGTATTGGGTTAGGGATAGGGATAGGGATAGGGTTAGGGTTGCGTTAGGGTTCGCGTTTCGGTTAGTGTTATGCTTAGGGTTGGGGTTAGGGTTAGGGTTAGGGTTAGGGTTAGGGTTAGGATTTGAGTTAGAGTCAGGGATAGGGTTAGTGTTACGCTTAGGGTTAGGGTCTGGTTTAGGGTTAGGGTTAGGGTTAGTGTTTCGGTTAGGGTTAGCGTTTTGGTAAGGTTAGGGTTAGGATTGGCTTAGGGTTAGGGTTAGGGTTAAGGTTAGTGTTACAGTTAGGGTTGGGGTTAGGGTTAGGATTGGGGATAGGGTTGGCCTTTCGGTTAGGGTAAGGGTTAGGGTTAGGGTTGGGGTTAGGGTATGTATAGGGTTAGGGTTAGGGTTAGGGTTGGGGTGAGGGTTAGGGTTAGGGTTAGCGATTTGGTAAGGGTTAGGGTTAGGGTTTGGGTTAGGGTAAGGGTAAGGTTAGGGTTAGGATTGGCTTAGGGTTAGGGTTAGGGTTAGGATTGGAGTTAGGGTTAGGGTTAGGGTTAGGGTTAGGGTTAGGGTTAGGGTTAGGGTTAGGGTTAGGGTTAGGGTTAGGGTTCGGGTTAGGGTTAGGGTTAGGGTTAGGGTTTCGGTTAGGCTTAGGATTACGGTTAGTGTTACGGTTAGGGTTAGGGTTAGAGTTAGCTTTTAAGTTAGGGTTAGGGTTAGGGCTAGGGCTAGGGTTAGGGTTGGGGTTAGGGTTGGGGTAGGGATAGGGATATGGATAGGGATAGGCATAGGCATAGGGTTAGGGTTAGGGTTAGGGTTAGGGTTAGGGTTTCGGTTAGGGTTAGGGTTAGGGTTGGGGTTACGGTTAGGGTTATTGTTAGGGTTAGGGTAAGGGTTAGGGTTAGCGTTTCGGTAAGGGTTAGGGTTAGGGTTAGGGTTAGGGTTGGTGTTAGGGTTAGGGTTAGGGTTAGGGTTAGGGTTAGAGTTTCGGTTAGGGTTAGGGTTAGGGTTAGGGTTAGGGTTAGGGTTAGGGTTAGGGTTAGGGTTAGGGTTGGGGTTACGGTTACGGTTAGGGTTATTGTTAGGGTTAGGGTTAGGGTTAGGGTTAGCGATTCGGTAAGGGTTAGGGTTAGGGTTAGGGTTAGGGTTAGGGTAAGGGTTAGCATTGGGATTAGGGTTAGGGTTAGGTTTAAGGTTAGCGTTTCAGTTAGGGTTAGTGTTAGGGTTAGGGTTAGGGTTAGGGTTAGCGATTCGGTAAGTGTTAGGGTTAGGGTTAGGGTAAGGGTAAGGGTTAGCATTGGGGTTAGGGTTAGGGTTAGGTTTAGGGTTAGCGTTTCAGTTAGGGTTAGGGTTAGGGTTAGGGTTAGGGTTAGGGTTAGGGTTAGGGTTAGGGTTAGGGTTAGGGTTAGGGTTAGGGTTAGGGTTAGGGTTAGTATTGGGTTAGGGATAGGGATAGGGATAGGGTTAGGGTTGCGTTAGGGTTCTCGTTTCGGTTAGTGTTATGCTTAGGGTTGGGGTTAGGGTTAGGGTTAGGGTTAGGATTAGGATTTGGGTTAGAGTCAGGGTTAGGGTTAGGGTTAGGGTTAGGGTTAGGGTTAGCATTACGGTTAGGGTTAGGGTTAGGGTTAGCGTTTTGGTTAGGCAGGGTTACGGATAGTGTTACGGTTAGGGTTAGGGTCTGGTTTAGGGTTAGGGTTAGGGTTAGGGTTAGCGTTTCGGTTAGGGTTAGCGTTTTGTTAAGGTTAGGGTTAGGATTGGCTTAGGGTTAGGGTTAGGGTTAGGATTGGAGTTAGGGTTAGGGTTAGGGTTAGGGTTAGGGTTAGGGTTAGGGTTAGGGTTAGAGTTTCGGTTAGGCTTAGGGTTACGGTTAGTGTTACGGTTAGGGTTAGAGTTAGCTTTTAAGTTAGGGTTAGGGTTAGGGCTAGGGTTAGGGTTGGGGTTAGGGTTGGGGTAGGGATAGGGATATGGATAGGGATAGGGATAGGGATATGGTTAGTGTTAGGGTTAGGGTTAGGGTTAGGGTTAGGGTTAGCGTTTCGGTTAGGGTTAGGGTTAGGGTTGGGGTTACGGTTAGGGTTATTGTTAGGGTTAGGGTTAGGGTTAGCGTTTCGGTTAGTGTTATGCTTAGGGTTGGGGTTAGGGTTAGGGTTAGGGTTAGGGTTAGGATTTGAGTTAGAGTCAGGGATAGGGTTAGTGTTACGCTTAGGGTTAGGGTCTGGTTTAGGGTTAGGGTTAGGGTTAGTGTTTCGGTTAGGGTTAGCGTTTTGGTAAGGTTAGGGTTAGGATTGGCTTAGGGTTAAGGTTAGGGTTAAGGTTAGTGTTACAGTTAGGGTTGGGGTTAGGGTTAGGATTGGGGATAGGGTTGGCCTTTCGGTTAGGGTAAGGGTTAGGGTTAGGGTTGGGGTTAGGGTATGTATAGGGTTAGGGTTAGGGTTAGGGTTGGGGTGAGGGTTAGGGTTAGGGTTAGCGATTTGGTAAGGGTTAGGGTTAGGGTTAGGGTTAGGGTTAGAGTAAGGGTAATGTTAGGGTTAGGATTGGCTTAGGGTTAGGGTTAGGGTTAGGATTGGAGTTAGGGTTAGGGTTAGGGTTAGGGTTAGGGTTAGGGTTAGGGTTAGGGTTAGGGTTAGGGTTAGGGTTAGGGTTTCGGTTAGGCTTAGGATTACGGTTAGTGTTACTGTTAGGGTTAGGGTTAGAGTTAGCTTTTAAGTTAGGGTTAGGGTTAGGGTTAGGGCTAGGGCTAGGGTTAGGGTTGGGGTTAGGGTTGGGGTAGGGGTAGGGGTAGGGATATGGATAGGGATAGGCATAGGGTTAGGGTTAGGGTTAGGGTAAGGGTTAGGGTTAGCGTTTCGGTAAGGGTTAGGGTTAGGGTTAGGGTTGGTGTTAGGGTTAGGGTTAGGGTTAGGGTTAGAGTTTCGGTTAGGGTTAGGGTTAGGGTTAGGGTTAGGGTTAGGGTTAGGGTTGGGGTTACGGTTACGGTTACGGTTAGGGTTATTGTTAGGGTTAGGGTTAGGGTTAGGGTTAGCGATTCGGTAAGGGTTAGGGTTAGGGTTAGGGTTAGGGTTAGGGTAAGGGTTAGCATTGGGGTTAGGGTTAGGGTTAGGGTTAGGGTTAGGTTTAAGGTTAGCGTTTCAGTTAGGGTTAGGGTTAGGGTTAGGGTTAGGGTTAGGGTTAGGGTTAGGGTTAGCGATTCGGTAAGGGTTAGGGTTAGGGTTAGGGTAAGGGTAAGGGTTAGCATTGGGGTTAGGGTTAGGGTTAGGTTTAGGGTTAGCGTTTCAGTTAGGGTTAGGGTTAGGGTTAGGGTTAGGGTTAGGGTTAGGGTTAGGGTTAGGGTTAGGGTTAGAGTTTCGGTTAGGGTTAGGGTGAGGGTGAGGGTTAGGGTTGGGGTTACGGTTACGGTTACGGTTACGGTTACGGTTACGGTTACGGTTATTGTTAGGGTTAGGGTTAGGATTAGGGTTAGCGATTCGGTAAGGGTTAGGGTTAAGGTTAGGGTTAGGGTAAGGGTTAGGGTAAGGGTAAGGGTTAGCATTGGGGTTAGGGTTAGGGTTAGGGTTAGTATTGGGTTAGGGATAGGGATAGGGATAGGGTTAGGGTTGCGTTAGGGTTCGCGTTTCGGTTAGTGTTATGCTTAGGGTTGGGGTTAGGGTTAGGGTTAGGGTTAGGGTTAGGATTTGAGTTAGAGTCAGGGATAGGGTTAGTGTTACGCTTAGGGTTAGGG